>NC_142041.1:52213614-52561114 GCF_982192425.1 Myodes glareolus | reverse complement strand
TCTGAACTCAGCAGCTGATTCCTAGCTCCCTCAGAGTGATGCCTGATTTGTACACTGGCCTGTGAGGTCACAGGGTCTGGTCCTGACCAACTCTTCCATCTCACCTCCATCCAGCACATGCTTCCTCATTCTGTACCCGAGCATCAGCCTTACACACATTTCTGCTCCCTTCCTGCCTGCCTTTCCTGAGCTCTGCGGTAAGTAGCGTCTTTTCTTGGCACTGTTGCTCCCGTCTGCTGCCTCATTTGTCTTCACAGTCTATAAAACTATCCAACATAATTTTATCTACTTGTTCGTATAATTATTTTCTGCCTCCTTACCTGGAATGCAATTTGCATGAAGACAAGGACTTTATTTTGTCCTATATCACTGTCTGCATATGCCTGGTGGCTCGTAAATAAAGGAAGATCTGTGCCAGCCACACTCCTGACTGGCATGAACATGAGAGGACAACCACATTCCTGAGCTCTGTGCTCGAGGGCTGAATTATAGCATCATTAAGGGAATTTTGACTACTTTTAACACTATGTACTCTCTTTACACTTAACCTCTGGGGAGACTCTGACCCCATTCTAAGATGGCATCCAGACTGACTTGTTCATAAAATGAATGACAAGAACCTGGTAACCCGAAGGTGTTCCAAATCTCTCATAATATACGGTAGATAAGTGCTGATGTCAGTGACTCTGAATACCAGGCATACTGAAAAACATACTGGGCTCATGGTCTCAATTTTAACAACTCTGCCACAATAATACAAATCCATTAGCACTTGTAGGGAGAAATGTAAGTCTGACTTTTCTTTTTTTGAAAAAAGAAAGCACCGAAGATTAATGTAGGTGTCTGGATGCTATCTTCATTTTAATTTTAAAAGGTTAAGGAGGGAGCTCTTTCACTGTGAACAATATACCAAGATTTTGTAATCTACTCCCCAAGCATTGTCCTCCAGCTTTCCTCTACCCCACGCCACCTCACCCATGCCACCACATAGTGTATGGGGAAGGAGGCAGAGTGAGCCTTCCTGTTCTCAGAGATAGCTCTCCTGGGCTCCTCAAAACAGGGTCAGCTCTACTCTGTTGCCTGGGTGAGAGGCAGGGCCCACTCTCCTGAGTGCTGCAGTTAGTGAGGGGCAGGACCAGCTCTCCCACCTGCCACAAGCAGTGAGGGGGGGGAGGAGAAATGAGCGCGTTTCTCCCTCACCCACTCCAACACAGGGCAGATGAGGGGTGGGGCCAGCTACTGTCCATCTTCATAGCCTTAAATCACCCAGCCTTCACTCTGCAGCCATTTGGATAAACTCCGAAGGAGGACAGGGGACACACAGCTGACATATCCACGGGGATTATGCAAACAACAGATATCTATGCCATGCCCATCTAATTGAGCCTTAATGGTTTAATCGAAGAGTTACATAGCCGTCTGCTTTCCCTGGGCCCTGATGGGCTAAGCATGTGTGCAACTACTTCCCTTCCCGCCATCAAGGATGGGGATGTACTCATGTAAAACCCAGGTGTGAGAAGTTTCTCACATTCATCAAGCAAACTCTTTACTGTATCCTTAGTCTAGATTTGTCTACTGGTAAAACGTCACAGAATCACTAAAGTTTAATTTAGACCCAGAATGACAAATGTAATGGCTTTAGTTAACACTCCAATGCCAGTGGATTAATTTTGTTATTTCACCTACTTTTGCTTTTTGCTTTGCTGAGCTGTAGCCAAGTTGAAAAAAATGGTAAGAAGGCAGAGTTTGTCCATGAAAAACATTCTAACCTAATGTTTAAAGAAAAAAAAAAACCCTCAATACCCATTTCTATTGAGCACCTAGGAAAGACTCCACTTGGGGTGGAGGGAAGGTAGACCACAGGGCTCCCACACTTCCTGTTGACAGTGCCTTAAGCAAAGTGATGTCAAGGTCATGACCTTTCCCCAAATGTAGCAGTACAAAGGAGTCGCTGCGGCTCTTCTCCAGTGCTCTATGGTAAGGTTCGGGAAATGGTCTTTGAAACCTCTTACTGCTTATGAAATGAACATCAAAACAGGTATTCTGCTTGCTAGAATATGCTTTCATGTGCACTGAGTTCTGTATTCGCAGCCTCTAGTCCTCGGATGCCAAACGGGTGCATGTGTTGAGTGAGGCATGGAAGCGCGTTGTCTTGTGGTTGGCAGGAAAAGAGAACAAAAGGTCATTGAAGGGGTGAGATGGGTGTGGAAACTCTGAGATTTGTGGAGGTCTTCTCCTGATGTCAGGGCCTGTCTTGTCTGCTTTTCATAGATTTTTCTCTCTCTGTAATCAAAGAATATGGTGTTGAGTTTCTATTATAGATCAGAAAACCCAGACTGATAAAAGTCACTTATTTACCAATGGTGTCAAGGAAACAAGTGTAGAATTCACGATTGGTAAGTCTGGAAACTAGAATAACATGGGTTAATAAGAACGGTGACCACAAAATGCAGAAAGCACAGAAGCAGGAGGAAGGAAATGCAGAGAAGAAAAACAAAAGATAGAAAGGAGAACAGAGGGCAAGGGTGGGGCATGAGATGTGGCGTCACTCACTTCTCTCTTCACTGTGCAGCCTGGGCTGCCATTCAAGGAAACCATTCCCATTCCCAGGACACACTGTCCTTAAAGATGTATTCAGTCAGAGTTCTAAAAGGATTGCAGTAACTGGAGGCACGCCATCATCTTCTATTTCTCATCAACAAAATGACAAGGCCAGAATCAAGTACCATTAGTGCCAGGCTTCCTCGTTAGAGACCTTTAATACAACTCTTACAGGAGATGGCAGCTTCATGGGAGAGCCATTGTGAAAGCTCACTTAATGAAGTCACTCTGACACAATTTGGAGGCAGAAATGCCTTCTGTGACTGAATTTCCGTATTGACTAATGTCAAATTCTTATGCATCACTCGGAGATAACCAAGAGTGTCCTTTGTTGTGTGTGTGCCACTGCATCAGTTTGGATCACTTCAGGGAGGAAGATAATTAAATTTAATTTCTGCTTTAGTAAGGGGAAGAATACAGACTCTGTGTCCTTTGCCAAGTATTCTGGTTCCTAAAGGTACATGAGGCAGGATGCCATGGTACTGACTTGTTATTCCTGCTCTGGGAAGCCCAAACGGGAAGATTTCAAGTTGAAGGCCATCTTGAGCTGCAGATGGAGACACTGTCTTAAAAGCAAACAAACAAATAACAAATAAGCAGGAAATAAATTCAAGCCTTAGCATTTACTAGTTTTTTCCCCTGAGTTAACAGGCACTGTTGCAGGTGATTAAATGTGCCCATACGTGGTTAAGACCTAACGCATGGTGTCAGGGAAGAGAGCTGGAATACAACACATGTGTCATGAAAGTGGAAGGGGTATGTCACTTTGAGAGAAGTGAATCTGTGAGATGGGAACATGGAGCATGGGGGAGACAGATAGAGCAAAGTATATAGAACACAAATATACGAAAATGCTATAATGATAGCCACTACCTTGGATGTTAATTTAAATAATAATAATAATAATAATAATAATAATAATAAACTAATCCATTCCAGTGGTTTCTGCAGGACAACCCTTGGCTTCTCGCCACCTGCAAGGCTTCTGAGCTCCTGAGACCTCCTGTTTTTACATCAGGTAGCCTCACCGTTGCTTCTTCCTCAGGTCCAAAGGCATCTTCCTACATTATCTGCATTGCTGGTTGCTCAGTCTTCAGGTCTTAGCTCAGTGGTCCACCCTCAGAGGAAGGTTATGTGGCCACTCTGAATAGGGGGCCTGCCCTCCATCCCACCACACGCCACTGTCACTATCACATCATTCAGTCTCTTTTGTAAATCACTGTCCCACTGAGAACTGATTTTTTTAAAAAAATTCATTTATTCTTTGACCGTTTCAAACATGTGCTGTGTAATACACTCTAGCTGTACTCAACCCTCTACCCTTCCTTACCTCACTGTTACTGTCACAGTAACAAATTTCCATCTCACGGTCAAGTCTTTATTCGGTTGTTGGTTTTGCCCGTCCATACTCAGTATCGTGAAAACCCCATGCAGCTCCTGTGCGCTCATGAGTGCTGTGACTTTGTCACACTCACATGAGAGAATTTCATGGTTTACTACCCCCTTTCCATGATGTTTTCTGAGCCTTGGAAAGGGTGATGCGAGTGGCCCAAAGCGAATGAATTTTAATAAGCTTCCTAATTTGTACCGTTGACATTTTTCTTGGGATTATTTCCCATTTAACTTCTATCACATAATTCCTTTAACTTCTTGATGGCACTTATTATCATCACAGTTCATTTCTATTTATTTATTTTAAACATGGAACATTCCAGGGGAACGGCATACCATTCCCACACAGAGCCATATTAATCTCTCTTGCATTGTTCCAATTTTTAAATCTGACCTACTGAGATGAGCAAAGAAAAATTTTCTTGCCTTTATTGGTTTGTTTCAAGTTTACATTGAAAAATAAATTTGTAGCTGGTATCCCAATGTCTTACCCTCTAAAACAGAAAATCAAAAATTTTCTGTCTGAGTGACTTGAAATGATCCTCCGGCTCAGCACAGTGCCTGGAAAAGTCTGAAGATCTAAACAACTACTTCAAAAATGTTAGCTGCACGGAAGTGCAGGTGGGACCAGTATTCTTAGTGAACTTGGAGAATATTAGAGAAGAGAGAGGTACCAGAAGACAAAATGAGTTATTCTGAAAACGGAAGAAAGAAGATTTTTATAAATTATCACCTATGAATTTAGCGAAAATCCCAAGGAAGATGTTAACATATGAAATATTACAAAGTCAGTGAAAGACTTCAGAGATAGGAGGACAGAACACAGAACACCTTAGACCAGACAGCTAGCATTTTCCTAGCATTAGTGCATTAGCTTCTGCTGGAGAGATCGGAGAGACAATGAGCCCCGGCTTCAGAAGGGCCCTCCACCTAGTGCCATGTACATCCTTATTTGAAGGACTCACTGGGTCCTGCCTGCTGTGAATTATGTGATAGTTTGGTGATAATTATTTATTAGCTTTTTCTGAATATAAAATTTTGAAAATTTTGCAAATGCCATGAGCCTGAGTATAATAATCGGTCAGTTGGTTCTTTAGAAATTAATATTCAGATGTTGTGCATGTTCAGAACTTAGAATGATGTATTGTCTTCATCTGTTTGTACTACTAAAAGAGACTGCTACAGACTATGGAATTTATAAAGTACAGGGATTTATTTCTTATAATTCCTAGAGTTATTTCTTGAGGGTAGCAGCTGGTGAGACCTTGCTGTGTTGTCACGTGATGGATCGTCACCTGTGAGACAGAGCATGCTGGAGTAATACATATTTGACCATGTTGTATTATCCTATATTAACTGCACAAAACAATAGGTTTCATAACAATACTTTCATATATATGTATTTTCTCATATTCGGGGGGGGGCATTGTTCTCCAGCCTTGCCTTTATAATAGATCGCTTCATATTTGTGAAGGCAGACCTCTCATGACCTGACCCAATTACGCAGAAGAGTCACTTCTCAAGATGATGCTATAGGGCTGACTTTTGAGTACATGACTCTTAGGGGACAAGTTAAGTGATTGGAAGAATTATAATCATGTAAGGATGAGAGAGGAGGGTGATGCTGGACAAAATCCAAGCGGGGACCCATGCTGGAATAGGGGAGCAGCAAGAAAGCAGTCCAATCATTCAGGCTGTGCCAGGCCATGGAAGATCTCGGACACCAAACTGAAAAGCTTTAATCAAGTCCTTGTTTCTGTTCCAACATTTTAACTCTATAGGGACTTTCCCCATCCTTTGATGTGAAACTCAGATGACATTGAACTTGTGTTGTTCTTTCTGCCTCATCTTCCCAGAGGCTGTGATCACAGGTGTGTGTCACCATGTTGGACATCTACTCCAGCATTTTAAGAAAACAAAGCTCAGATTTGTTATTTTAGAAATCCAGCATTACTTTGCCACATGCAGAAACATGTGCCTGTCTTCCCACATTCTCTTCCGTCAAAGAATTTAGAGCTAGCCTGAGAAAAAAGTGGCTCTCTCTCTTAAAGTGTGTGTGTGTGTGTGTGTGTGTGTGTGTGTGTGTGTGTGTGTGTGTGTGTGTGATATTCGTAGTAAGGCATTTGGGACACTTGAGCTCCATTAGAAAAGCATTAAATGCAGAGATGATGCGACCCATAGCTGAAAAAGAGGTTGTGGGGTTCGAGAGTAGGAATTAAGAAATGAGTGATACTATTAAAGTTACTTTGACATAGGTAGAAGGTGAAGGAGTGAGAAAATTATGTGTTTGATTGTGGTTTAATCCCATAGCCTTGATAGAGTATAAGAAGAGATAATGTCACATTGTTTCTTCTTCCTCTTCCTCCTCCTCCTCCTCCTCCTCCTCCTCCTCCTCCTCCTCCTCCTCCTCCTCCTCCTCCTCTTCTTCTTCTTCTTCTTCTTCTTCTTCTTCTTCTTCTTCTTCTTCTTCTTCTTCTTCTTTTGCCAAACTAGACACAAGAATTCACATGCTAAGTCAAGGGAAACTCAACATGATAATTTAAATTGGTCTTTACCTTTACTTTGTTTTGGAGTGAATTGGTGCTTTGAGAATAGACTGTATTTTAGTCTTTCATCAATGGAGATGGGGACGTGGTATTTATGAATTTTTGTATTGTTATGTTTATGCTGCTAAGGGAACACCGTTGTGTTAGTCAGCCTTCTGCTATTATAACGAATATCTGAAATAAGCCAGCTGACAAGGAGAGTGGGGTGGCTCTGGCTCACAGTAGTGAGCTCATGACTCATTAGCCTCCTTCCTCTTCCGCTCCTGGTGAGATAAAACATTGTGGTGGAGAGTGGGTGGTGAAACAAAAAGCCAGGAGCTTGCAGTAAAGCAAGAAGAAAGAAGGATCATGTTATCTCCTTCAAGGGAACAATTCCAGTGACACAAGAGCCGCCTTCTCCCAACCAGGTGACATCTCCTACAGTCTCTACTACCTTGCCGTGGTGCACGGGCTGCAGATTGAGCCTTTAACTCATGGATTTTGGGGGACATTTAAGATCCACTCAAGAGCATCACTAGAACAAGCAACATGATGACAGGCAGGGGGGAGGAGGAGAGGCCTGGCCAAGAGAACTCATTATGACTCTCAGCTCACTGGGCCCTGAGGCCTACTTTTAGGCGTTTCTTTCTTGTGCTGCTGTGTTCTACATAGTTACATGGTTAGTATCAAACCTTGGTATACTTAGTTATAAGGCTTTATGCTCACTCTGCATTGAGACTAAAACGATAGCCCTACTTTCTGCTTTGGAGCAGGCAGCCTGAGTGAACTATGGAGGCTGGAGGCTGAGCGGATCATTGGCTGAGAAACAAGCTTAGCTGTATCTAGTGGCAAATCAGCTGAGTGAGTATGCAGTATTTCAAGTCTTCTGGGGCTTCTTGGAAAAGGGACTGGTTTTGTCTGGTCACAAAAGCCACTGTCTTTCATTGCATGTGAAATAGAAGTATAAACGCTTGATCTGAAGAACTCAAGAACACTCAGGATGTACGCTTGTCAAAGCTCCCTTTTACCAATACACGAGAGAGGGGACGCATGCCTCTCTGAGATACTCAGAAACGCAGGTTTTGAATTTTGGAATATTTATATTTTTGCAATGAAATTAAGGAGAAACTCTAAAGCTAAATATATCTTTCCTTTGCTTTCGATGCCTCAGAAGGTAATTTTAACATATGCAGATTACTTATTTGACATGTGAACCACAGTTTCATGGCTTGGAATTCTGGATCTGTGGCATCATGCCAGTGCTCAAAAAAGTTAAATTTTGGATTTGGGGATTCATATTACAAGGAAAAGTATTAAAAATAACATTCACCTTCTATTTCAATGTACATCTTTATTCATGGTTGAAAATAATAGTTTATTACATCTAACTTGTAAACTTATTCAGAATCAATGTGTTCAGAGAGGCATAAAATGTATCTATTTTCTAGTAAATGACAATGTTATGATGACTATAGAATTTAATATACAGGTATATGCACAAAAATGTAAAAAGTAGTTGCGAAAACAAGACCTATTACCAGTGTGTGTAAGAAAAAAGACTCTTTTACTTACAGGTTACCAAATTATACAGGACAGTCCTTGATCAAGTTTCATTATTTTCTTTTAATTCACTTGGTAGCTCAAGATTTGATAGAAAAGACACTAGTATTCAGTGAAGTCACTTCACAGTGATACTTGACAGTAGAAATGCATATTAATACAAAATATCACTTGAGTTTTACATAGAGGTCCAGGGCCAAGTTTGAGAGACATCTTGGTCAGCAAGCAATCCGAGAACTATTAAAGACCGATTATTTAAAACAAACAAACAAACAAACAAACAAACGGATGTTTCTGCTGGTAAAAATGCTGATGGTTTAAAAGCAACTAGAAGTCGACAGAGATGCTGTGATCTGTCATTTTACCAGCAGACACAGAGTGAAACGCTCTGGGTGCTTCCGTTCCTTTCCATAAGATGGCAGACTGGGTGTAGCAAAGGAGAGAGCACATTCATTGTTGGTCACAGCTCCAAAAGAAGGCTTGGAGTTATTCTTGCCTTTTCAATATTGCTATGTGTACTCAGCAACAGTACTAATTGTTCCCAGTTTGTCAGAAACGACAGCAAGGGAACAGCTGTGAGTGTGTGAACCCCCAAGTATACCTGGGTTCACCGGGGACCCTCCTGCTTTGGTTCTCTTACACCTTAGCTGTCCTTGCTGGGTTTCTTTGATGCCCAATCACACAAGGTCCTGTGGCAGCCCTCCAAGGTCATCAGAGCTAACTAGAGGGTATCTGTGTGTGGCTGAGGCAAGTATAACTGTCCAGATTGGTAGGGGCAGTAGAGTGGCCTATTTTAATGACAGCTCAGGAGTGTGGTGCGCTGCCCTTGGCTCATGCGCTGTGGGTGACCGTGGTTCTCAGATCTGTTTCTAGGGTCCCAAAGGACAGGGCGTCTATTTTCAAACGCATGCTCAGATGAGCAGGTGGCTCAGACCTCAGTGTCCTTCCTGAGCATCTCATAGTGAGCAGTGGTGTCTCAGCTGCACTCTGTAAGGGAAGAAATCTGCCAAATCTGCCGGAAGCTGTGAGGATTCCGATAATCAACTTCTCGGGGAGAAATCGGACATTTGATCTGTTTTCATTGCTCCCCCTTGGGCCGAGGGGTTCTTTCATCAGCAGATTCTTAGCAAGTGTTTCCTGAAAGAATCCCAAGGTAGCAAAGGAAGTTTGCATTTGGGCTGGACACCATCTTTGCTCACCAGAGTTTAGAATCTGTGGGAAGGGAAGTCCTCCATACCTCCTGCCAGGGCCCAGATAGTCTAGAACGCTAATTGCTTGAGGTTTTGCCAATGAGTATATCTCCTCGTGATTAGACTGTGTGCTCCCCGTGGACGACTCTGCTATTTCGCTTTATTTCTCTAATACCTGAGCAGCGCCCGCCCCATATGTGAGGGGCTCCGCCCAAATGCTGTGAAGGAACCACAATGGCCACTGCTTGTCACCACAGCCTGCAGGAGGTGACTTGAAGGGGTTCATGGACTCGTGTGTCCCTCAGTGCCAGCTGTTGCGCTGACAAACATGCTAAACATTGCGGTAACCTGCAATAAACTTTCTGCACCAGTCGCAGTTCCTGGGTGCTCAGCTTCACACACCACAGGGCAAATCTGACTCATCCAGGGATGAGAAGTACGCCTCAATGCAGCTGTCAATGGATTTTCTTTATACCAGTTATCGATAGACGAGAACATGGGACAGGAAGCAAGGTTGCTTTCGGTGAATGTAAGCCAGAACTCTTGAATTGCAGGGCAAGTGCACACCAGATCAATGGGGCATGCTTTGGGGGACCTCCACCTTTTCTGTAAGATATCCCCAGGACTTTGAGAAGTCTGTGCCTGAGGAAGCTGGCTATTACACCAAAAGGGACAATTTGGTAACTATCAAGTAAAGAAAAATCTCTTACAGGGATAAGCCTCAGGAACTGGTTTTAGGAACTTAAATCTTGAAAATCAAATTTCCCTCCACTTCAGACACTTTCTTACCATGCCAAGGCTCTTACGTGGGGCATGCAGGGGAGATGCCTGGAGTATTAACTATGTTCTTAATCTAAGTGTCTTTAGCTTAAAATCAGAGACAAAAGTGAGATTTACATGAACCTAGCTGTACCAGAGGATGCTTATAAGCATGGGGCCGCTGCCTACTACGTGCATATTGTGTTGCAAACAGCAATACGACATTCAAGAAGCCTAAACAACGAGGGTCTGTGTGCTCAGCAGTCAAACCTAGTGCATTTTTATACAGATGAGGGCACTAACGATTAGGATGCCAGACCGCTGAGACAGCGCTGTGCTGAGAAAGGCATGCTCGTTCTTAGTTCACACAAGCAGGGTTTTAACTAACATCTGGGCTAACGATCACCGAAATGAAACACTGCGTTGTGGAGCAATGCGCTGCTGCATAAAGACTCTGTGACAGCATTTTTTTTACCCCCAAATGTGTCCACAAACCAGCGACTCAGGTCCTTATGCTATTGTCTTCCTGTGTTCTTTTAGGGGCCGTGCTCTAAACGGTGGCCAGTATTTTTCATATTTTATGCAATAGCTGCTTTTTATGTTTTCTGCTCCTAATCCTAATTATTTTATTAAGATGAATATGAGTTGGGGTTCAATTAAGAGGAGCACATTCTAGGCTGGAAAGCTTCCCCGGGAAGAGTTTCAGAATGTGGAATATAAAAGAACCTACTGGGAGTGGCAGGGACCTTTTGGTCTGTCTTTTGCTCCTTGGCTCTGCTCTGTATGCAGGAGGTTGCTAGGCAGTGGGGCTCGCTCTCCTCATCTGTAAGAAGTCTCTGAAAATCCTATGAAGTCAGAAACCTCTCATTGTTTCCAGCCCTGGAGTTCTCAGTGGGAACTCTCGCCTAGGAGTTCTTATGAGAGGATGAGAAGCTGCTTCGTTATTCGACGGCAGGCATTTTCTCTGAGAACTGATGTCGGTACTAATTCCAATTCTCTCCACTTCAGAGTCTCCCCTGAGGATCGGAAAGTGTTTTGAAGTGCTCACACCCACATTTATCTGGAGTTATGTGAAATGGAAAAAAAAAAAGTGTAACGTCGACATCCTTAACAGAAAGCGAGGCATGTTTTTATTACAATTATTCCTGATGCTAATAACACTCTGGGCTTGTGGCGGCATCTGTGACATGGCAGCCCAGATCCGCAGCAGAGCCTTAACAAAAACCCCATTTTCTTAAAGGTTGTGTGTAATTATTATGCAGCTCCTTAGTTATAGGTATAGAAACGCAAGGTTTGTGTGGAAGGAAATCAAGGAAGGGGGATGGCTACAGGCTCTGAAACAAATGAGAAAAAGAAAGAAACATGACTAGAATCCACTAAAACCACTACCCACGCCTCCTACTTTGCCAGGGATCTAGCCAAAGCAGACGCTGCAGGCCTACAGATACAGGGGACATTTTTTTTCAGCCAGCGGAGAGACTTTGATCTCTGGGTCTATTTCAGGTAGTTTGATATCTGTCATCAATACTTTTCTTTGTGACATTTAAAAGTCTAACAGCCATCAAC
The DNA here is from genome assembly GCF_982192425.1 of Myodes glareolus. Classification (NCBI taxonomy): domain Eukaryota; kingdom Metazoa; phylum Chordata; class Mammalia; order Rodentia; family Cricetidae; genus Myodes; species Myodes glareolus. Next base: position 52,549,521 of record NC_142041.1, on the reverse strand, counting down.
TGAGTTTTAAATCCATTATGAGAAGCAAGTGGTTTGAGAACAATAAAGCGAATTAACGAGTTCTGCGTTGTCTTCTAGAAACAAGTTAAGTAAGCCACAAGCCTTTTTTGCCCTGAACTCTAGTCTTGCTTGCAGGTTGAGCATTGTGGCACCTGCCTTTAATCCTAGTACTCAGGAGGTAGAGACAGGTGGGGCTCTGGGAGTTCCATGCCATTCAGGGCATGAGACCGCACCTCAAACCAAGATATGTACCTTACTACTTCACACAGTATATTTTGCCTAAAGACCAAGCCCAGAAAATGGTGGAATCTCAAAAGCATGATAAAGATGTAAAGCTACATGAGAACCCAAACAAATGCCTAAATATACTGGATGAACAAATGGATTCATTGATGACAGTTTATAATTATGCACACCCTAGGCAATGCAAAGAGAAGTCTGCAGGCCACGAAGCAGGTGTTGGAGGAAAGTTGGATGATGGCCACAGCAATACCTGTTTCCATCGTCAACACCCGAGTTCAGTAGTAATCACTGTGATTATTGGGCTCTGACATTCACATGAGACTGTAGGTGGCTTTCATACACCACTGTAAAACTTCAGTAAGTGAGTTTGCTTTTTGCTTTGATAGATAGGATGCCAGAAATCAGCCAGCACTCCCCTTTGAGTAAGGAGGTTTATGAGGAATGAAAATGTGAAGCAGGCCAAAAAGTGACTTCAAGCAATTTCTTAGCACGTTCGCTTCCCCAGGACCTGTCCTCCAACTGCTGCAGGTAAGCTATGCCGGCTGGTAAAACACAGTGTCCAGGGTATTTAGAGCCAACAAAACTGTGCTTACGCTACAAGTGAAGAAAGCAGGTACAGTGAGACCAGGCTGCTCTATCTTGTGGAAAGTAAAAAACAGCAACAGGTGGTCTGGGATTTCTGATTTTCCCTGAGAAGACAAACCTGAAATCAAGAAATAAAACAAAAACCCAAGAGAACACAATGTCCTCTTGCTAGTCTCTCTGCAAAAAGAAAAACAGAGATGGGTGGCCAACAGTAGGTGGGCTGCAACCTGAACATGCAGGGTCATGCAGACCCGTGCCAAATGTCACCACAGAACAGCTGACAGAGAAGGCCTGGTCAGTAGGGACTCTACAGAAGAGAGCCATGGCCTGAATGCAGAGGAAACAGGCTAGATTGATTCACCAATCGAAAGGGCACATGGTGACGCCACTGCTCTGAGGAGCCTCAGTGTCCTCCTCGGCAGGGCACAAGGAGACTGCACAGGTCTTTTCAGTGCTGGGTTTAGCTGGTAGAGATAGGACACACTTTTGTGGGGATGTGTACCTGAGTGCAAGTGACTGCGAAGGCCTAAAGAGGGAATCGGATCCTCTGGAGCTGGGATTATAGGCAGTTGGGAGCTGACCAAGGTGGATGCTGGGAATTTAACCTGGGGTCCTTCGCAAGAGCATCAGGCAAGCAGTACACACTTAACCACTGATCCATCTCTTTTGTTTACGTTAAAGATAAATAAATAAATAAGCGGTATCTTGCTGGCCTTAAACTTCCAGGGCCAAGCAGTCTTTCTACCTGAGGCTTCTGAGTACCGAACTCCAGATATCTGACACTCATGCCCAGTTCACCTAGCCATCTTTAAATCATCTGTCACGGTGGTGGGATTTGGAGACATTTTATGCTCAGAGAGACTCTGACTGGCGCTCTTCAGTGACTGAAATCACTTCCTAGAGTATTGCCGAATAAACAGAACTTGGAAGTAGTCCAGGAAGAAGACACACTAAAGTCTAAAGACAAACAATTTTTAATTCTCCCCAATTATAAGTTTCTTAGGAAATAATATATTTTTCAAGAGGAAAAAGTGAAGAGAAAAGCAGCCAGACTTTAAAAAACTGTGTTTTTAATTTTTTAAAATTTTAATTCTTATAGCGCTGGCAATTGAATCTAGGGTCTTGGGTTCAATGATATGTTCCACTGCTGAAGTACCTCTCTAGCTCCCATTTTAATCTTTACACTTCAACAACGACTTTTTTTTCCTTCTTCTTTTGGGCCTTCTCCTCTCTCTCCCTGTTACTCTTCCTCTTCCTTTTCTTCCTCTCCCTCTTTTAAATTTTCTGACAAACTCCTACCAAGCTGCCTTGGCTGTTCTTGAGTTTGTGTTCATTCAGTCTCTGCCTCCCATGCAGTAGAGGTTGTGGGTCTGTGCCACCATGCTGAGCTCAACTTTAAGAGAGAAAACACCAGCATACAAACGATTATATTCTCAGTTGCCTTTCCTCACCTACCTTCCTAAGCACTATGTTCTCTAGGTATTTGCTGAACTAAATAAAATACAATAAAATAAGGACATTATTGATTAGTTCCAAAGAGCTTGTGGAACTAAGTCGGACTATTTCCCAGGGGAAGAGAGACCCTGTTGGTGCTGTTCTGTGTTTACTGAGCCCTGTGTTGGACCAGCTCTTTAATTTAGAGTCATTTCCAAGAGCAGGAAAGTCAAAATGCATCCCGCAGAATTAAGAAAACACAGGACAATCTATTATCATACAGTGTGAGACCAAAACAGGAATAATATACCTTGCAAGTTAATGGGAGACCAAAATAGAAAAAAATATCCCTTGCAGGTTAAGGTTCTGTTTGTAGTTAAGACAGTTAAGAATAAGTTCCTGTTTGTCCTATGCAGGCTTAAAATTTGTTTGTACTTAAAGAGTAAGTTCCTGTGTTAAGTTCTTGCAAGTTAAAGTTTCTATTTGTAATTAAGAATAAGTTCCTGTTTCTTAGACCTGATGTATACTGTCAAACATAGGCTTGCAACCCCATTTACATGATGTAAATTCTTATCTTTGTTCCCTCCCCTTCACTGTTTTTCTAACGATGTGCAACAGCCAACTCTCTTGACCCTGGGAACACCTTATCTCTCCTGTGAAAGGGATCTCAAGAGGCCAGCAGGGGCTTAATCTTGATTCAGGGTAAGACAGCTAGCTTGTCAGTCCTGGGTGCACCCCTAAGTAAAGCATGCTTTAATCATGGATTTGGCCTTTTCTCCTCACTATTCTCAGATTTTACAACGTCAGGTTTTCTTTCTGACTATGCAGACTGGATAAAAAGCAAGAAGTAGAAATTTTTATTCCATGGAGCTGATGAGAACATTTTTTACAATGCTGGAAAGTATATTTATATTTTTATAATCTACAATAATTAAGAAATGAGACCTCCATTTAGCCAGGCAGTGGTGGTGCACACCTTTAATCCCAACACACTTGGGAAGCAGAGGCAGGCGGATCTCTGTGAGTTCGAGGCCAACCTTGTCTACAAGAGCTAGTTCCAGGACAGGCTCCAAAGCTACAGAGAAAAAAAAAAACCGAATTAAAGGAAAAAGAAATTAAGACCTCCATTTTAACAAGATTGTGCTCTTGAAGTGTGTGGTAGAGACTGCTCAATATTCTTCTATGTGTTTACTATTCTTAGTTTTAGATGGTTACAATGCATCCAGAATATAGGCTCTATATAGTCTGCCCAGCTTTCTTTGCAACAATGTTTGGGGTAGAACAGACTTTGACAAACAGTATAAGTAGAAATACTTTACAGTCAGCTTCTGAGACTTGTTCTTAAGGGAAAGAAACATCATTCTTCCTGACTTTACCCCCTGGTTGGCTAGAATTGAAAAAGCAAAAGCAAAGGCATAAGCTTCTACAGCCATGGTGGCCACAAAGGATGAAACTAGGAGAGATGAAGATCTCTAAGAAGCTCACATGCTACTTTCTGTTGGCTGTCTCCAGAGTTTTAGAACGCGAGGAGGAACAGGCAACGGTGTTAGCTAAACCACTGTCTTTTGTTGTTAGTGGTGTTGATGGTAACGGTCACTTATGGTTCAACACGATTCTGTATAAAAGCAAATTCTGTGAGGAAAATCACCTGGACTATCAATTTCTTCAGACCAGTTCTTCACCTCTGAAGAGGGAGGGGAAAGTGTGCTCCTGGTGGAGAAATCACTCATTTGTTTTTGCTCAGTGAAACAAAACCATTTGACCAAGCAAGCAAACGTGAGGTAAGTACCGGCATTGTCCATACCCAAGAGAGGCTTCTTTCCATTTTGATTCTTTCATCACAATTCTCACCCTGCTCTTTTTTTTTGTTCCTTTCCCTCTATTCTTTTATTCTTTTAACTGACCTCTCAAGTTCAAGCCAAAGCCTATTTTGGATTATTGGAATACTTCATTTTTTAAACATTTAACATTTAATAGGATTCATGCCCTTCATATGAATGTAAGTTCAAAGAAAATGATTAATTCTCTGTGGCCAGCATTTCCCCCCACAAATCCCAGTTTTTAAGGAGATTTATACACCTTGTAGAAGTGCCAATTTTTCTAAACTTGTCAGTCAGGAAAGAGATGCTACTCACAAAGACATGCATTTTTTTTCTAGTTTTCCACTTTTGAGAATTTTCCCCAGCTTAAAAAAAATCAATAAGTACTTTTTCTTAATGTTTTAAATGTAATTACTCCTTCTTCCGAATGGCACACTACTTAGTCACAGAAGGAGTGATTTTTGCCATTGGTTTTAATGTGTTATCTTATTTATTACAAATATTTAAACTCGACTTCTGGAAAGTTTAAAAGACTGCTTGACTCTGAAATGTTAGAGGTCTTTTGTATATTGAGGAAATAGTTTTTAAATTAATTAATTTATTAAAAACGCTATTTTCTTATTTTACATTCCTATCCCAGTTTCTACATACTTTCAAAGTTTCAAAATTTAAGGTTTTTACATCTTTAAAACAGGTGGGTAAGTGTGAGCTCAACAATGGTGCCAGAAATTCAACAGTCACTGAAGCCAGAGCCACATCAGAAACCAGAGTGCCGAGGCTAGCAAAGCCAGGTCTCGGGTCAGAGCAGCGCCACCTAGTGGTCATATTCAAAGTCGCACATTTTCTATCTTTTCATTGGGCAGTAGTTTTCTCACAGTTCAGGGCTGGTTCACTACCATATTAAGGCCGCTCTTGAGTTAGTTCATTAACATACACACGCCTGTCTTGGCTTGACTGTAGCTGAGCTGCCTGTGGCCAGTCCATAGCACATTAATCATTTATATTTTTTTCTACTTTATTCAACTACCCCTGGAAAGGAAGGAGACACTGTTTTGATCTAAAATGTCACGTCAGAACACTCAATTCTAATCAACTGAAAAGTTTCTCCAACTTCCTTGTTAAAGTGACTCACAAGTGGTAAATATTTGTTTTAAGGACTTCCCACCCAGGATGTTTTGCCTTGGGATATCATCTCGGGAACGTCATTTCCAAAATTAAGTACAAAATGAAGGTCTGTTTAATCTCGGCAAGATTCTAATTTTTAGAGATAAAAAGTTCAATTTTGTTCTTAATTGTTACTCAGTTTAGCAATCATGATGGTTTCCCTTGTTTTTACAACATTCATTTTATTTGATTCTAATGGAGACAAATTTCTCTTATCAGGAGCGCACTGTTTGTTGCACGAGGCAGGTAGCAGTGCCTTGCCATCTCTTGTCAGGTTCAGCTGCTCAAAGGTAACTCCCTCTCTTATTTATATCTATGGGAACAGCAAGGCTTGGCTTTTTTCCCTGAAAGAATAAGGAAATAAGTTAACATTTTGCTTGAACAAGGTGCCAAGGTTTTTTCAAAACAACCACTTCAAGATTTGGAGAAGTGTGGAGACAAGTTTTTTGCTTTGGAGATACATCCTCCCCCTTCATCCAGCAGTGGAAGGGAGGCTAAGATCCTCAGGGAGCACATTTTCTCAATTTTTCCACGATGGGACTGCTCTATTCACAGGCCTGTTGTGTCTGAGAGTTCTCTAATCATTTCATCCATCTCCTGCCTAAGTTTTGCTGACTTTGGCACATGTTTGGAAGGTAGAGACATTCCAACTTTCTATGTTGCCCCATAATGCAGCAGGAAACCCCAAAGAAACATGGCATTCATTCAAAGGGAGTCACAGTCTACTTTGGGCTGTGACTGGCAAAGCTTGGTGCCAAGATGGTGCAGAGACAAGACTTGGGCTCGGTGTCATTCTTCCACTGTCTGCCACAGTCCTGGGCTCCGGCTCCCTCAGTTGTGGAATTGGAACTTGACGGCGCCATCTTTTCAGGTTCCAAGAGCTCCTTTTCATTCAGAATCCAGATTTAGTCTGTAGGATGGAGCTCAGCGAGTGTTGGCCACAGCTGACTGAAAGGACACAACCTAGGGGACATGAACTTAGAGGCGGTAGGGCAAAGGTGAGTGCATTAAATTTTGACCATTAACAGATGCACAGAATTTATGTACATAAGAGGAAGAAGTGGGAGAAGAGAGACTTCCGCAAACACAAACATTTGCATCAGTTCAGTGGTTTATGGGTGTCTTAGAAATATGTGAGCCACATTGGTTCATCCCTGGATGAACCTCAATGGTGGGCAAACTTCTTTTTCTTGCGTATACCAAAAAAAAAAAAAAAAAAAAAAAAAAAAGCAGATTGGGTTTTCACATGGGAAATGAAGGAGAGACAGAAAAACATTGCCGGGAGACAAGCGCCCGCCTTATCTCACGAGAGGAAAGTTGATCTGTGATGCAGTTAAACCTCAGTCATGAGAACCGACTTGGGTTTTATGTCTCTGTTTGTCCATGTCACTTTGTCCAGATATTTGGTGAAACACAGATGAGATTAGGATTAAAAATCTAAGACAAACTCAGGCACAGGGCAGTTCATAAAGTGGTATGTACTGAGTGTAGACAATGGAAAGGGGGCCCAAGGAAGTTTTCTCCAGTGTCAGACATGTTCTGTGTTTTGGTTGAAGCACTGATTATTCAGTTTGAACATTTCTCAAAATTTCTTACATTGTACTCTTAAAATCTACGCATTTCACCACGTGTGTGTTTTGTCTCAATTTTAAAAAGCCCTACCATTGTTTTGTTTTTTTCAAAATGGATCATTTTTTTTCCCTTAGAAAGTTAGATTTCCCACATAATTTTCTTGGTGACTGGGATGGATGGGAAAATGAAAAATTGATGTAACTCAAACATACATATTTTCTTTACAGGTTTCTACAGAGAATTCCATAGGATTTGAATGTTCTCTCTGGATTCCCTAAAAGTTTCTGACTACAGAATTATGGTTGTGATTTCTAGCCAGCAGCCCCTGAGCTGTATGCTTAGATCTGACATCAGTGTTGCCAGTCAAACAAAGAGCAGAAACTATGAAGCAGAGGGCCAGTCCGGTTCCCTCCGCAGCAGAATGGGCTCCGCCTATTGATTCTTTTTGTACACACAACAATATAACACATACATAACTATGTGTCTCAGAATATTGCAAGAACAAGATATGCATGAATCTGAAAATTTAGATTGCCGTAATATTGTTGTGGAGTCTTCAGAAGTTGAGAACAAGGAACTCCATGTTTTGTCTGTGTCTGGTGCTGTTTAAACAGTGATCTGTGCATAGTGTGAAAGTTGGATCCAGTTCTTGGCAAACTGCCGCAGGTCTACCCTTGTGTCTGGAGCCCACAGTCAATGTCTGTTCACACAAACCCATTAGTTTAGTAGGGTTCAGCAGCACGGATGTCACACCCACCTCAGCAACAGACAGTCTCCTTAAAAATAACTTTGAGAATATTTGCACAGATTTTTTTCATTTTGCATGCCTCAAGTTAAATATTGTAAAAAAAATTAAAAACCATTTTTCTTTCTTTTCTTTTTCTTTTTTTGTTTACAATTTACAAGTGCTCATATGAGAAGAAGATGACTAAAAAAATACCCACCCAAGCACCCAGAACGCATCTAGCAAACAACGCTAATGTTATACAGGCTAAGACCAAAGACCTCGCAGCTCCGTGTTCGCTGGCCCGCAGGGGTTGCAGTGCTGCTGTCTGGGAGGAAGGTGACGCTGTAGGATCCCCAGTGCCAGAGGCCAGTGGTTCTTTGTTCCCTAACTCAGGTCCAGGAGCCGCATTTCAGAGTCAATGTCATTACTTATTTCGACCTGAAAAAGAAAACATGAATAACTTTAAAGAACTGGTAAATGAATGGTATACTGATAATTTAAAAAGCCTGCCCCTTTCTCCAGGCTGCTTGAAATGCAAAGCAGCTTAGGGTGGATCCACTGCTGTCTGACTCGCAGCTGCAGCTAGGTGGGCAGATGGCTCAGCTCCCCTGCTTTTTGATCAGCTTGTAGCAATGGCAATGCGGATGGGGATGTGGCCTGACAGCCACAAGATTGTGGGATGAAGTGGTCTCGCTGTCTCAGAGAGGAAGACAGTATATACACCCCCATTCACTAGCCCTAGCCCGCTAGCCTCATTCTAACCAACTATTAATAGGCGTCTTGGACCTAAATCATGGACCCGACTTCCTCACAAACATCCTATCCTGGGATGTATAACATTAGGTATTCATGTGCCTTGGCCACCGTGCCCAAATATTAGGTTAAAAAAAAATAGCTTATGCCTGGCAGTGTCCTTACGAAGAGATTAATATCTAAATAAAAAGACCAAGTAAATTATATTTTGCCTCACAATGTGGGTGGACATCATGAGATCTGTTGAAAACCTCACCACAGAGGAACAGGGGTTTGTCTCTCCACATCACTGGCAGCATTGACTCATCCCTTCTCTTCCATCTCCCAGCCTCCTGGGCAGATTGTAATTTTCCAGGATCCATTACAATATGAACCAATTTCTTAACAACTCTCTCCTCTTTCCTCCATCCCTTCTCCCCCTCCCTGTTTCACCTTCTCCTTCTTTTTCCTCTCTCTCTCCAGCAGATTCCCTTCATGCCCCCAATGTAAATTTTACTTCGCTGGCAAACAGGAGCACTACACCCTTCTGTGTTGGTCATTCTGCTTCCCCCATTTGGAGCTGGCCGTGTGCATTACTTCTTTTGCCATCTTTGGAATGCGAGCATCTGAATGATGCGTTCATGCACAAAGTCAACTTCAGCACAGCACCTGCGTAGCCAGCACCCAGTAAAAGCTAAACGGGCGGGCGTGTTAGGTCTCTTCATTTCTCTCCTGTGAAGTCTTACCTGATCTAAAACATACTCTCCTTTGACAGATGCATGGAAACTGACGTCAGAGCCCTTCTACTGGTACTCAGAGTTGCTGAGGCGTATTGGGTCACAAGAATTCAGGTGTGCTCTACCATTCCCCGTGTGCAGGTCGTGGCCACTAGTATCACTGGTGACTCTACCCTGCTTCTCTCAGTCGTGTGAGTTTTCCCTTCCAAAATCATCATAACCATTGTAGTAGCAATTCAGGCTGTTTCAACCAATTTCACAACCCTTTCTCTTCCATTAGCTCGATTCAGTGACTGACTCTATGGCTCAGAATGGACTTTTCAGTCATCATTTGAAATAGTTAAAATATCTCCAACTTTCTAAGGTTTTTTTTTTTCCTCCCCTGCACACCCCAGGAGGCCCCTGGTCCTCTAGAGTCACCCTGCAGCATTTACTTCAGGCTTCCGCTTCTCTGGAGTCTGAATGGCAAGCCACTAAAAGTCTGACCCTTTCCCTCTGCATTTTAACAGGGATTTCCATGGAGAGATAAAGAGATGTGATTATAAAATTGGAATTTTATACTTTCACACAATCTTAAGTTAACAGGAAGAGAACAGCTTCTAAAGATTGTTTCTTGTGCACACACAGCGCTGGTCTTGGTGAGGTGAGTATGAACCACTGTATCTAGTATGTGGGCACTAAGGATGCCACTGCATTGCCCTGCCACAGTGGAACAAACCTGACACAAGGGATTACCTGGCCCAGCGACAAAGTGTGGAGGCCAGCACAACCTGCCTGAGTGCACGAATTAGTCTACTGACTTGTCTGCTTGCTTTGACCTTGTCTCCATCAACACAGTTCTTTATAATATTTAATATAGACTTCATATCTGCATTTCTCTAATTGTCTAGAAATGTTTCATTACAGTAGATTCGTTGAGATGATAATTTACGTTATATTTGACCATTATGTCTTATCAAGCTATTTAATTATTAACAATTTCTCATAATTAATTTTTTTACTTTATTATGCACAGCCAGGTTTGACTCATTCTACTACAGTAGTAGATCAAGGTCAGGCCTGGCTTTATCAATGGACACTTTGTAGGTGGTGGTGTGTATTTCTCACATGGTACATCTAAGAACTCAGAATATATGGTAGTACAGTTTTTAATATTTTGAATGATCAATAAGTCTATGCATTCATTTTGAATCCTTGAAATCATGCCACTCCCTCCCACTTTAAATATGTACATAAAGTTCAGCAAGGGCTTGATGAACCCTGTTCCAAAGGCAGAGCGCAAGTCCATCAGAAGACGATGTTGCTAGTTCAAAGTGTCATTGGCTGCATATTCCTGGAAGACTTGCAAGGATTTCTTTTTTTATTTGTTTTCTAAGTTTCTTGGTGATTCAATTGGTGCGTGCGTGCGTGCATGTGTGCGTGTGCGTGTGTATGTGTGTGTGTGTGTGTGTGGTTTGCCCTTTCTTTGTTTTTTCCAATGCCTTTATTTTTGTTTGTTTGTTTGTTTGTTTTACCGCCTTGAAACAGCAAGGGGGATGGGTGGGTCAAGATCCTGGCTGAGAAACCCATGAAGACAGTTGACTTAGACTTCGGGAGCTCACACATTGTAGACTGACAACAGGTGGGGATCCTACATGGGACCTGCACTCTGCATGTGAGCAAGAGTTTTGTAGTCTGATCTGTTTGTGGGACCCCTGACAATGGGATCGGGATCTATCTCTAGTGCATGAGCTGGCTTTTTGAAGCCCATTCCATATGGTGGGATACCTTGCTCAGCCTTGATGGAGGCGGGTTGGTCCTGCCTCAACTGAATGTGCCAGGCAGGTTGGGGGTAGGGTAGAAAGGGAGGAGAGGAGGAGGGGGGAACTATAATTGGTATGTAAAATGAATGAAATGAAATATAAAAAGATCCATTTTGATATGGTTGGAATCCCTGTTTTGATTTACCTGTCAATTAAAAATCATGCCACTCAAAAAGAAAAAGAGAAAGAAATAATATATTTAATGTGAATACAAACCCAGATAGTGAAAGCAGAAGATCCTTACAAACTGTTTTTTGACCTTCATATATCTGCCATATAGCATACACAGCACACACACACATACACACACACATTTTTTAAATTTATTTTTAAATTTTTTTTAAAGCAATTTATTTTTTAAATTGCTTTTAAAAAATAAATGATTGTGTGGCATGAATGGGAACTGTATTCTTGACCTAAAGTCCCTTGTAGATGAATAGAGAAGTTAAAATGACTGTGATTAGAAATCTGAATTTGTATAGTGTTGTATGGTGTTATATTTACAGCAGCACAGTTATTCCTTCAGTTGGCTGATGTGGCGGTTTGAAAGAAAATGGCCCCCAAAGGGAGAGGCACTTCTAGGAGGTGTGGCCTTGTTGGAGGAAGTGTATCAATGTGGGGACAAGTTTTGAGGTCTCTTTTCTCAAGCTTCAATCAATGTGACAGTCAGTTGACTTTCTGTTGCCTGCAAGATGTAGGACTCTCAAGTCCAGCACCACATCAGTCTGTATGCTGCTATGCTCCCTGTCATGATAATAATGGCTGAACCTCTGAAACTGTAAAAGCCCCCTCAATTAAAAGTTTTTTTTTTATAAGAGTTACCATGGTCCTGGTGTCTCTTCACAGTAATATAAGCTAGGTAAGAACTGGATTTTACAAAGTTTTAGTGGCAGAGAATGAGGTTGCATTGTACAATGTCACATGAAAGGTTGAAGGAATCCCCAGGGAGAATAGGATAGTTGACTGACCTTCACTTGTAGTGACCACTTTGAACTCTTTTACATCTGCAGTGTTGGTGACAACCTTCCTGTCCAGTGAGGACGGGAGTTCTTAGCCTACTATAATGATGAAACTGATCTACATCCAAACTCAGCATTTCACACAATGGCCACATATTAGCATATGCTCTTACAATAGTCCTAACCTTCATATAATCAATCAGAAAGTCACCAAATGTCAGTGAGAAGCAATGCACTCCCAAACCAGAGAGAGCAAGGAGCTGGGATGCAGCTGTCTTTGTGCTAATAGGGCATGCATACAGGGAATCCGTGTGAGTGTGCTGCGGTTGTAGTGTTCTTGAAATGGTCCCCAAAGGTTAATCTCTCTCAAAGTGTCTTCCAGTTCCAAGGACTGATGGTGGCTCTCCATGAGTGGGACTTTGTGCTCAGCAATGGGTAGAGTCAGGCTGCTACCACTAGGAGCAGATGTCAGTTAAGAGTATTCTCTGTGTCACAGGGGACAGAGCAAGGAGATTTTACATCGCTCAACACACTCTCTTGGTAAGTATTAAACTATGAAAGCCTATCAGGTATAAACGCAGATAGCATAAGACAGTTATCACTTATTTATCTTTAGTCTATTCTAGACATTATTGCTCAGAGTTATCCTCTTACAGGTTTTCTCTTTTATTATATTTTTATTACTTAAAACAGTTTTAAATTTAAATGTATTATGATCATTTTCTTCCCCTCTCCCAAGTCCTGACAGTTCTTCCCTCCCTCCCTCCCCACCTAATTATAAATACTTTCTCAAACAAAAACCCAATATAACAACAAAACTGCCAAATCAAGAAAGCAAAATAAAACACCCCCAAAAGAGGAAAACAAAAACAACAACAACAACAACAACAAAATCCCAAACAAAACTGTAACCAAACAAAAGCACACAAAACACATTGGAGTCCATTATGTTTTGATCAACGAGTCCTGAACTCGAAGCCTTCCCTGAAGTGCTTGACAAACCCAGTGTCACTCCATTGGAGAAAACTAATTTTCCCTCTCTCAGCAGGTATAAATGTCAGTTCAGCTGTTAACATTTACCCTAGTGGCTATGGCTATGCATTCATTCATTTATTTAAAATATAACAAAATAAAATATAATAAGATAAAATAAAAACTGTCACATCAAATTTGGGCAAGATAAACCAGCAGAAAGAAAAAAGCCCAATATCAGGCACAAGAAGGAGCACTCATCAATACATTCAATAATACCATAAAAACTCTAAACTGGGAGCCACAGTATATACACAGAGAAGCTGGTAGAGATCTGAGCAGACCCTGTGAGTGTTGCTATAGTCTCTGTAAGTTCATAATAGCTTTGTTCATGTTGTGTATAGGGCCTTGTTTTCTTGGTGTCCTCCATCCCCTCTGGCTTTTACACACTTTCTGCCTCCTCTTTTGCAGGGATTCCCAGGGATCTGAGGGTCTCTGTATTTGTTCCCACGTGCTGCAGGAGACAACTTCTCTGATGACGGCTGAACAAGGCACTTATCTATGATTATAGCCGAATGTCATTTTATTGTTACTGTTTTTTTCTTAGAACAACAGTATTTGGTTTTACCCTAGGTAGGTCCCTGGAATATCTAATCTTTGGTTATTGGTGACCCAAGCAGTGTCAGGTATTGATTGATTCCATCTCATGGAATGGGCCTTAAGTCAAATCAGGTATTGTTTGGTTGCTCCTACAAGCTTTGTGCCACCATTGCATGAGCATGCACATCTTGCATGCAGTACACTGTTCTAATGAAGGGTCGGTGGCTGGCTTGGCATTTACATTTACCTTTCGATAGCATGCAGAGAACCTGCTGTACCACTGTCACTGGAAGGCAGGAGTGAAGGTTCCTCCAAGGCATGGACTGGACATCTCCATGTTTAGTGAGTTGTATAGGTGCTATCTTCAATAATGGGGTATTTCTGTCAGTTTGTGAAGAGCAACCTACAGTCTTGTCAACAGCCTGGGTTGTTGGGGAATTCCTGAGGAGTCGCTTAGGAGATCAATTCAACTAGATGTCACCCAATCCCAAGACTGGAAACTTTGTTTGGTGACAAGAGATACCTAGTTGGAGCTCTGTCTCCACCGGTATTGACAATTTCATCTAGATTGCCCTCACATATGTATATAATTCAGGAAGTTTCTATTGTATTAGGGTTTCCATGCTACTCTTCAAATACCCCTGAGTTTTAGCTATCTCCCCCAACATTCCCTTTCACACCCTCTTATCCCCCCTCTCCTCCTTCTCACTTGATACTCCCATTACAGGCCTCCCTTAAACACTTATCTGTCTGTTCTATTTCCACTTTCTAATGAGATCAGTCTGTTCTCTCTGTTCCCTTACTGTACACCTAGCCTCTCTGCCTCTTTGTAGTATAGCTTGGTTAACCCTGACCTAATAGCTAGTATCCAAGTATAAAAGAAAACAATACACACCCTGTTTGTGTTTTTGGGTCTGGGTTACTTCACTCAGGATGATTTCTAGTCCTATCATTTACCTGGAAATAACATGATATCAGTTTTTAACATCTGAGCAATATTCCATTATATAAATATAACTAAATTTCTTTATACATTCTTCTGTTGAAAGACATCTAGGTTGCTCCAATTTTTGGTTCTGATTAATAGAGCAGTACAAACATGGTTGACTGTCCTTGTGGTGGGATGAGGCATCTTTTGGGTATATGCCCAAGAGTGTATTCCCATCTTGCTGTGGAACCAACACACTGATTTCCATATGGCTAAAACAATTTGTGTTCCCACTCACAGTGTAAGAGTGTTCCCCTTACTCCACATCTACTCCAACATGAGTTGCCGCTTGTGTTACTGATCTTAACCATTCTGACAAGTTTAAGATGGAGTCTTCAAGTAGTCTTGATTTGCATTTCCCCGATGCTTAAGGACACTGAACACTTTTTAAAAGTGTTTCTCAGGCATTTGAGTTTCCTCTATTTAGAATTCTCTGTTAAGATCTGTACCCCATTTTCTAATTGGGTAGAAAAATTCTAATTTCTAGTTGTTTTCTTGATATCCAGTTTTTTATTTTTTGGTTATTTATACATTTGGCTTAGCCCTCTAACTGATATGGAGTTAGTATATATCTTTTCCCATTCTATAGGCTGCTGCTTTGTCCAAATGATGGCATCCCTTACTATGAAGACACTTTTCAGTTTCATGAGGTCCATTTACTAATGGTTGATCTTAGTACCTGAACTAATTGTGTTCTGCTCAGAAAGTCTTCTCCTGTGCCAATGAGTTCAAGGGTATTTCCCACTTTGTCTTCTTTCAGATTCAGTATATCTGGTTTTATGTTGAGGTGTTTGATATATTTGGAGTCAAGTGTTATGTAAGGTGTTAAGGGTAGATTTATTTGGATTCTTCTTCATGTAGTCATCTAGTTTGACCGGAATTATTTATTGAAGATGCTTCCTTTTTTCAGCATCTATTTTTGGTCTCTTTATCAAAAATCAAGTGTCCATTGGTATGTGGATTTATGTCTGGGTCTACAATTCAATTCCATTGATTGATGTATCTGTTTTTGTGCCAATACCGTGCTGTTTTATTACTATACCTTTGTAGTACAATTTGAAATCAAGGATGGTGACTACCTCAAGCAGTTCTTTTACTACTGAGGATTGTTTTAGGTATTTTTGGGGTGTTTGTGTGAATGGGTTGTGTTTCCATGTGAAGTTGAAAATTTCCTTTCCAAGTCTCTGAAGAATTGCCTTGGAATTTTGATGGGGATTGCAGTGAATCTCTAAATTACTTTTGGTAGCAATGACCATTTTTACTATGTTCCATCTTCTGATATCTTCTTCAATTTCTTTCTTCAGTGACTTGAAATTTATATCATTCAAGGCTTTTACTTCCTTGATTAGGGATACTCCAAGATATTTTATATTACTTGAGGGCTTTGTGAAAAGTTTGCTTTGTTTCCCCCTGATTTCTTTCTCAAACCATTAGTCATTTGTATATAGAGGGCTACTGATTTTTGGAACTCATTTTATATCCAACTACTTTGCTGAAAGTATATCATCTGTATGAGTTTTCTAGTGAAACTTTTTTGGGTCATGAATGCGTAATATCTTATCATATGCAAATAAAGATATTTTGACTTCTTCCTTTACAATTTTTATTCCCTTGGTCTCCTTCAGTTGTCTTATTGCTTTAGCTAAGGCTTCAAGTACTATATTGAATAAGTATAGAGAGAGTTGACAACCAAGTCTTGTTCCTGATTTTAGTTTCTCTCCTTTTAAGTTGAGGATGGCTATGGGCTTGCTGTAAACTCCCTTAATGTGTTAAGTTATGTCCCTTGTTTTCCTGATCTTTACAGACTTTTATCACAAAGGGACGTTGAATTTTGTCAAAAGTATTTTATTCATCTGAGTTGATAATATGGATTTTGTCTTTTAGTTTGTTTAAAAGATGGATTACATTTAATATTTTACCTACATTAAACCATCCCTGAAGTTCTGAGATGAAACCTACTTGATCTTGGTACATGATCTTTTTTTTTTGATTTACTTTTGGATTGAGTTTGATAATATTTTATTAAGTATTTTTTTAATTTATGTTCATAAGGGAAATTGAATTTCTTTTTTGGGGGGTCTTTGTGTGATTTGGGTATCAGTGGCCCTGTAAAACAAAATGGGCAATGTTCCATTTGTTTCTATTTCCTGGAATAATTCGAGGAGTATTGGCATTAAGTGTCCTTTAAAAATCTGATAGAATTTTTACTTAAAACCTTCTGACCCTGACTTTTTTTTTCCTTTTTGGTTGAGAGACTTTCCATGGCAGCTTTTATTGCACTAGGGGCTATAGGCCTGTTTAAATTACTCATCTGATTTTGTTTCAATTTTGGTAAGTGGTAAGCATTGAGAAAATCATTCATTTCTTTCTGACACTTCAATTTGGTGGAGTACAGGATTTTACACCATGTCTTATAATTTTCTGGATTTTTTCAGTGTCTGTTCTAATGTCTTCCTTTCCATTTTTAATTTTGTTAATTTGAATATTCTTTCTCCCTTTTAGTTAATTTTTATAAGGATTTGTCAGCCTTATTTATTTTCTCAAAGAGTCTCTGTGTTATTGATTCCTTGTATTTTTTTGTGTGTGTTTCTATTTTATTGATTTCAGCCTTAAGTTTGATTTTTTCCTTGTCCTTTCCTCCTTCTTTGTGTGATTTCTCTCTTTTGTTTGAGATCTTTCAGGTGTTCTTTTAAGTTGCTGGTATGAGATTTCTCCAATTTTTTAAAATGTGGGTGCTTGGTTTTATGAGTTTGATCTCTTAGAAACACCTTCGTTGTGTCCCATAAGTTTGAGTATTTGGATATGTTGTATATTCATTTTCTTTCTTTTTTTCAGACAGGTTTTCTCTGTGTAATAGTTGGCTGTTCTCTGTCTTGTTTTGTAGACCAGACTGATCTTGAACTCACAGAGATGTGCCTGTCTCTCCTGAGTGCCGGGTTTAAAGATGTGTGCCACTGTGATCAGCTGTGTAATCTTTTCATTCAATTCTAGAAAGTCTTTGGTTTCTTTCTTAATTTTTATCCCGACCCATTGTTCATTCATTAGGGAGCTGCTCCATTAGTTTGTCAGTTTTCTGCTGTTTTTACTGTTGTGGGGATCTAGCTTTAATCTGTGGTGATCAGATAGGATGAAAGGTGTTACTTCAACTTTCTTATATCTGAAACTTGCTTTGTGTTCAAGGTACATATGATCTGATGTGGGGTTCCACTCTGTATGCTGTGAATATGTTTTATTACCATTTTGGCCAATGACTTAGCAAAGTAAAGGCAGGTAGGAAATCCAAACAGATATATAGAGAGTAAGCAGAGTCAGGAAGGTGCCATGTAGCTGCTGAAGAAGACAGATGCTAAAACCTTACCTGGTAAACTACAGTCTTGTGGTAATACACGGAATAATAAAGTAGGTTAATTTAAGATACAAGAGTTAGCTAAAAATAAGTTATTGACCAAACATTGTTGTAAGTAATATAGTTTTTGTGTGATTATTTGGGTCTGGGTGGCCGGGAATAAAAGAGCAGTCTCAAATTACAATGGCGGAGTTGGTTTATAGCACCAGTTAGCTCCAGTATTAGTTTTTAGTTTAGTTTTTGTCTTGATGACCAGTCTATTGGAGAGAGTTCAACATGTGATTTAAGCTGTAGTAGAGTTTCTTTTATAAACTTGGGTGTCCTTATGTTTGGTGTGTAGATGTTAAAAATTAAAATGTTATTTTAGTAGACTTTTCTTTTGATCAGTATCTATTGTCCTTCTCTGTCTCTTATGATTAGTTTTGGTTTGAAGCCCATTTGTCAGATAGTAATATGACTGCACCAGCATATTTCTTAGGTCTGTCTGATTGGACACCTTTTTCCACATCTTTACCCTGAGATGATGGTTATCTTTAATGTTGAGGTGTATTTCTTGGATGTAGCCAATGGATGGAGCCTATTTTTACAATCATTCTGTTAGTCTGTGTCTTTATTATCAGGTAATTGTGACCCTTGACGTTGAGAGATATCAATAACCAACAGTTGTTAATGCCTGTGATTTTGTTGTTGTTGTTGTTGTTGTGTGTGTGTGTATGTGTATGTGTGTATGTTTCCCTTCTTTTGATTTTTTTTTAGTCTGGGATTGATTATTTATTCCATGAGTTTTCTTGGTTGTATTTAACCTCTTAAGGTTAGAGTTTGCCTTCTAGCATCTTCTGTATGGTGGGTTTTGTAGAAAGATATTGATTAAATTTGGTTTTATCATGGGATGTCTTATTTCTTCATCTATGGTGATTGAAGGTTTTTCTGGGTATAGCATTCTGGGCTGACATCTGTGGTCTCAGAATCTGCAGGACACCAATCCAGGAACTTCTGATGCTTAGAGTTTCCATTGAGAAGTCAGGGGCTATCCTAAGAGTTCTGTCTTTATTTTTTACCTGTTCTCTTTCCATTGCAGTTTTTAATATTCTTTCTTTGTTCTGTACATCAAACCTGTCGGGTATTATGTGCTGAATGGGCTTTTTCTTCTAGTCCATTCTATTGGTGTTCTCTTTGCTTCTTGTACTTTGACAGGCATCTTCTTCTTTAGGTCAGGGAAATTTTCTTTTAGGATTTTGTTGAAAATATTTTGCATACCTTAACCTGTGCTTGTTCTCTGTTCTCTACCTCTGTTATTCTTGGATTTAGTATTTTTACACTGTCCCACAATACCTGGATGTTTTATACCAAAAGTGTTTTAGATGGAACAGCTTCTTTGATCGATGTATCTATTTCATCTCTCATGTCTCCAATGTCTGAGATTCTCCCTTTCATCTCTTGTATTCTCTTGGTGAAGCTTGCCTCTGAGGTTTCTGTTTGTGTTCTTAAATTTTAAATTTTCATATTTCCCTCAATTTGGCATTTTAAAAAATACTGGTTCTACTTCAACTTTCAGGTCTTAATTTGTTTTATTTGTTTTCTTCCGCCATTTGTGTCTTTAAGGGTTTTATTAATTTTCTCTTTAAGGACCTCTGACATATTTATAAAGGTTGGCTTTTATTTGTGTTCAGTTATATTGGAATATTCTGCTGCTGCTTCGGTAGGGTTACGGGGCTCTAGTGGAGACATATTGTCCTGGTTGTTATTGTGTTTTTATGCTGGTAGCTAGACATATGGGATTGGGAAGATTGTAATGCTGGGTGCTGATACTTGGTCTTGCCTTTGTTCGTTGAGTATTTTATTCCTTTGAGTTTTCCCTCTGGATCTTAGGAGAGTGTGGGAACTATGTGTTGACTGTAGGAAAACTTCTGGGGTCTTGATAGGTGGGGCAGTAAAGGGTTCCAGGTAAGAGTTGTTTCTGGATATTAGGACCTGAGACTTAGAAATGAGAAAGCCTGTTGTGGAGGAGGGAGATCCATAAGAGAGAGGAAAGCAGAGTGTTCAATCAGGATCTACTTCATCAATCCCTTGGGAATAATGGGGGCAGAGAGTGAGGATGAAGAGAGGCCACAGTAGAAGGGCTTTTAAGAGCCAGAGTTGAGTCTGGCAGGTTAGACTTAGAAGAAAGGAAGGAGTGTTGAAGATCTGTATTTATCCTACTAGCTTCCCTGGTCCGAGTGGTCTTGGCATCCCGAGGAGCGTCTGCTAGAGTTGGTGGCTTGGGTACCCTAATGAGTGGTGGGAGGAGGCTTGGAGGGGGAGATCTGTGTGATCCACTGGGGATGAATACGTGCAGGGAAGGAAGTTAGGCAGCAGTACGTTCTGCTGCACAGCTAGGGATGAGATGGGGATTGGACTTGGGAAAGTAGAGGGAGAGGTGAAGATCTGCAATTAGCCTGTCTGCTCCCTTGCCCAGAGTGGCCTGTGGGTTCCCAAGAGAATACCTGCTGCAGTTGTTCGGGGTAGGGGTGGGAAAAAGCAAGTGAGTCATGGGAGGGAGATGAAGAGGGAAATATCTGTGGGATCCACTAAAGATGAGGTAGGAGGGTATCATCTGCATGTGTTCTGCTGCAGAGTTGGGATGAGACTGGGGATTTGACTTGGTGGAGTAGAAGGAGAGGTGAAAGTCTGGAGTTAACCTACCTGCTTCCCTGACTGGGGTAGAAACAGTTGTTTTTAAACAAGGATGTGAAAATTCACCGTTCCATTTTCTTACCCATCTACCCCACTCCAGGCCACTTATGATTGTGTACCTGATTTGACTTACTGATTAGAGCTCAATCAAAACTCTAAATACAAAACCATCGTGTATGGAGACAGCTTACAAAAGGGACCATTACTAACACAAAAGTGATGCTCTCAGGAAACAGCAAATAGACATGTTCATTTTGGCATCTGTCCCAAGCCATTATAGGTGAGTTTCTGAGTTTCTTATGAAGCTAGGCACTTCGAAACAAACAAACAAACAAACAAAAGGAAAAGAAATGAAACGAAAAAAAGAAAAAAGAAAAAAAGTCAGGCAAAGAGTGTGTTAACTATATTAGCATGCAGGAGCATTAGACTTAGAGGCAATTGTGACCACTCAATCAGTAGTGGCCACAGAACACGTAGCAATTTTGGTGAAGAAAAATTAATCTCCAGCAAAGCCAATTGAACAAGTCAAGATACTGCAGAGAAGTCAAGCTCTCATTTGGAAGTCTTAGAAAAAGATTGCTTAAAAGTGGCAGGCGAGTTCGGAATCAGCGATCTCATCAGACCTCTCTAAGCTATGGCTGCAGGGTGCCTTCCTCTTGCAGCTCCTCACGGAATCTGATCTAGCCATGCTGTGGCTCTGCAGCTCTGTTCTGGAACTCGACTGCTATCTTTTGTTTGATAGACTGCCTTGGTCTAATTACTTTTATGTGAAGAATTATGGCTACGTGAGACCTAATTTCCTGCTACCCAGATGCTGCTTTTTGAATGGAAATGCATGAGTCATGATTTTGACAAACTTGAATGTAGCCACTCATCTTGTTGTTCTCTGAAATCCCATCTCAACTGTCGTATGTGTTTTACACTCTGCTATTTTCCTTCTCAAAGATAAATTCACTTTTGTTCGCCCTTTCCCCTTGCTTTCGTTATTGCCTGCAATGTGTAAATGTCCCTTCAAAGCCCAGCTGGCCTCTAGAACACTTGGCTTGGTGCTCTTAGGTGAGAACTTGCTCTTTGCTTTCAGGGAAAGTAGAGTCCTTTGTGAGCCATGGTCAGAGAGGTCCAGGTAGAGGTCTCACTGGGAGCGAAAATGCGATTGTTCCCTCATTGTCAGCTATGGCAAGATTATGTTCTCCAACATAAGCCAACTCTGACCTTTGTCCCATATTGGTAGATCACAGTAAGGAGACAACCACTGAAAGTATCTCATGTGTATGTATGTAAGAGGCATGTGTGAATGCATTCATATGTGTGTGTGGGTGCTCATACATATGTATGCATGTTTTAGAACATTAGAGGTCAACATTAAATGTCTTCCTCAATCATCTATCTGTCTATTTGCCTATCTATCCATCCATCCATCTATCTATCTATCTATCTATCTATCTATCTATCTATCTATCTATCTATCTATCTATCTATCATCTCTCTGTAGCAATGCTGGACTTGAATTCACAGAAATTTCCCCCTGCTTTTGCCTCCTTGGTGCTGGGACTAAAGGTATGTGCTACCAAATTTGACCTCTATCTTAATTTTTAAGACGGGGTTCATCATTGAACCTGGAGTTCACTGTTTTACTGAGACTGTATGACCAGGAATCTTGGGGGAACTGCCTGTCTCCACCTTCTCTTCATTAGGGTTAGGGATTGGTCATGCTTCCACGGCTGCCATTTTAAATAGGTGCTAGAGGTCAAACTCAGATATGCA
This sequence comes from Myodes glareolus, assembly GCF_982192425.1. Lineage (NCBI taxonomy): Eukaryota > Metazoa > Chordata > Mammalia > Rodentia > Cricetidae > Myodes > Myodes glareolus. Next base: position 52,527,403 of record NC_142041.1, on the reverse strand, counting down.
TGACTGCATGGCATGTACTTTAATTACTTCCCCTACTGAAAGTATTTTAGACATAGCTGTAGGCATAAAGAGTAGAGCTATTTAGAGAACTGTGACAGAAAGAGTATAATGGAGCAGATAAGGGCAGGTCAATTGCTGAGCTTGCTTGAACCTTGTGAGGAACTGCCAAGATTTCTGCTCCACCAAGACTTCTAGTACCTTCTTCCTTGCAGATTTTCTCATCTTATGTGAGTAGAATGTAAGACACCTGATCAGAGAGTCGTGTAGTTTGTGATATTGTCCTCTAGAGTCCAGATTCTTACACTGTGGGTCACATACATGGGTTACACACATTGTGATGTGTCACTGAATTTTGGGAGTCATAAATAATTTGGTAACAGTAAAAGGATTCTGAATGCACAGTGATCAAAAACTAATTCAACATTGAATGTGTAATGGACGTGGGGGCCTTTCTGGCAGCAATCACCTGGCTTGCATCACAAGACTCATTATGGCCTACCTCTGAAACATATTATGCACACTTTACACTATGCATATGAGCGAGCTATGTAATACCTACAAATGCCGGCTGAAACATGCAGCTCACACTATTGCACACTATGAGTTGCTGTGCTTTTGCGGTACGAGTTTTCTGCTGTCATAAAAACACGTGATTGAACTACAGAAAACAGAGACTTAATATTTTCTTACTGTCATTATCTAGCATGCAAGTGTTAAATTAGCATATCTTTGATAGGGTTGTGTTTGAATGTTTAGCTTTAAAAATTGCTGTTTGAATTTCTGTTTTGCATTTTGTAAAAGGTCATAAAATGAATTTTGATTTTGGATTAAGACAGGATTTCCAGCAATTTCTGCAATGTTTCTAAGCATACTTCTACTATTTTATTATGTATTTAATCAAATTGGTGTATAGGGGAATAGAACTAGGTGGGGAAAACACAATTGGTGTCCTCTGTAGGAATGGATTATAAAATCAAAATACCAATAAACTCTGAAAGATAGTGAAGATTTTCTACATTCTGTGCACTAAAATATTCAGCAAAAATTTAATTACAAATGTAAAAATAAACAAAATGTCCATCTTACTGCTACACAAATTTGTTTCTGTCTTTAATGGTAAAATGATATATGCCAAAAATCTTTTATAACTTTTTACAACTAAGTGTTTAATTTGTATATCTATCTTATGTATCTATAGACTGTGGTGTCATGTGAAATTTTTATTGAATGAAAAATGGTTGGAAGCAAAGAATGTTTAGTAAAACCCTGCTCTAAAGATTTATGGATAATCAAATCAGCTTCCATATGAGGGGCATTCTCCAGCTTCCTCATCCTCCTCTTCTTCTTCCCTCCATCCTCATCTTTTCTTTTATGTTCATGATAAAATTGAGAGAAAGGTCCAGAGATTTTTCATTGTTACGTGACCTTTGCCATTGTCAACTGCCCTAAGAAGGTGGCTGTATTGGTTATAGTTGCTAAACTTACACTGGTATATCACTGTACCTAGAGCTCATACTTTACATTGAAATGTATTTTGTGAATTTGTAAAAAGATATATAATGTCTAGTAACGTCGTATCTTTAGAAACAAGTTCTGTCACCAAAACCTTGTCTAATCTCTATCTCTCCATCTTCTGATCTGTGCACTGTCTTTCATTTTTGATTCCCCTTAGGTCATGTATTCAGACTCAAACACTTCACAAAACCTTTTCTGTCATCTGCCCTCTCTCACTTAACGATATATAATTACATTTTTATGAGTGATAGCCATTTCTCTTGACTGTTGAATACTATTATGCTGCCATTATTTCTGCAGCTTATTCATCCATTTACCTATTATAGGACATCGTGGTTCCTTCCAAGTGTGGGCCATTCTGAGTAAAGTGCCAATAAACATTATTTGCAGATTTTTATGTGGACCGAATTTGTCAACTCCTTTGAGGAAATATCCAAAAGTTGAGCTGGTAGATCATGTGGAAGGAGCATGTTGAGTTTTGTGAGAGACTTCCAGACTGTCTTGCAAAGTGGTAGTCTTTGTTCCTTTTATAAACCCATACCCCCTTCTCTGTGTCCCTTCCCAGGGAAGCCTTTTTATACTAAAGGAACAGCCATTTCCCTTTGGGAGAAACGTTTTGTAAACAGACCCTTAACTTTCATTTCTTGCCGCCCAGACCCTAATAATCACACAGAAACTATATTAATTACAACACTGGTTGGCTGATGGCTCAGGCATATTCCTAGCTAGCTCTTACATCTTAGATCAACCTATTTCTATTAATCTATGCATTGCCACAAGGCTGTGGCTTACCAGTAATATTGTGGCATCTTTCTCCTTTAGCTGCTACATGGCATCTCTTTGACTCTCTCTATACCATTTTCTTGGGGGATATTATTTTCTGTTCACCTTTTAAAAATGTAGGTCTCCTTTCCTGGGTGATCACTTTAGAGGCCAACACTCAGTTATTATTTATCTTTTTATCTCTGGCTCCCAGGAAAGTGAGTGCTTCAGGACATTGTGGTTAGTCAATTAATGATTATAAATTGAATTAAACTTATTAATTAATCAGTGGGACTTGATATCATTACTGTAAAAAGAAAACAAAAAACCAGCTACATATGTAAACTATATCATTCCATCATAACTGGTCTCTGCTATATATGTTCACGAAACTGAGGAAATCGATGCTGATTCATGGAAGTGGTGTTTTCCTGTAGAGTTGTACAGTGTTACCTATGAGCGAGCTGTCTGCTTTTATCAATCCCTCTTCAGTAGAAAGGCACCTGTTCATGTACATGTGTCTGGGAATATGCTGGGATTCTTGATTCCCTCAACAAAGGGCCTTCCTCATGACATCTGGCTTTATACTCCATGTAGACTAAAGAGGCTTAATGGAAGTATAAAATCAGCTGAGCTTTCACTCTCCTTTCACCAATTTCATACAGAAACCTGGCTTTTTCTCCAAGCTGGTGTGTGTGTGTGTGTGTGTGTGTGTGTGTGTGTGTGTGTATGCCCACGTGGTGTGGGAGAATTGTCTGTATTCTGTCAATCATATTTTAATAAAACGCTGATTGGCCAGGCAGGCAGTATAGGCGGAAAATCCAGACAGGAAGTAGGGGTGGAGCAAGACTGGGAGTATTCTGGGACACAGGAAGCTCCTTCCGTCACTCCTGCGCAGACCACCGAAGAGGCAGCATGTAACTTGCCCAGCTGAGAAAGGTATGGAGCCATGTGGCTAATGTAGATAAGGATAATGGGTAACGTAAGTTATAAGAGTTAACAAGAAGTCTGACCTAATGGGCCAATCAGTTTATAATCTTATGGAGTCCTGTGTGTGATTTCTCTTTGGTATTTGCCAGTTGTGGGGTACCGGGTGGGATGGAAACCCCAACAAGCCGGCCCCCTCATGTTACACCCACACACTCACACATACTATGGTATCAATTTAGCTGAGTGCATTGCAGTCTAATATAAAAGGCCTTAGTAAAGGAAATCAAGCATCTGACAGACGCTCTCTGGATCAGTGCTGAAACATTTGCATACTGGGGAGGAACAGATACTGATTTTTTTCAATTGTTCTATGCACAATGATTTCAATTCAGCTTAGTTTGATCTTTCAGATTCCCACTCCACTTCACAAAGGAAAGGCACTCCATATCCACATGACGTGATAATAAGCGTAATGTGTCAAAGTAGAGTCTTGTTCTGTAGCTTTCTGCAGCCTGTAATTTGTGCTGATGCTCTACTCAAGTGGTGCAGGTCCAGGAGTGAATAGGGATGATGAGGAAACCTCATAAGGCGACAGAGGACTTGATCAAAACTGGCTAGGTGATCTTAAGAGGATGTTATGTGTTCTTGATTCACAAAGATGCAGAGAACATAAAAGGAAGTCACTTGCCCCAGAACATGCCACATGCATCTTGAGAGATGAGCAGGCATTTAATAATCCATTCTTTAACATCCCAGATAAAGGAGATTCTATTAACAACATTAATCAATTATAGTTCTTAATAATCCCCCTAATACACTCTCTTACACAGCAGCATTTTTTTTACACTGCAATTTCTCTGTAGAGTTATTTTTTTTATGGTAAGATGAAAGAGTCTATTAATCATCTTCTTATCTTATAACAAGCATATGAAGGTTTTCCCAGTCATCACCAGGCATTGTCCTAATTCTCCTTTCTTCTCCAGTGTTCTCAACATCCTAGTAATTGTCTTAGCCTCTGCCAAGCCACTCCACCCACAAATACCAACTTCTGGAGCACCTCATCTGTGATATTTTAAAAACAAACATAATGAGAGGACACCTGGTCTTGGGATGTTATATAGCTCCATTGGGATTTACATTAAGAACCCTAAACTTATTCAAATGCCTATCAGATGATGGGCAAAGTGCTGACTCGAATGGTGTGTGAGTTACGAGAGCTTTAACTAATTCTTCTTTGCAGGCTACTTAGGACCTCAGCCCCCAGGTCTGAGAAGCCTCCAGGGGAGAAGTGCAGATCTGAGAAGGAACCAACACGCCAATACAGGCTTAGTGAAGTCTTTGCTATGTGGCTGCCCACCAGGGATGGATTCATGGTGTGTATTCTCCATTACTGTGAAATTATGTAAGGTTGGGCTGAATACACAGGAAGTTCATCTGAATTCATCTACTCATTCAGGCTAGGTGACCCCCTCATTACCCAGCGATGAAGCCAGCTCCTCAACTTACTAAGAATGAGACTTCGAGAAAGCTCTTTAATTCAATGTTGAGCTCAGTTTCCTTACTCATAAAATGGGAATATTAATTCATCTATATTAATATACTTTTCATGATAATTAAATGAGACAGTGCAGACAGCATAGTTAGCATACGGCAGCTGCTATTTTGTATGCTTGTCTATTTTCCCCTTAATATTTCCCAAGAGTGAAGTCACTGGGCATCTTTATTTTCTGAGCGTTTTATCAGTCTGGTGACCAAGATTCCTTCTGAATCTGAAACTAGAACAGCCCTAAGGGGGCATTTTGTTGGTCACTTTCCCCATGTATTTGATGAATGTAGAAAACTTATTCCTGAGTTCTTAAAAAATTATAAATAGCACAGAGTGTACATAAAAGTTAGAAGCAACTGTAACAGGGTCACAGACCTTAGTAGGCCCCCAGACCTTAGCAAACTGATTCCATAATTAAAATATCATCCAGGCTGTAAAACTCATCATGTAGACAGCACCACCTGCCAAAACTAAAACAAAGGCCTAACTCATCAAAATTCATAGGGGGAGCATCTATAAATGTACTAACCTTGCGTTTTGGCTGCTGGCTAGCAGTTCTTGTTAACTGAAGTATGTCAATCTAGTACATAATTTTTGTGCTTAAATCTCAACCTGAGAAAGGCTCGGGGGCTACACTGGGTTCCTAAACACACAGCATAGTTGCCAGCACCCTAATAAAATCTTTCTATTGTTTTAAACCCATGTTTGAGCAGTCTTCTCTGGTGAATAGCTCACACCAACAATGGCTCATAGGAACTGTGCTTACTGAAGATGACCCCCTTCACTGATCCATCTTCCTCCCATGAAGCCACAGGAGAGATGATATAAGTCTCACACATAGTAAGGAGGGTACCTGGATTCTGTCCGTCTGGACTCTACTCTGCTGTGCTGAACAGAGACTCATTCAGTCCCCACTTCTGTAGGATAAATAATCATGTTTTCCCAAATGGAATCAATCCACAGCTGATAAGAAAAATTAGACAAGAACATCATTTTAGAAGCACATGTCACATCATCTACAGCAAGTCCTTTCTGGAATGAGGAATAATGACATTGGGTTACATGGGAAAGATTGTTTTAATATGAGTGAAAATTAAAGCCGTGAGGAGCAGAAGGTCCAAAGTACCCCAGGGTAGGTTAGTTTAGTCCAGGTTAGACGGGTTAATATTTTGCACACCATCACGCCTCTACTTACAGGTTTAACAGGCTTTAACTCAACATGATCCTGGTAGTGGGAGTGCGCGTCTAGTCCACCTATGAAGTCAACTGAAATACAGCAGCCCAAGTTGGATCAGTGTGTAAATGAAAATTCATGAAACACTGACTTTCAAAGTAGGCTATGTATGCATAAGACCAAGAAAAATACGATTTCCTACAAAGTGGAAGAAGTGAATATTTCGTATGAATGGTTGCTAAAAACACATTAGGGAGATTTTCAAAAGCACACAAATAACCTGAGCTTCTAGGACCTGAAAAATTACAGTGCTATTGATTCTGGCAAAAAAAAGTGTGGTCATCTGAAGTATTATAAGGTATGAAATAATATGTTTGTCTCCTTATAACTCAAAACACATGCTTTCTCTTTTGGGTAACAAGGCTTGCTTTTCACCTTTCTTCATAAGAACACTCACTCCATCATTAAAAACACCCCGAGGAAGCCTGCAACCTGTCTCCATCCCTCTGTCTTCAAGATGTTCTTAAGAAACAAGCATTTGTCTTTTGCAAAGGACACCATGAGGCTCTGTCTGGAGTCTCTAGAGGCGTGGTGAGTTTTGTAATCATGTTTGAAAATTTTTCTACATTACTCTCCTTTTACCTCAAATTCATTTCTTCTATTTTTTTTTCACTGAAAAATATTACTTTAAACCAGTGGTTTTTAACCCGTGGGTCACAAACCCTTTAGGGACTGAACATTAGATATCCTGTGTATCAGATATTTACATTCTGATTCACAACAGAATTACATTTATGAAGTAGCAACAAAATCATTTTATGGCTGGGGGTCACCACAACATGAGGAACTGTACTAAAGGGTTGCAGCATTAGGAAGGGTGAAAACCACTAAACTAAGGTTTGGTTGTGCAGCAGTGGTTTATTAACAGGTCCAAAGACACAAAAGGGCCCTGGGCTCTCAGGGACAGGAATATGAGGGTGTGTGCACATGCAGTAAGATACACAGTATGCAAACAATATCACATTTCAGTTCAAGACAGGCATTCTGGAACTATGATTGACAGATAGAAGAATTAGCCTAGAGGTTCTACTGAACTCTTCACTAGCTGATAACTGGTGACTTACTCTACTTCCTCTCAAAAAACTGAAGCAAGCCCAGGACAAGCAAATTTTCATCAGCTCAACAAACAAATATGAGCCTGTGGGTGCCTAGCAACTAAATGGCAAGAAGCATCTTTAAGAAGCTCCCTGGTTGACAAGAGAGCCAGAGGCCATCCTTTTTCTGTCAGGTCCACAGGTTAGCTGGACACCACCTTTAGGAGGGAAGTGAAGAGAGGCAGCCTGTATGAGACCCTGAAAACATTTTTTCTCAGAGTGTGAGAAAAGCATTAAAGTGTCAGTTTGGATTAAGCATTATGAGAAAGTTAATAAAATATGTGTCCTCATATCTTTGAATCTGTGTGTAGAATTATAGAAAGAAGAAATTGTGATTAAAATTGAGTGACTGGATGGCTTATAGGGCACTTTTCCAAAGTAAAGAGGGTATGAAAATACACAAAATTTATAAATAACTCTAACAATGTATAAATAATAAAATAGTTTGACTTGAAAACTATATTCAAAATTGAAACATTAGATGGTATATATCTACATACATCAGAGTAAAATCAGATGAAATCTGTATATTGATTTTGACATTACAATATAATATTAAAAGAATCATTATTTTCTATATAAATTTATAATTTTTCATCTGTTCCTTAATCATCTCTGTTGTTGGTATATCATATCATTGATATTTTGAGAAAAAATTTTCAATATTAAATATATGCAATTCTAGTAAATCTATTTACTGTCCTCTCTAAAGTTTCTTTGTAGGATTAGTATGTTTGAATTAAAAATTAAAAACATCTTATTTATATTTTTAAATTTATTTTATATGTATGCGTGTGTGCATCATGTGACAGCAGGAGTCACAGAGGTAAGAAGAGCTGTCTAATCTCCTGGAGTTGGAATTACAGAAGGTGTGTGATGCTATGTGGGTGCTCTGTCCAGAACCAAGGTCCTCTGTAAGAGCAATGAATACCCTTAACTGCTTAGCTGTGTCTCTAGTCACAACATTATATTTTTAAATTTATTTATGTGTGTGTGGTAGTTTGAATAGGTACGTTCCCCCCCACCCCAAAGACTCATGTGTTTGAATGTTTGGCCCATAAGGAGTGGCTCTATTAGAAAGTGTGGCCTTGTTGGAGTAGGTGTGGCCTGGTTGGAGGAAGTGTGTCACTGTTAGGGCAGGTTTTGAGGTCTTATATAGGCGTTTGCTACAACCAGTGGGTATACAGTCTCCTTATGCTTCCTACAGACCAAGATGTGGAACTCTCAGCTCTTTCTACAGCACCATGTCTACCTACATAACATCATGCTTTCTGTCGTGGTGACAATGGACTAAATCTCTCTAACTGTAAGCCAGCCCCAAATAAATGTTTTCCTTTATAAAAGTTGCTGTAGTCATGGTGTCTCATCACAGTAATAACAATACTAAGACAGTGTATATGGGCATACATGTGCTTGACACATATGTGGAGGTTAGAGGACCTGCAGGGGTGGGTCCTCTCCTTCTACCATGTGAGTTCTGGGGATCCAACTCAGGTCATTAGGCTTGTCAGAATGCACCTTTACCTGCTGATCCATCTCACTGGCCAAGGGTTAGTAAACTTGACATTAATACTGAAGTGAATCTGGAAGTCAAAATGATTTTAGTGGGTAAATAGCCTTCTCATACTCTGGGAAATATGTAGCAAACTGGTTAAACTGAAGATATGTGTAAGATATTTTAGTCTAAGCTGGGTGGTGATAGTGCATGCCTTTAACTTCAGCACTCGGGGGGCAGAGGCAGGTGGACCTCTGTGAGTTCTTCCAGGACAGGCTACAAAGCTACAGAGAAACCCTGTAACCCTGTCTCAAAAAACAGAAAAACAAAACAAAACAAAAAGATATTTCAGTCCAAATACTTTTCTAGGATCTGGTTATTGTATCTTTCTCTTAGTATCATGTATATTACATTTTTCTTTGGAAAAAATTTGTAAGACAAAACCATAAATAGTGTCTTCTCATGATGGGTTTTATCTGGTTTATATGGCAATAAATTTTAGGTCTCTGATCAATTTATGTTTATTTTGGTAAAAAATGTAAACTTGGACAACTGAAACAGGAACTTTATCAAAATTATTTTCAAGGCAAAAATATTTCAAAGGGAAATTATAAAAATTAAAATTCCAATCCTGTGTAACACTTGAGCACTTATTAAACCTCTTTAGTTTGGCAAGAACAAAGTTTAATAGTCTTTTCTTATAAGCCTCTAATTATTGCAATTTAATAAAATCTCCAAAAATGAATGCTTGATATTTTGTTTGTTGAATAATCTGTTTTAAAAGTTTAAACTAATTTTCCCTGTAATAAAACTAAAACACAGTCATTTATAAATCAATTCACAACTCTTATATGAGACAGTTTCAATTGCAAGCTTGTTCTCCAAAGTCTGGTCACTGAAGAGAAGGAAGAAGAAAACATTTATTCTTCCATGCTGAAGTTATTTGTGTTTGCAGTGTCTGCCTCATCATAAAAACATAGTAGTATATTTACTTTATGCAAGTGTATAAAATTTGAAAATTAGAAATTTCTTTTTTCATGGGTAAAGTACTACAACTTTATTGTTATAAAGTTATATAGCAGCAGTGAACCTCGATTCTAAATAAACTTTCTGCTTTATAATTGTTTCTTAATTTGGTAAAGAATGCTGTTTTGTGTTTTTACCTATTTATTGTGCTCTACCAAAACTATGAATTTCTATTATTTCCACAACGATAATGCGCCTTTACAATTTTAGTGCTGAGTTATCACAGCATTTAATATACCAGCACTTATCATAATAGTCTTCCAGTTTACTGTGATTCCAAGGATTGAATTGCCAGCCAGACAAACCCCCAAACTGGTGTGTCAACTGCCATGTAAAACTGGTCTCCTTATTTCAACTCTGAGAAATTTCTTCACCAGTGTATCAACATGGACGCTTAAACTTCTGCACTTTCTCCTTGAAGCAAAGCCAGTCTGCTGGAGTGGGCTGAAGCTTGCTAGTAGGGCCTGCGACTTCTGGGCTTCTCCGTTCTATCTTATGGGGGGGGGGTTTGGCTTTCTCCAGCCTCTCTGTCTAAGCATGTGTATTTACAGTCAGCGACTAGCTTAATACTTCCTTGAAAGAAAAACTCCCAGCTATTCTTTACTCTTTAAGCTCTGAAGACAGCGTTATTATTAATTTTCTTACAGACACAGCCATGTGTTTAAAGGAGAATTCTATTTTCTATATATGCATCTCATGTCTCGATGAGACTTTGAGAGAGCTCGGGACTATGGTTCATTTATTCTTCCAAAGACTTAAGACACAATTATCAATACTTATTCAAAAGCTAAAAGAAAATCCAAGACAAAGTTTGTGTTAGGTAAGATGCCAGACCAACAGCAAGCAGGGATTGTTCAAACAAACCAGGATATATGGCTATGCAGTTTACCCAGCTGGGGTACTATTCCGGAGTAATGGAAAACTTTCAAATATCTGAAAAAAGATGTCATAAGCCATAAATAACATGTAACTAGACAAGACTATAAAGAAATCAAGCAAAGAATGAGTTGGAGGTAATGAAGAAGGTGAAAATACTGGGAATTCTTTATGGATGAGTTCTAGCAGTGTGGCTTATGCTTAGTGGTAGCCTACAGGACCACGTGCTTCTGACCCATTCAAAAGTACAAAAGGCAATGAAGGCATTGTAAAGGAGACTTAACAGAAGACTTGGAGATGACTTAGTGGGAAAAACTCCAGCTTTAGAAAAAGTTTGCATAAAGGCTGTTGTGTTCCCCTGCTAAGAATGGAAGGAAAGGATGTGTTCTCAGATGTACTTGGTGAGAGAAAATTTGCAGAACTAGTCTGTAGAAAGGCTGAAACAAGTTTCAGTGAAACAGAATTAAAGAAGCATGACCAGGACTTCAAAGGTATTAAACAAGGAGGATTTGAATGCCAACAACATTGGAAATCTGTAGCCACAATAGCGAAACGCCATCCTGGAACTGTAGGATAGAGGGTGAGCGTGGGTCCAAGGCAGCAGTCAGCCACAGCTTGCCAGGGAGCTGCAGGGCATTGAGACTGAATTTTGGGTACTCTGGTTATTACATCCCAGAAGTGTGACATGCACTTTAGAAATAAATTAGCACAATTAGAGTTGGCATCCACTCTCCAGAAATTCAGAGCATCACTGTCTCTTCCATTCCCAGAAACTGATGCATTGCTATCATGGGTCTCATAGGGAGAGACCAGGACCAGGAAAGGCCAGTGTTTTCAATCCTTCAAATTCACTTCCGGTGCCAATTTTCAATCGCACAGCTAATCACATTCCTGGAAGAACTAATGTTGCTTGTAATTGAATATCTTTGTGGTTACCCTGACGAGATCCTCGCCCAACTGAATGAACTATAGCCCTTTCCCACAGAACCTTATCTCATCGTACGCCCTCACGTTTGTGCTCACGACCAATTGTGACTTCTCTATTCATCTTAAGGCCACTTTAGGTCATGAATGAAGTTCCTATACATGATACTAAGTGAGTCATCTTTGTTCAGCCATTGCAAACTTCACTTACACAGAAGTGAAGAATGTAAACTAGATGCTGTGCATTACTCTCCGTGTTCAGCACAGACTATGTACAAGATATTTGGTAACGAACACAGCAGCTTAGTGTGAGCAATAATTCATTGCATGTCATCTGATAAAGGAAAGCTAGTTCTTCAGGGTTATAGGACAAGTTTTTCCCGGGCTTCTCAGAGGCCATGCACGCACTGATGCTTTTCATTCCTCAGGGAGTAACTTCTGATGCTGTTGATATATGTTTCTTCCTTTCTGAGCCAGAGTCTATTTTTCATTCTATCTGTATCTCTTTGGATTTTCAAATGTCCTCTGAACCAAAAGCCTAGAACATATGTAAAAAGAATTGGGCCACCAGGAACAAGTTTTTCTTTTCTTTTCAAGATATCATGTTAATTGTATTTCTCACTTTATAAAGTATGGCAGTTGGTATTTTAATTCGCTTTTTATGCCTGAGTTTTCCCCCAGAATTTTTATTGGGAGTCATAGAGGAGGGTGCCCCTTTCATCTGTGGAAGCAGTCATAGGTTTCTCAATCATTCTAGGCTTGGGCTTTGGGGTCCTTATCTGGGTGCATTGAGCAAATTCTCGTTATCTTGAACAGACACTGAGTAGTTGAAGAATGTGGCCTGGTTAATCATGGTAGCAAACATGGTGCAGGGACTGCATGAGGGTGTGATTACAGTGATGCTCATATGACTAGTGAGGATCTTATGACTACAGGATCAGCACCAGCTCCTCTGCTTAGACGATTCTCGAGGAAGGTGAAGAGCCTCTTGGCCAGCTTAGTTTCCACAGCCTCATCTCTCAGTTTTAATAAAAGATATGCTTATTTAAGAATTTGAGAAGCTCTTTTTGTTTTCATCTTTGAAAATATATCTATAAATATATATACTTACAATGCCCAGAAAAAATCAATATAAAGGAATAGATTTTTTTGTACTTCCATTAAGTAGATCTTAAAATTAAGCAGCTTGTAAATATTTCAGCGTATTTTACTCAGATTTCTTTTGATTTTAAGAACCACAAGTCACAAAAATGGGTAAAACCCTCACATTATCCTCATGACTTCATTTTACATATTACACTGGCCTTGGTTTGAATTCCAGTTTTGCCACTTTTCCTTTTTAGCTTTGGAACTATGGAGCGTCATTTAACCTCTGAGTGGAGGTATGCTCATATACGGCTGGCTGGTGGTAGTTGCATATTAGTAAGTGATGACATACTCTATAGGATGAGTTTAAAAACATTTGCTCATGATTGACAGCTGGAGCTCAGCAGGAAAGTTCATTTCTGCTCCACTCTGTCTTAGCCAGGGGCTCTGTGCAGGGAGTCAGAGGACCAACTTCTGAGATGACTTATTCACCTGGCTGGGAAGTTGGTCCAGGCTGTTGTTTTGCTTGGCTGAGCTGAGGCTGGGAAATGCATTATTTTCTTCCCTCTTTCCTCCCTTCCCTGTTTTTTATTAATTAATTAGCTTATTTGTTTTCTGTTTTTTTAACACAGGTTTTCTCTGTGTAGCCCTGGCTGTCCTGGAACTCACTCTGTAGACCAGGCTGGCCTTGAACTCAGAGATCTGCCTGCTTCTGCCTCCCGAATATTAGGAATAAAAATGTGTGCCACCACCATCCAGCACTATTTTTCTTTCGTGTGTGTGTGTGTGCGCGAGCATGTGTGAGTGTGTTAACAAATGTAGAACCTAGAACCTCTAGTAAGATAGGAAGCTGCTCTGTCACTATGCTCTACCCAAGTCCCAAATATTTATTCTAACCTTATCTTTTGGTTCATCAGGATTCCTCACTTGCACACATTGCAATTTTTTTGTTCTATGAGGTGATTCACATGAAAGAAAGATGGGTAGGAGCTTGATGCCCATTCAGTTCATGCAAAGAGAATGTGCAGCACCCACCAGGAAGAGGGGCTCTTCGGAGAGACCAGTTATTCCAGAGCCAGGGGCAATGTAACTCTTCTAGTGTTAGCAGGGAACACAGAGCTCTACACTGTCACTAATTTGCCACTGTTGTCTGTCTGATGAATCTGAGCTTCCAAAAGGCACAACTTGCTGTGCAAACCCAAGGTTCTGGGCTTGGCAATCCCAGCACTCCAAGTGCACGCAGGCGCTATGCTGCTGTGTTTGGCTTGTACGGGAACTTGGCAACGCCCTACAACATTGAGGAATTCACAGGCAGTGATGGGATGCTTTGCTGGCTAAAACATTGTGACCTCCTACAAGGCTTGAGATAAGGAAATGACATAATGCCATCTTCATGGCTGTTCCCATTGCTCTCGATATGACTCCGGGAGCTTCTGGTCTTTCACTTCCCAGCAAGCACACAAAACGAAACACAGGAGCACACGGAGCTAATGAAACGTGCCACAGCGCATCAACTCTAGCTGGAAGAGTGTAGGACAGGGTACCAAAAGCTGCCTGTGTCTTGAGCCCAGTATACAATATTATGGCTTCTTGCCACTCCCATTTCATTCCTCTCCACCTCCAGTTCTGATGTGTGCTCTGGTATGGTTCAGCTGCCCTCAGTGGCAGTTTGGTGCAGAGAATCAGGTCGCATCCCTACTCTGGCTGGTATTCTTAGGTCTTCCTTACACTGGGAAATGAGATGAGACAAAGTAAAAGAGAAGTGGTCTTTATAGCAGGGGTGGGGGTTCCCTCAGGTAAATACAGAGTCTTCCCAACAGGGCATACCCCCCCCCCCAAACACACTGGCTTTCTGTTGCTATCACAGAGTATCTGAGACTGAATAATCAATGAAAAAGAATTTTATTTGGTTGACAAACCTGGATGCTTCTGCTAAAGGCTTTTGTATTGCCACATAATCCCCATACAAGAGGAAAGGCCGTGAGAAGATGAGAAAGAAAAGGTGTTAGAGGCAGAACAGGTCTGAAGATGCTGGCTTGTTCTCTAGCCAGCTTCTCTTTTGACAAAGACATTCACTGCTCTTAAGAGCCAGTCTCTACACGTTGACATCCAGCTATGCCAGCACCATTTGTTAAAGATGCTTTCCTTCTTCCATTGTATACCTTTAGCTCCCTTGTCAAAAATCAGGTGTTCATAGGTTTGTGGATTAAGATCTGGGTCTTCGATTCGATTCCATTGGTCAACATCTCTGTTTTTGGGCCAATACCAAGCAGTTTTCATTACTGTAGCTCTGTAATAGAGTTTGAAGTCAGGGATGGTAATGCCTCTGGAAGTACTTTTATTGTATAGGATTGTTTTGGCTATCCTGGGTTTTTTGTTTTGCCATAAAAACTTGATTATTGTTCTTTCAAGGTCTGTGAAGAATTTCGCAGGGATTTTGATGGGCATTGCATTGAATCTATAGATTGCTTTTGGTAAAATTGCCATTTTTACTATGTTGATCCTCCCAATCCAAGAGCAGGGGAGATTTTTTTTCCATTTTCTGGTATCCTCTTCAGTTTCTTTCTTAAAAACCTTAAAGTTCTTGTCAAATAGATCTTTCACTTCCTTGGTTAGAGTTACCCCAAGATACTTTATGCTATTTGTGGCTATCGTGAAAGGTGATGTTTCTCTGATTTCCCTCTCTGTATCTTTGTTCTTTGTGTATAGGAGGGCAACTGATTTTTCGGAGTTGATCTTGTATATTGCCACAGTACTAAAGGTGTTGATCAGCTGTAGGAATTCTTCGGTAGAGTTT
This sequence comes from Myodes glareolus, assembly GCF_982192425.1. Taxonomy (NCBI): domain Eukaryota; kingdom Metazoa; phylum Chordata; class Mammalia; order Rodentia; family Cricetidae; genus Myodes; species Myodes glareolus. The sequence continues at coordinate 52,512,118 of NC_142041.1, read as the reverse complement.
TTGGGGTCACTTATGTACACTATCATATCAATAGAAGAATGGTTAAAGAATCTGTGGAACATATACACATTAGAGTTTTACTCAGCAGTAAAAAACAATGACATCTTGAATTTTGCATGCAAATGGATGGAAATAGAAAACGCTTTACTGAGTGAGGTATCCCATACCCAAAAAGAGGAATATGGTATGTACTCACTCATAAGTGGATTCTAGCCATAATTTAAGGACTTTGAGCCTATAATTCGTGATTTTAGAGAAGCTAAATAAGAAGGTGAACCTAAAAAAAATCATATAGTTATCCTCCTGGATATTGGAAGTAGACGAGATTGTCAGGCAAAACTTGGGTGCATGGGGGTGGGGGGTTAGGGGGCAGATGTAAGGGGAGATGGGTAGAGAGAGGGGAGAAGGGGAGGATTGGGGAAAGCTTGGGGGAATGGGATGGGTGTGATGGAGGAAGGGTGGATATGGGAGCAGGGAAGTAAATATCTTAATTAAGGGAGCCATTTTAGGGTTTGCTAGGGACTTCTCTCTAGAGGGGTTCACAGGTCCAAGGAGAGATCCCCAGATTGTTCCTTGGGCAGCAGAGGAGAGGGTGCCTGAACTGGCCTTGTCCCATAGCCACAATGATGAACATTTTGCATATCACCATAGAACCTTCATCTGGCGATGGATGAAGATAGAGACAGAGACCCACATTGGAGCACTGGACTTAGTTCCCAAGGTCCAGATGAGGAGCAGAAGGAGGGATTACAAGAAGGAAGTCAGGATCACGAGGGGTGCATCCATCCACTGAGACAGTGGGACTGATCTAATGGGAGCTCACCAAGGCCAGTTGGACTGGGAGTGTTGGAGCATGTGATCAAAATGAACACTCTGAATGAGACTGGCAATGAAGGCTGACTGAGAAGCCAAGGACAATGGCACTGGATTTTTATTCTACTGCATGGACTGACTTTGTGGGAGCCTGGTTTGTTTGGATGTTCACCTTTATAGACCTGGATGGAGGGGGGAGGACCTTGGACTTCCCAGGGGGCAGGGAACCCTGACTGCTCTTAGTACTAGAGAGGGAGGGGAAGGTGGGGAGGGAGAAGGAAAAAGGAGGCGGGAGGAGGTGGAAATTTTTTAATAATAATAATAAAAAAGGACCCAATCTCAAAGCCCTGTCTTGCAATGGTACTACAGAGGTTATCGGTGTGCTTCTTTTGATAACACACGTTTCTTCCACTATTAATTTATCATATTTCAGAAATTTTCTTTAGCTTGGGGTTACATGAGAATCTGTAAAAGTCACAGCAATGCTCTCTTGTTCCCTTGGGGAAGTCCGTGTCCTGATAGAACCCGCGTTGAGCTTGTGGTTGGACTATTCACGTTTGGAAAGGTGGAAAATCACTTGTCAGTCATGTTTTGATGCCTCGAGCTTTACCTTCTATGAATGGCTTCATTCTGGAAATGGACACTTACTTCCCTTGTAAACTCTGCTCAGGAAATGACAGAACAAAACTCAGTTGGTAAATTTGTGGCCTTGGGTCACCTATGGGAGCTGTGCAGGCTCTCTGCAGGCTGTTGCGGGGGGTGGGGGTGAATGGTATGGAACTTACCAGAGTGTCTATGACATGGCTCCATTCACCTTTCCTTTCCTTTGTCTCTGCTCTTTACTTTCCCCAGTAGCGTGAACTTTGAGGAGCTGAGTGCTCTGTTCTTCCTATTTTATGTGACTCCATGGGATGCTTTTCAGATGAATATGTTCTCTTTGTGTGACACACAGTGACTTTTTCTTAATATTTCCAGTGTTATTCCTTTAGATGCAGGGACATGCTTACTGCCGTTATTCCAGGAGGATCCCCTAGACCTTGAATGATTTAGTATGTCGTCTTTGATTCTTGCGTCTGGGATGCTGCTCAGGGTCTCTGTAAGCTGCTTTAATGATAGCATTTGCTATTCCCTGCCTTTGCTTGCGGCTTTGCTTTGCAAGAGCCCTCTCATCCGAATAAAGATGCCAGTAACACAGCTGCTCACATCTTCCTTATCTCAGGGCAGCACACACACTTTGAGTGTTTAGTTTCTAGTATTTAGAAAAGAACAATTATCTATTTCTTTTCTTTCTCTCTTTGCCCAACAAAGCTTATGTAGACCAGACTAGCCTATGCAGATGAGGGTGACCTTTAGGAGGTGACCCCTGCCTCTGCCTCTCAACTGCTGAGATCATAAGCAAACATGATCCCATCTACTAATAAGTTTTTCCCTCTTCTGCAGTGCTCATTTTTAATGGCAATTCTGTTCTTCTTGAACTTTCTCATCTTTGAGAGCTACACTAGGTGTACTCTGTTTCACAAGGATAGAAATGTCTTTGTCCAGCCAGATAATTTTCAGTAAGCTGCTTAGTAACTAGATGGAATGGGTGCCAATGGCAATGCGTACAGTGTCTTTACTTAAGTCCCTCTCTGAGCTTTTACAATGTGTCAGTTGCTGTCTGTTCATATTTGCTGTTGACCAAAGACAGGCCAGTATTAAAGGCCTCATCAGGAGCAACGTTTTATTTGAGACAAAGCACAATTATAAAAAACAAAACCCACCTTCTCTGTGTTTGGGGCTTCGCTGCATTTTTATTGGTTCTATTTTTGGCTTTTGTTCCCCTTGTGAGTTCAGATTTCTGAAGCAAAGTCTGTCTTGTATTCTTTGCTGACAGTTTCTTTCCATGTTAGAATTTCCTAAGAGTGTGTGATACTTAAATAATGGACTAATAAATTCTAGGACCTCTTTGAGGTCAATGAAGCAGAAAAGAATGGCTGAAAGAAAAAAATATTATTCCAAAAAGTACAAAGCTAAAGACAGTCCCGAAATTTGTTCAACAACTGTAAGTGAATTCTTGTCCCATTGTAAGGTACTTTCTTACAGTTACCCCAGTTTACCCAATCCATTTTTATCATTCTTGCTTATGACTAGCCAGTGTTTTACTTTGTTCTATAAATCAAGTGACAAATACTTGCTGCCTTTGAAGTCTCTCTATAATTCCTTTTTATTGTCTGCTTCTACAATGTTAGATGTTTCTCCTTTGAAACATGATTTTTTTTTCTTTTTTTTATAACCAAATCATTACTTTTGGTTCTCCATTTCCCAGGACAATCTCCATCTAAAGTGCTATTTCTTTACCGAGATTTCTCTTATAAATTCTTTTCTCTGTGAATTACTTTTCTAAGAAAATTGAATCTGACCCCATCATTCTCAAGATTAAATTCCTTTACCACCCCACACCATCCAGCTGAACATCCCAAATAGTAGGGCCTGAGTGGGTGCAGGCGAGACACAATGCTAATTCCCTTACTCTCTGACATATCTGTGTGTCAGTGTATGCGTGGATGTCTGTATATTTGTTAGATGTTTGTGTGTGTACATATGTGTGTGCATGAATATGTATGTGTGTACATTTGTTTGTGTGTACACTCTCATGTATATACACATGCATGTATGTATGTGTCTAAATGTGTTTGTGTGAATGCATGAGTTTGTAAGCATGTGTTGATTTTGTGAGAATTGACCCTTGGAATAGATAGCAACTAGCCCTTTGGGACACCCATTTCTTACTAGGAGAAGAATAGTTTATGCACTGGGTAACTATATGTTTTGACATTCTCTGAGTGCCAAATATGAAAAGGTTTGGAAATTGCTGGAGCAAAAAGACTCCAAGGTCCCTCACAGACTGACCTATCATTCATATTATAAGCTGGACATGCAGAGCTAGCTGTTTATGGCATCCTAAGAGTCAGATTTTCCTCAACTTTCCTGTGTGTGTGTGTGTGTGTTTTTCGTTCAGGATTTTAGCTTAAGAACTATTTTTCCAATTATTTAAAATGTACTTTCTCTGTTCTTTTCCTGATGATGTGGTATCCCATGCACATGGACAAGGCACATGCCCTGCACATCCATGTTTAATTCAGTCACACCACACTCTCTGTTCATTTCTTGGTGTACTTGATTCACTTGCTATAACATCATCTCTTCACTGTTCTGTATGAGCACAGACCTAGCTTACCTATTCGGATGCAAGACCCCCTGGGAAATGGTTAGGTTCTCCCATTCAATGCTATATCTTGTGGCTCACCACACAGATGCCCCTAAATGTCTATTTCTTGAATGAACAGATCAATAAATCCACAAAAGATTAGCTATCTGAGCTAGTTTAGACATCCCAAACTAAATAATATGTTGGGTCCGAACAATAAATGCTTCCACATCTTGACAGATTGATGACCCCCAGGACAAGAAAAGATACTATGAGTTAAATGCAGAAATATCTAACACTGAAATATGTATAACAGTTGGCATCCTACCTAGGAAATGGAAGCAATGCAGAATGCCAGTGGTATGGCTAAATGAATCAAACAGAATGCCAACCAAGTGTGGTCCAGTTAGGCTGGAAGATACTGAAGTGTTTTTAAAGTGGTGGTAATCTAAAATGAAACCCAAAGGGGATTTAAGTAGAGCAAATCTGTTTGTCTCCATCTACTCAAGTCTTGGTGCTCTGGATGTTTTGTTAATCATAGTTGTTGCATGTGGAATGAGAATCCCTCTTGCTTTAGCAAATCTGTAAGTACATACATATACACACATAGACACACATGTATACGCATTATAGGACATAAACATTATTTAAATCTAGTCGTAGAAGGATAGCATTCACTTGCAATTAATTAATTCTGCTTTCCACCTGAGTCCTCCTGAACATAAAGATATGTCAGGTTTTGTGAGCTAGAAGTTGAACAGATAGTGTCTGATAGAGAGAGAGAGAGAGAGAGAGAGAGAGAAATAGAGAGAGAGTAAAACAAGTGTATGTTACAGCATTGGTGTTCTCCTATTAATGCTAAACTGGGATTTATACTAGCTGAGTATGCAAAATAATTGTAACTCTTAAAATAACCTTACAGATTATGTAGATAAGAGAGACACTCCTTTAGAGCCAGTTCATGTTTTAAATTGGATTCTTTTATTCGCAATTTTAGGTTGGGTGGACTTGGAAATATTTCAATAAATTCGTGGGATATATTTTAAAACTTGAAATTTAATTTTTGTATAAGTTTATTTTATTATATTTATTTGCTAGGGCAGCTTTAAAAGCAACAAATAAGCAGTTTTATTAGAAAGAATCTTTTAAAAATCCCCAAATAATGATAACTATGATGATTTCAGGTAAAATGCTAAAAAACTTTTCAGTTGCAAATGAAACAGATTATGTGAATGAATCCAGACTCCAGACTTAAATAGATCAAACAAAACTGAAGTCCGATGGAAAGTCGGATCATTTCTCCATAGTCCTTCTGTTCAGCTCCGGGTCTGAAATGAGGCTATAACCTCATTTATATTTGTGAGTCATCAGCCTGGGTTACTTCTTCGACCCTACGGAGCAGTTTGTGGGGAGCATCCCTGAAGTCACACTTGGTTTGGCTGGAATCTTCTTTCAGGAAGTGATTTCCTTTGTGTTTCCGGTTTCTTCTCTCAGGAAAACTGTTTTTCCGGCTTCCCCTCGCACTTTCCTTTGATCCTTTAAGTCTTAGTTTAAAGCTGTCACCCTAGAGAGCTCTCTGAGTCACACAGGAGAACTCTTGCAGGTTTTTGTTCAGGGATTTCCCCATTGCAAGCACCCCTGGATACTTCTCAGCACCTTGGGCCTCAGAGGTACTCAATATCTTCGTCTTAAATTCCATGGTCAACTTTCCTGTAAGACCCAGGGCACTTGGGCACTAGGGCACCTCTATTTTAAATATGCTGCTCAAAGTATCCATGCCTGTTCATGTCCCACAGTCGAAGGAAAAGACTTTGGAAAGAATCTGGCAGACATTATATAGGGGGAAGGTTTGGAATTCACTTTGTAGAAGTCAGTCACTCAGCTGTGCGAGGCTAAAGCACGCAGTGTAACTGTAGGCCTGGGAGAAGAACAAATTGGTTTAATGGCTAGCTAGGCAGCCTCCGCTACAGCTTGTATAGCTATTAGGAAATTTCTCACGATGGCGTTGAATGAATCACTACAAGTTTGCAGCTGACTGAACTGTGGATGGGACGATGTCCTTGAAATAGACCATTAACTCTAATGTAGACTTTCTGTTCTTACGAGCAGCAAACGAATAAAGAGGGAGAGAAGGAGGGAAAGTCGTGTGTGTGTGTGTGTGTGTATGTGTGTGTGTGTGTGTGTGTGTAGATTTCTAAGTGGGAAATATGGACAAAGTAGAGAAGCTAGTCAGCTGTGCTCCATATGATAATTTACCTGTCTTGTGCCACTCACACAACTTCTATGTTTCTGTCTAAGTCTTATGAACATGCCCTATTGCCTCATTTCAGTTCCAGGTTCAAATATCGCTCCCAGAAGTAGCACTACATATTATTGCTTGTGGTCAGTAAAACACTTACTAGGAAGACGTAAGATTAGCGTTTCATATATGCCTTTTATGGCTAGTTCCTTATATGGCACTTCTTCAAAAGAATTAAATTAGGTCTTTATAAAATCTTAAACATTTAACCTGAGAAAATAGATTCTTAAAACTATTATATGCCATTTTGTTATTGAAAAGGTTCAAATATTTCTTTTATTATTTGGTCTTAAAACATTCTGTTTTATTGCCTGGTTTTAGCATGTATCAGTACAGCATCATGAGCATAAACCATAAACCTATGTCTGAAGGGAGGAAAATCTAGTGAACATTCTAAAAACAATGATAAGCCATCATTTCAAAAGCAGCCAGAACTAGGGCTTCGAATCCTGTATGTAGTAATCCCAAGAAAAAAATTTTTGCTACATTTATAAAGATTTAGAAATGACATTCAAATTGTAAAATATGTACTGCTGAGAAAGAAAGAATTACTTTGAGAAAACTCAGGAAAAAATATACACTGTTGAAAAAGAAAGGATTACTCTGAGAAAACTCAGGAAACAGGATTTCCTAGTAAACTAGAAGAACAGCATTTCCATCAGCTAACAGTGACCATTAATTCTAAGGAACGTGGATGAAAGCTAAGAGACTCTGACAACCAGAAGGTCTCTCTGGCCTTTGGGATAAGGTTTTCATGACAGGAATCCTGATGGCAGCTGACTGGCTGTGAAAAAGGTGGAAAAATTGGGGCTGTCAGTCTGGGAGACACAAGGAAGAGACATGAAAGACAAAGGGTGAATGCAAACGGGGGGGGGGGGGCAGCAGGCACTTCTTTACTTTTTTTTCTTTAAAAAATGTGTGACTTTTTTTTTCAAAGTTTATTAAATTATGAAAGTTTACATTTCCGCCCCTCCTCCCAACACCCTCCCACTCCCTCTCCATCCCTAAGAGCAGTCAGGGCTTCCAGCCCTGTGGGAAGTTCAAGTTCCTCCCCCCTCCCTCCAGGTCCAGGAAGGTGAGTATCCAAACAGACTGGATCCCAAAAATTCAGTATATGCAGAGGAAACAAGTCCCAGTGTCATTGTCAATGACTTTTCAGAAAGGCTCCGGGTCAGCCACATTCAGAGAATCCGGCCACATTCAGAGAATCTGGTTGGAACACATGCTCGTTCAGTCTTTTTAACTGATGAAGGAGGAAAAGCGGAAACAGTGATTGGGAGAGGGGAGAAATGAAGAATAGTAAAAAAGCAACAGGCCTTCATGTTTGGAGGCGTAGAGATAAAAGCCACAAAAACATCCCCTTCCCCCACAGGATGGAGAGAATTTTCCTTTTCTACATCAGGGAGGTCAGAGTTATGGATAGACAGATGGTTCTGAATGCAGAGAGCTCAGGGTGTTTGAGGGTGAGAGCCAACCCATGGGTTTAAATTCCCTCTGTGACAATATTTCCATGATAGTTTTTGCATAGGTATCATAGATGCATATGAGTGTAAGCAGGTGTATACACCTGTGTGGAGGCCAGAGAAGGATGCTATGTGTCCTACTCCATCACTCTCCAATCACTCTCCATCTTATTCCCTTGAGACAGGGATTGTCAATGAATGTGGAGCTAGACTGGAGCCAGCAAGGTCCAATGATCCTACTGTCTATATACACTGCCCGCCCCTGTGCCTGAACACTGAGAGGTAGAGTTACAGGCACAAAGGTCTTTACCCAGCTTTTCACATGGGTAGTGGGATCTAAACTTAGACCTTTATGTTTACTGAGAACTCATTTCTCCCTGGGGAGCCAGCTTTCTAGCCCTCTGTGAGAGTCTTGATGATAAAGGCACTTGAAAGAACAGAAGGGACCACGAATCACATCATTGTTTTGAGTTCATCAGTTTGACTAATCGTCCCTAAGCAGGGATCAGGGACTCTAATATCTCTGAAATGTAGGGTTCTCTAAGGTACCAATAACTCACAGTGTTGATCTGTGCGAGACCTGGAGAAGATGCTGACTAGACACAGATGACAGAATGGTGTGGCAGGTGGCTGGCTCTCCTGGGATGCTGTGCAGCTTTGTCAGGCAACCGCTGTGGTCAACATCACTAAGGATCTCAGAACCAACACAGAGAAAGGAGGGCTCAGTGTGCCCACAGTGCGACTGTCAAAGCTGGGCTGGTGGTTACTCGTCAAAGTAGAGATGGGGTCAGGATTAAGTTTGTTGAAGTCAGATTTAAAAGAGAAATACAGAAATTCTGGCAGAATGTGTCACTTGCTCCAGGTAAATTTTACCACTAATAATCTTACAGTGACTTTCTGCTCATCCTGAATTCCAGGTGTCACGGAGTACAGACAACTTGTCCTTTGTTACCCCATTCTCTTGTGATCACATCTGAGCTGCAAAGTCCCTCATCCTCCATCCTATACCATCTGGACAGCAGAGTCTTCTTTCTTCCCCATTAGCTTAACAAGGCTCTGCACAGCTTGACACTGCCACTGCGCAGGAGCTCCAGGGATACAACTTTTAGGAACTGCCACTCATGCTCCAGTAGGGTTTTCAGTGCTGCAGCTGCCTTTGAATCACCCATGCTCCTGTAGTAACTGCTCACTCATTTCCCTGTAAGGAACGCCGCTATCCAACAGAGGCGCTGTTTCACCAAGCTATACATGGGTGGACTCGCATCCTTAGTCTGCCACCACTACTAAATGTGTGGTGAACAGACATTTGCTCACAGTTAGACAGAGAAAGTCACACAACGGTGTGTTGTAAAGAACGCCCAGTGTGTTAGGAAATGAGGTTGCCGTGGTAAATACCGTGACCGTAGAAAATTAAGGTTGTGTTAAACGTTTCCAAAGAAAACATATCACGTGCCAAGAAAGCATTGGGCTTTACAGGTCCTGGCTCAGGTTGAGCTAAGGAGGAGAGCAGAATGCGACCTGTTTACACATAGTCCAGGCTCGGGTTGAGCTAAGGAAATCTGCACTGAATTGGGCAGCAACTGAGGCTTGGCTTCACTGAGATTTTATCCTTAACTTTGAAAATTGTTGGAAAGAAAGGTTTCTCTATCTTGACCCCATGGAAAATCTTGCTTGGCCTATGCCTTTCAGTGCTTGCGTGCCTATATAGAGAAAAAAAAATAGTCTTATGACATAGCCAGTAACTGGTGTCCTCTGTCTGCCTTTGAACTGTAGCTCAAGCCCTTCTTATGCTGCCCGGCCTTCCCATAGGTCAGTTGACTGAGTTTAGCACCTGCAGATCCCTGATATTTAGCAGTTGCTCAAATCAATGTTCCAGGTGCAATTTGGAAACCAAGATGACAAACAAGACTAGAATAGAATCCTCAGAAAAGCCTGCTAGTACTCACATACACTAGTGGATTCTTTTCAGCATAGTTTGCCTTATCTTCACACTTCCTTGAAATAAAACCTTCCCTGCTGGTAGGTTTGGTAAGACAATAACAAGCTGGTGGGTCACTGCGGCCAGGACTCACAAAGACTTCAACAGGGTTTTATGATTGCAGATCTCAAACATGCCAGTTTCACTGCAGGCGTATTCGTTAAGACTGATAGGTGAATGAAAAAGAAGGAATGAAAAACAGAAGGGAAACACATGTGTTGGCTTTTTCATTAGGTCTAATGTTGAAAGTCCATGAACCCCACCCAGGGCTCTGTCAGCTTTTATCTCTTTGTCTTTGATCTGAAATCATCATCTTCATAAGAAACAACAAGAGGCTGAGAGGTAAGTGGGAAGGTGAGTGGTTGAAAACGAATATTTTATTAAATGTTGATTACTCTTTAGAAACATCCACCTGAATTGATAACTTCACAGACTCTGTAAGCAATGCAACGGAAAGCAGTGAGCTGCTATTAATTTCTAAGGAGCTAGCAGCTTTCATCCTGAGACGAAGGCTTACCTCTGTATTTTGAACAATGTGGAGATGTCATTAGTTCAAATAGGAATCAAGGTAAATGATGAAATATTGGCCAAGATACTGTGTCAGTAAGGTAGCTTTGAAGTCACCTTCCAAAATGAGCTCTCCAGAGGTATACTTAGATACATTGTAAAGTTATTATTGCTGTTTTCTTATTTAGTCTTTAAATTTTTGAAAAACAATTCAAAGAACACATGCTTCACTTTGTATTGGTAATGTCAGATTCAGAGAGTATTACTCTATTGCACCCAGAATTCTACAAAGTGTTGACAGCAGTCGTGATATTCTATGAGATCATGGGAATTGGCACTAAGTTTAATGATGTGGAATTCTCCTCTATATGCTATGAAGATTATTACCATTTATTACCATTTGTTAATAAAGAAGCTTCTTTGGCCTATGACAGGGCAGAATAGATGGGGAAAACTAAACTGGATGTAGGGAGAAAGAAGGCAGAGTCAGGGAGGCACCATGTAGTTGCCAAAGAAGAAAGATGTCAGAACTTAACCAGTAGGCCATAGCCTTATGGTGATACTAGAGTAATAGAAATTGGTTAATTTAAGATGTAAGAGTTAGTTAATAAGAATCCTGAGCTAAAAATTGTGCCACAAGAACATGTGCTCAACTATGTTCATAGCAGCACTGATTGTCATAGCCAGAACCTGGAAACAACCTAAATGCCCTTTGACTAAAGAATGGATAAGGAAAATGTGGTACATTCACACAATGGAGTACTACTCTGTAGAAAAAAAAATAATAACATCTTGAATTTTGCAGGCAAATGGATGGAGCTAGAAAGCATCACTTCTAGTGAGGTAACCCAGACAGAGAAAGACAATTATCACATGTATTTACTCATAAGCGGTTTTTAAACATAAAGCAAAGAAAACCAGCTGACAAATCACAATCCAAGAGAACCTAGACAACAATGAGAACCCTAAGAGAGACATACATAGATCTAATCTACATGGGAAGTAGATAATGACAAGATCTCCTGAGTAAATTGGGGGAAACCAATGCACAGTCTCTGTTTACAAAATGGTGTACACTTTCTGGGGCATGGATCAACATAAGACCTAAAAACATCTTAAGGAAAAAGGAGGACTTCTAGACCCACAAAAAATAGGAGTCAAGTACATTGGTAGCACTTGGTAGGTACATTTTTTTTTTTCTCAAATAGGCTTTGTTTGCAGGCTGCAAGCAGAGGCGTGGCTTCTTTAAGTAATGGCTTCCTGGTTTGTACTGGAAGCATGAATGACTCTTACCCTTTTGGGAGCTTCTTCTACAGAGCACTTAGGGTTTGTGACCAGAGTGCTACAGGTTGCTTAATGACGACATAGACCTGCTATGCCTCTGGAGCTGGGTTGGTGAGCATGGCTCACAGAGGTAGTAAACATACCTCTACCATGTTAGATGGATGAGCCAGCATGCAAAGCCTCAGCATTAATCTTTGCCACGCCTGCTTAGCATTTTTTTTTTAAAAAGCACTCTTGGTGAGAAAATGGCTATATATACACAATAAAGACAGATTCAGACAAAAATAAGCCTCTGAACAGGTCACAGAGTACCTAAAAATGTACGTAGGCTTTAGCGAAAAAAAGAAAATGGTTATAGAAGAAAATAGTTTTAAAAAATAAAGCAAAGTCTTTAAAGAGACAGTACAGTTATAGATTAAAGACTAAAAGAGAGTAAAAAAAAATAAGCCATGTAAAAATGGGATATACACAGGGAGTCTGGATTGTATATATTATCGTGTTTTCTTTGGATTTTTTGACTATTAATGACTTAACTATTAAAAAACATTTGATTGTGGTGGCTGCTAAGCTAAACCAACATAAAGATAGCTTGAATCTAAAATTTGAGTCTAGGGATACGTTACTTTGGAAAAGAGGTTCTGCTTTTGTTTCCTCAGAGGATGGGAACCTGTGGATTCCTTCCAGACTAATGTGGTTTGATGGATCAAGACCCCCTAAAAGGTCTATGTGAACCCTAAAAATATTTCGCCCAACAAACAGCAGGAAGCAGTTTGGAGAAAATTGTGCCCAAATTCCCAAAATGATTGTTTATAAATGTTTGCTTTCATTTAAAGAGACTTGATTATAAGTGGTTAATGGTTACAGTAAATTTCTTTCTAAAGGAAAGGGTGGGATATAATACAGAAATGAATACTTTACATTGGTATGACTTTTGTTTAATTATACAAATTTAAGGTCAATTTTGTTATAGGTATATTTTTACTCTTGTTTAAAGTATTATGCCTAAAAATTACACATTAATAGTCATTTATAATAGTCAAACTTGCAGTCAAGTTAGTTAGGTTTCTAGATATACAGAGATATGTTAGATAGATAATCTTCAACATTTCAAAGACCTACAGAATATGGTATTTAAAAGGTTGTAAGAATTCGCACTTTTCTCGACAATATGACATGTCTGTTTCTGGCAGCAGTAATCTACTTCAAGACAATGATGGGTATAGAAAAGACTTATTATAGAGTTTGCTAGCCATTTGGGCAAGAAATTCCTCTTGCCTGGACTGCCTAATGTTATACTGCATGAACTCAATTTGCAGGACCCACAGAAAAGTGACCACTAAACCTTCCCCCCCCCCAAAAATGGAATGGCCCTTTAGGGTTCCTGCTTCACATAGAAAACTGCCAAATATTCTGCAAGATACAGAAAAAAAGGGACTGGCAAACTGCCAATACAGGCAAAATAGTCTTTCACATTTTCTCCTTCATGGAAAAGTCTGCCAGATACTATGAGCCTGTAGGCTGAAGATGGATGTGTCAACATTACAGAAGAATTTTGGGTGACTAGACAGTAAGATGTCTCTGTCAATTCTAGGGTTTTGGAAGTTACTTACAATGCACTTCCTGTTTACTTAGGTAATATTAAATTCTTCTGGGATCTTTGATGGAGTTGAAGACAGATAGTTATAGTTACAGTTTTCCTTAGTTGTGATAAAAGATAAATTAGATATGAAACTTTAGATTCACAAAGAAAATACATGATAGATATTTTCTTTAATATTGCTAGATGCAAATAGACTAAATATTGTAACTATTATTCTTGCTTGGTAACTGTTTTGTTATATGTAATTTTACTATGTTAAAGTTAAAAACTTTCTTTTCATTTAGACAGAAAAGGGGAGATGATGTGCGATTCCCCTCTGTATGCTATGAATATGTTTTATTAACACTGCTTAATAAAGAAGCTGCTTTGGCTTATGACAAGGCAGAATAGAGCTAGGTAGAGAAAGCTAAACTGAGCACAGGGAAAAAGAAGGTAGAGTAAGGGAGACAGCATGTACCTGTCAAAGGATAAAGATGTCAGAACCTTACCAATAGGTCACAGCCTCTTGGTAATACATAGATTAATTGAAGTAGGCTAATTTAGGATATAAGAGCTAGCTAGGAATATACCTACAGTCATTGGCCAAACGGTGTTATAATTAATACAGTTTCCTTGTAATAATTTGGGTCTGGGTGGCTATGAAAAAAATAACAGTCTCTGCTTGCAATTGTTTCTTTATTTAGTATTTACATTTTTGAAAAACAATTCAGAGAATACATGCTTCTCTTTGGGTTGGTAATGTCATATCCAAAGAGTATTCTATTGCACTCAAAATTCTACAAAGTTTTGGCAGCAGTTTGATATTCTATGAGATCATGGAAATTGGCAGTAAATTAGATTTTTACTCACTTCTGTTTCTGAGGACTCTGGGACAATTTAATTACACCTGTTTCTTAGGTTCTTCTTTCAGTAAAAATGTAAAATTTCTGTCTTGAGAACTTCCAGTCTAAAAGGTTTGCAATTTCTTTTTCACTGTCATCCTTTCTTACATTCGATTATCATGTTAAGTTGGGCAGAAAGACTTTGTATTGAACACCCCAGGCTATTTTTGACTCTAAGTATTATTGGAATTGATGGCAACATAACAATAACATCTGGATGTCACTGAGCAACTTTATGCATGACTCCAATAGCAATCACTAGAATGAAACCATTAATAGACTGGGTTCTGAACAGCTGCTTCAATCTGAGGATGATGACATTTTGTTAGGTGATTCAGTGATTTCTATAGAGAAGTTTCACTTAATTAAAGATATCAAAGTCAATAGGACTACAGTGTCTGTCAGTAGCAATGTAGTCCCTGTACTCTGATAGCATGGCTCTAGAGCTGTGGTTTTCAACCTCCCCAATGCTACGACCCCCAGCCATAAAATTATTTTCTTGTTGCCACTTCACAACTGTAATCTTACTAATTCTAAGAATTATTATGTAAAGATCTGATATGCAACATGTATGAAAAGGTATTTTTCCTCCAAAGGATTGCGGTCCACAGGTTGAAAAAATACTGTTCTAAGGGCAGCTTTAGAGAGGTTTGAAAGTTTCTATCTAGCCTAGGTCAAATTTTTTTGAATGTCACTGTGCTTTTCCTACTTTCACATAAAAATCACAAGACTTGAGGAGATGATTTTATATGTTCATTGTATAATACAAAAGACTAATGGATAGAGTGTCTTTTCTCCTGCAGTGCATCAAGACAGACTATTGGCATCTTTTGAGAGTCTCCAGAGAATTCAGTGAGGAGAAAGAAAAAAGGCCCCATTTTGTGGGTAACGTGTGGGTGAACAGTCCAAAGTACTTCATCAGAAATTCACTACAACTCAACAAATGGTGCTGGCATAACTGGATATCCACATGTAGAAGAATGAAAATAGATTTATATCTATTGCCATGCACAAAACTCAAGTATAAATAGATCAAAGACCTCAACATAAAACCAATCACACTTAACCTCATAGAAAAGAAAGTGTGAAGTACACTTGCATGCATTGGCACAGGAGACCACTTCCTAAATATAACTTCAGTAGCAAAGACACTGAGAGCAATAATTAATAAATGGGACCTCCTAAAACTGAGAGATTTCTGGAGTAAAGGAAATGTCAACAAGACAAAACAGCAGCCTACAGAATGGGAAAAGATCTTCACCAAACCCACATCAGACAGAGGATTGATCTCCAAAACATACAAAGAACTCAAGAAATTGGTCATTAAAAAAATAAATAATCCAATAAAAAAATTGGTACAGACCTAAACAGAGAACTCTCAACAGATGAATCTGAAATGGCCAAAAGACACTTGAGGAAATGCTCAATATCCTTAGCCAATAGAGAAATGCAAATCAAAACAACACTGAGATTCCTATCTTACACCTATAAGAATAACCAAGATCAAAAACATTGATAACAACTTATGTTGGAGAAGATGTAGAGTAAAGGGAACACACTTTTATTGCTGGTGGGAGTGCAAACTTGTATAGCCACTTTGGAGATGAGTACAGTGATTTCTCAGAAAATCAGAAAACAACCTACCTCAAGACTCAGTTAACCACTTTTAGGTATATACCCAGAAGGACATGTGCTCAACTATGTTCATAGCAGCATTATTGGTCATAGCCAAAACCTGGAAACAACATAAATGCCCTTCGACTGAAGAATGGATAAAGAAGATGTTGTGCATTTACACAACGGAGTACTACACAGCGGAAAAAAATAATGATATCTTGAACCTGTGAGCAAATGGATGGATATAAAAAACATCATATTGAGTGAGGTAACCCAGACCCAGAAAGACAAATATCATATATATTTACTCATAAGTGGCTTTTAGACATAAAGCAAAGAAAAATCAGCCTACAGTTCACAATCTCAGAGAACCTAGGCAACAAAGAGGTCCCTAAAAGAGACATACATGGATATAATCTGCATGGGAAATAAAAAAAGACAACATTTCCTGACTAAATTGGGAGCATGGGGATCATAAAAGAAGGCAGAAGGGGAGGGTGGAGGAAGGGAGAGGAGTGGAGAAAAGTTCAATAAAAATAATAAAAATTAATTACAAAGAAAAGAAAGTGGGTCCCAACTCACTACCCAAGCTCTCTGCTTTCTGTCCATGTCAAACTTCTGTCACAGCTGTGAGTCACTTCTGTAGCCATGTCTTTCCCGCTATGATGGACTGCAACCTCTCAAACCAAGAGCCAAAGTCAATTCCTCTTGTGGGCTGCTTCTTGTTAGGTATTTGGTCACAGGAGTGGAGAAAGTAACTACTATAGGATGTAATTGAAGCTTTCAAAAGTAAGTAGTGTTTAGTACAGCCATGCTATCAGATGGGATTATGGGACACACCCCCAAACTCCTTCCTTTCTCTTTGACATCTCAACCAAGAGTTGAATTGAGATGTTCTGCTTAGTCATGTGCTCCTACCGTCCTGTACAGGGCCAAAACAGCAAAACCAACAATCATGAATGAAACAACAAAAACTGTAAACCAAAGTAGAAAAAGACAAGATACCCTGAGTAAATTTGGGGTGTGGTGATCATGGGAGCGGGTAGAAGTGGAGGGAGAGGAAGCGAGGAGACTCGAGAAAAATATATAACTCCATATAAATGTTAAAAAACTGTAAACTCCACCCAAAAGAAATTCGTTACTGCAATTAAAGTATTTATTTAATCCAAATATCAGCTTCTTTGAAGGGTCAGTGCAGATGATATTCATGTTCAACCAATTGTTCCTGGCTATGTGGACTTGTGTGTGTGTGTGTGGGGGGGGTGTATGGGCCTGAATCACTCTGCCGATCTTCTGTACCTAGCTTTGTCAATGTGCAGAACCAAGGAACTCCTGAGCCATCATCCCCTAAGTTCCCCTCCTAGTGAGACAGATTGCTAGGAATTCTTTCCCATTTAACATTAAAAGCAAAATATCCCCCATGTGGGCCCAAAATATGCTGCTAGTGTGTGCCTGCTTTCACCACCTGACACCTTTAACCTCAAAGTCTAGTGTTTTTTGTCATTTGTTGAGTTTAGCTGAAAGGCGATCACATTGTCATGGATTTTGGTTCAGGTGTTACTCCTGCATTTGTTGATGGGACTATTCACCTTGGAACTGATTTTCAAGAGGCCATTGTAAAAGTGAGCTGTACATCCCCATTTTGCTAAATGCTCTATTTTAAGCAGTTTGGATAACAGTGGACATGGGTAGATGTGATTTTCTAAAGTAATTCAACTTTGAAAACTGGTTAACATTTGCTATTGTCTTGTACAAGTACACCAGAGAGCTGTGTGAAAAGTGCTTTCTACATTTGCAGGTGCTCAATAAATAGGATTTATTGACCTGTGCCTCTATAACAGAACCTTGAGTCATGATACAGCTTGTATTTGATGCTAAACCATGGCTTAGCTTCTGAGCATTCTGCAAGTCACTTTTAGTAGCTCTTCATTTTTTTCTTTTATAATTTCACATGAAAGGCTGTAATTTTGTGGTTTCACAAATTTATATGATCCCCATACATGTGAATCTTACAAGGCATTATATTACTATTGTTGTTGGTCAAATTTCAAAACTTGACCAGTAGCACACTCCCAAGTGGTGATGACTAGAAAAGCATTGCTTAGCTCTATGGGGGACTGCGCTCTGACGTGACTGACTGTACCCTCCAGGCTTCTGAGGCTCCCTCATGCTCCTGACTGAGGGTCCCTGTTTACTGCTCCTAGCTTGTATGAGGTTGACTCTGTTGCCTCTGTTTTAACATCACTCTGCCGAGTGCAATCATTTTAGATTTGAAATATGGAAGATTTCCTAGCCTTGGGATGGCTTTTAGGGCTCAGCATCATACCCAGAGGGAACCCCAGGGAGGAATTACAGTACTTACAGGTGTCTTCCTCTTCCATGGAAATGCTGATCACATAACAGGCATACACAAAACCAACCAGCTGGAAAAAAAGTGCATGCTTTTAGAATCTATACCAATATATCAATAACTTCTATAAATGTGTAATACGATAAAATTATACATCTAAACAATAGCTGCTGTTTTTCATTGTTCAGTAACCTAAATAGCTTTCTAAAAAGTAGAAAGAAATGAGAGGTAAAAACTATTTCTGGGTACCTCACTTAGACTCTGATTTAGGATATATACACCATCATAAATTGTTTCATATATATATATTATATTTTACTTTTTTCATATTTATAGAGCCGTTTGTCTTTGTTCATTATTCCTATAACCGTTTTAATGTTTAACAGGCAAAAAAAGGACTCGAAACATGTTGCACATAAATTAAACAGCAATCATCTACTTAATAATTTAAAATGCTGTGAGAATGTAAATTCTATTGAGTACTAAATTGTTCTGTTAATTACACCATAATAAGATACATTAACTTGCTGACGATTAGTTAGTGGTGAAATATGGTAGAAGGAGAGAAAATGTATATGTCAATAAGTGTCTCAAATACCAAACGTAGCACAGAGCAGCCTTGCCGCTTCTCCTGTTTTTTCCTTCATTTCCCTGAATGATGATTTCTGTTGGACACAGTCAGGGACACAACAGTTCTCCAAGGCCAAAACTGTCAATTAATCTCCACTAATCTAAAATTACTCGGTTTCTTCAATAGGGTTAAAAATAGCTGCCTCCTTAGCTCTTGTAATCGGCCATTTCGCCCTTTTCTGTGCGGTCAAAGCGTTTTTTGTTTTTTTTTTTTTTTCCCCTCCTCCTATCCTCATTATAAAATAACACTGGAACGGAAACATTCTGAGAGCCTCAGTGTCAAAAGCTTCGTACTGCAAGGAGTACCTGTGGGATATACATGTGTCCACAACGATTGCTAACACAGGCGTATAACCCTACCGCAGACAACAGAGATAAAGATCCAGAAGCCCTGAGAGACTGAGTGAGAAGGTAGGAAGCCAGGTCTGTGAGTGTCTACAGCGGGGCTTCCTACTGGGGAAGGTGCTCAAAGGAAGAAGGCCGGAACTCTGGATATAGAAGGGGAGTATGCGCATTAAGCCGTCAGTCAGCAAGTGGTGATGCAGAGACACAAGGATGATACAGAGAAATCCTAAAGGGGGAGCGGCCTGAGGTTCTGAGTCACCCACAAGATCTCTCAATGGGGAAATCAGCAGCCTGTAGAAACGGTCATATCCAGGGAGTGTCCTCTGCCAGCTTACTTGTGAGCCAGTCGTGTTCAACCCTTACTCCCTACGTCTTCCATCACTAATATTTCATCTCTAGAATTAACAAGTACGGAGGAGTTGAGACTAAAGCAGCTAGTATGTCTCCTTCTTACTGAATATCCGGGGCTCAAGTCGAGGAGCTGGTGGTTCACATCAACCTGGTTGGGACAATTTAATATCTGGAAGGGAACCCAAAGAAACTGTAAATTCAACCTAAAATATGATCCAAAAGGTGAAATCAAATAATATCTTTGGATGTGCCTGAAGTGGCAGTAGAATGAAGTGGCAGGAAAAACAGAGCTGTTTTTTAATTGGCTTCTACCAACTCCAGCTGATTTGTGCTGGAAATGAGCTCCGTACAGAAAAATGGAGTGACCTGTGATCACCACTACAACAGGGTTGGAGGGTCCCCTCGTGCTCTTGCACAGTCTCCAAGTCACACTCCCATGACCTTGTTAAGACCGAGTCACTCGTGCCTACACAAATATGCACCATTTGAATGTATTATAATGTGCACTATTCTATCATTAAATCATTTTATTATAATTTGTATTGGAATATTAATGTTTTCTATGTATGTTTTTCTACTTCTATATTTTGACTCCTAAGGTAGAATATTACAGTAAAGCAACACTTTTTGTTGTTGTTATTTTTAAAACTATTGACTTGGTTTTTTTTTAGCATGTTTGCTTCATTTCATTCAAAATCACTCCTCCTGGTGTTTTGAAATAGTCAATACAATAAAAACATATAATTATTATGAGTTAGTGAAAAAATAATAAAATCTCTTATTCTACCTCAGTAGTAACTTGTAGCATGAAGGGCTGGCTTGTTGGGGTTTCTGTCCCGCCCAGTACCCCACAACCGGCATTGCCCAAAGAAACTCACACACAGGACTCCATAAAGTTATAAACTGATTGACCCATTAGGTCAGTCTTCTTATTAGTCCTTGTAACTTATATTAATCCATTATCATTATCTATGTTAGCCACACAGCTCAGTACCTTTCTCAGCATGGCAGCTCACATGTTGCCTCTTCGGTGATCTGGGCAGGACTGGCAGAGGGAGCTTCCTGCTTCCCAGAATATTCCTGTTCTCATCGTCCCGCCTCTACTTCCTGTCTTGTTGACCCACCTATACTTCCTGCCTGGCCAATCAGCGTTTTATTAAAATACACAATTGACAGAATACAGACAAATCTCCCACACCAGTAACTGACAGTACTTGTCTCACCACGTCATTGGAAATAGAGGCTATTTGTTCCTAGAAAACACAAATTCATAAAATAAAACACCTTTTCTTGTAACAACTTTACTTCATCTGATACACTTTTAGTTTTTATTAGCCATAGTTAAGTAAATTATATGAAGTTTCTTCGCCTACTTAGGAATTTACATTTTTAGTAATTTTTTTTAAGATTTATCTTTTGTTCATGCATATGTGTGTGCCTACATGAGTGTATGTGTACCACATATGTGCAGATCCCTGTATGTGCTAGAAGAGGGCACTGACTGAATGCCCTGTAACTGGAGGTATAGATGCTTGTGAGCTACCATGTATAATTGGAAACTGAACCTGGGTCCTCTGCAAAGCAGTAAGTGCTCTTAACCATTGGGTAATTTCTCCATACCCTATTCTTACTATTTTTCATGATGTTTTATGGTCTAAAATGTTTGGTAAATGCATTGGGATTTATTTTTTTATTTAAGAAAGTAAAGGTGGCTTCATGACATTGGAACAGTTTTCTTGCTAAATTATATGCTGAGAGACATCTGCCAGTGGACAGGTAGGTGCCTAGCTCTTGTTGGTCTCTCTGCTTGGGAAGTGCACATTGTCTACCTAATTATATACTTACCTTAAACCAGGAACTCTCTTATACTTGTTTTATGTTGTGGGTGTAACAAACTGATATAAATAACAGAAAGTTGTTTTCTTTGTTGAGTCTGAAATAGGCTTCATTGAGCAGGGCTGTAGTCCTACTACAAGGTCTTGTAAAAATCTGTTTCTTTACTTCTACAGCTTCCATAAGCCTTCTGTATTCCTTGGCTGGTGCCACCACCTCTCTTCAATGTCAGCAACCCCAGGACACATTTCTTCTTGTGTTGCTATCATTTTGTCTACCCTACTCTGCTTCCTTGTCACACTTTTCCTGGTGTGGGTCATTGTGTTGAGACCACGTGGACACTCTTGGACAATCTCCACATTGTTAAGCCCATCTGATTATCACACCAGCTTCCATCCATAAACTCAAATTATTTCCCTTTGTGTTGAGTAGTTATTTCATCACAGGCTTTATCCCATAGGATTGGGATGTAGAAACCCTCTGAGAATATTTATTATACATCTGTGAACTTGTGTTTTAAGCCATGGGCAGGCTTCCCATAGAACTTTAACTCTAAGGCATGGCATGAGAGAGTTAACTTTTTGAGGTCTGTTTTGAGCTAGAATGATGGTATTGGATGGGTTGAACAGAGAAGCTATACCTTTATCCATTTCTCTCAGTAAACTCCATTCTGTAACACTGATATAGAAGTAGTTACAAGTGATTGCACATCTTTACATCTGGCTTTATGTCTTTCCAACTTTACTAAAATATGTGTCCTAAGATCAGAACCTAATTGCTTTAAACATCACTCACTTCAAGTGGTTTTACTGACAACTTCAAATTATGGAGTACTATCTTTCATTTTGAGGTAGCATGGCTTTTATTTTGAATTGTTTCTGACAGAGACTACATATATACCAAGAGAATGATGCATGCTCACTCTTACTTAACAAGATACATAATTCACAGATGTATATATAACCAGTTTTACCTTAAAGCCACAGATTGTTGAAGAAGAAGCATTTATAAAACTTGAAATTGTTGAATTTAGAATGTAATTTGTAAATGTGCTGAACCCTGCATGAATTACAGTTAACCTCAGGTTACATGGCTTCCACAGGCAATCTGGTCACAGGGTGTCTCCTACTCTGTCCCTCTCCACATCCCCCTGGGTATTGCTGGAATCTTAGTACCATGTTTCACCAGATGTGTGGACCTGGTGAGGCTACCATTGGGAAATCACAAGTTAGAAGTTAACTTTTCTTAGGTTAAAGATAGAAGCAAATAAGAAAAATGATATATCATTCTTTCCTCATGCTGCATATGTTATTGGTGCATCCTTCAGATACAGGAATTCTGGGTTCTGACTTGGATTATCTTGTGTATCTGTTTGTCCTGTGTGGTAGTGTGATCAAGAATGGCCCCATAGGTTCATATGTTTGAATGCTTAGACACCAGGGAGTGGGATTACTTGAAAGGATTAGAAGGATTAGGAGGTGTGGTCTTGTTGGAGGAAGTGAGTCAACAGGGATGGACTTTGGGGGTTTCAAAGAGTCCACAGCAGTCACAGGTCACAGCATCTCTCTCTTTTTCATTTTCTCTTTCTCTTTCTCTTTCTCTTTCTCTTTCTTTTTCTCTTTCTCTCTGTTTCTCTCTGTTTCTCTCTCTCTCTCTCTCTCTCTCTCTCTCTCTCTCTCTCTCTCTCTCTCTCTCCCCCCCCTTCACTCTTGTCTCTCTCTCTCCCTTCACTGCTGCTTGTAGACTAATACATAAAACTATCAGCTCCAGGACCACACCTGCTTGTATGCTGTCACGATTCTTGCTATGACAATAATTAATGGATTCTAAGATACTGTAAACAAGCCCCCACTTAAATGCTTTCTACGTGTTGCCTTAGTCATGATGGCCATTCAGAGCAACAGAAAAATAACTAAGACATCTGCTTTGGCAGCTGACTTGGATGAGGGGATTTTTGCTTGAACAATAGTTTAATGGGTTCAGGCAACCTGCGTTCAGTAACATAAACATTAATGGATTAGATTTCTTTGGGACCATAAGGGCCTGACCAAGCTGTGTCTAAGCTAGCTACAGGTTTCTTCTTATGGTGATTAAAATGAATGACACCCTGGGTCTGCTCCAGCAGTGTAGAAAAGGAAGGACCCTGATCCTGCTGGGGCAGAAACCAACCTGAACCAGTTGTGTTGTTTAATGACACACAGACAGAAAGTTAGACAACCATTTCGAATTTTGTTATAGAGGTTTCTATATTATATGATAATATTATAGTTTAATTTTCATATAAAACTAAGGCTCTTTAATTCTCACACAATCACCATTTCTCATCTAGATAAGTGACAGGAAATGCTGTGGGGGTGTGTTTGGATGAGTGCATTAGGGGCACTCTGAGGCCAGACTGAGTGAGACTTTTATGATACTCAGTAATATTATGAACATGAATTTCTATTGTTTTGCACTCCTTAAAGAAAATGGGTAGTACCATTATTTACACCTAATTGTTGACTTAAGGTCAGGTGAATTATTATTTTCTTCCTTTTGGGTGCCTTTTGAGCAGGACATCTAAGTATTTATTAAATTATACATTCACATTTTGTGAGTCTTTTTGACAGAGAATATATATTTTGGTGTTTTCTAATATTGCACATTCCATTTGGCACAGCTGGATCCATCAACATTTATTGGTAAGTCCATCAGCATTTACTGGTTGGTCTGTGGGCATTTACTGGAAGAAAGGCCAGAGGATTGATGAGAAGGCCCCTTAGGAGCAAACAGTCTTGCTGAAACACTGCTCTCACATATCGATATGTGGAGTTAATTTGATGGAATTGAGCCTGGTGACTCAACAGGAGACCACTTTGCCTTGAGCACCCCCACCCCACCCCCTTCTCCCTGACAGAGCAACAGAGCAATCTTGACACTCTGGTTTTCCTTCCAGCTGCTAGAACAGGTCTGGAAAGTATTAAGTGGCTCATTGGTAAATCATTTTGATATACATTTATGTACTTAAAGATACAAATGTAAGTGTCCTCCAAGGTACTTTTATACCATAAAATAAAATTTTACTTTTTGCAGGAAACTTTTATATAGTTCTAGTTCAAACCTTCTTCTAGCATCAAAAAAAGGTATATGTTGACCAGATGGTTAACATTAAAGATTAGATGTGAGGTTTATTGCCGTTATTTCCTCATCCAAGTAAGTAAAACTGAAATTGAATAAACACTTTGGGGATGGATGGATAGCCTATGGCAGTAAACAAGTCAGGAGAAACATGGAAGTTCATTATACATGGATGTCTGCAAAAGAAAAACAGCAAGCTTTGGGCTAATATTTTCAGATTAAATTCAATGTAACTTGTATTTCTCCCTGATGGTTTAAGGCTACAGACTCTGAAAAAGTACTAGGTTAGCTGTATTTCATGAAAATATGTACTGTCTATGTGCTGGCCAAATATATTTTTTATTTTTTCAATATTATGTCTTTTGATTGACAGAAAATATTGCCAGATATTTAATCAGAGTGACAGTACACTCCTTATCTAGCAGAACAGTGTTCTTGCCAATGAAATGTGGAAATGCACAGTCCTAAAAGAAAGGAACAATATGGACCAGCAGAGTGTTTGTCAGATCCAATTGTTCACTAATGGACCTTAATACAGCCTTGATAGATGACATAAAAGGAATATTGGCCAGGAAATTGAAATATACAGTTCCATTAGTTAGGAACAATAAGATGAAGATTTACCATGCTAGAAACATTAGCTCACTCTCCAGGCCTTCAGACAGAATTTGCCGGTTATAATATCAATATTATTACAAATGAATTAATTAAAGTAGTTCCTTTTACTTTTGCTTTATTGATAGCCATATTAATAAAATATTTATTCCAGGAATTACTCTTGCTATTGTGATTAACCAAACAGCTGTTTAATTAATAATGTTATGCTCATGAGAGCCTGTCTAGACATCCAGTTAATCACCAAGCTGTAGTTGGTTGGCTTGTGAGCCTCTCAGTTTCCCAGAATATGAGTTGAAATAGTCTCTGTGGCTCTCTGCTGATCTACAAGAAATAAAATGAAATTCATACTTGCCAAGAGAAACACACACACACAAAATAAATAACACCAGGGTGACAGTCCTCAATATTTCACCCCTTTTGTGTTTGGATATTTGAGACAGGGTCCTACTCTGTAGCCCAGGCTACAGAGATAGGCTGTAGCAAAGCTAGCCTCAGATTCATGGACAGCCTTTGCTGCAGTCCCTGAAAATTGAAATTACAGGTAGAAACTATTAACCCAGCAGAGACTTTTTCCTTGCTGTGCTGACTATTGAACCTGGAGTCTCAGATACGCTCATCAAGTGCTGTGACCCTGGCTCCACTTCTAGTCTATATTTGTAATTTTAGCCAAGTTTTGAAAGAGGCAACATATTGCCTCTTCCCTTAAAGCTATCCATGACCATATAGAATTTAAAATTATCCTCTCTGCGAGCTCCTGCAGCATCTTGTAGTCCCTCTAAGAAGACGATGGCCGCAGAAGAACTTCTACCTGGAGGCTTGCTTTGGATGTGGCAAATCCAGCCACACAGCAGAAGACTGTCTTTCACCTCATCAGCTCCCTGACTGAACTGGACAACAGGACACTGGGGGAATCGATCGTTCCATTCTGCCAAGACAGTTGGACCAATCCCTACAGGAGAATCTGTCAGGCCTCCCGGGCTTAGCAGCTAAAGGTAGGTATTGCTTCTGAGACTTGTGTTTGCCAAAGACCACAGAGAGACTTGGGATTGCCTGGGCAGCTGGAAGAACTGTCTGTCTTACCTCTACTCATTTCCTTAGCCCTCTCAGATCTGTCTGATGGTATTTGATGACTTAGGGTACTAGAAACTCATTAGTTTATCTGTTAAGTTTCCTGCTAAAAGTACAGATAGGTGTAACTCTTTCACAGACTTCATAGTGCAAAATTAACAGGTTTCAGATGTAACTTCAGAGGTTCAAAAGTTTCTAATTTCCTCTAATTGTCTTTTAAAATGTTCACGCCTTTAAACCTAAAGTCATAGCCTTTTGCTATGACGCCAAGATGTAAATCTGTTCTAGTTGTTTTGATAACTGCAGGTTCCAGTACAGGTTCACCCTTCCTGCCAGCCTCACCCCGAGTCCACCCACAGAGGGTTCTCCAGATAAGACCATCACCTGCACCAGTTCCTGGGACGTCACCATTGGTACTATCTCTCCAGGCTCAATTGGGCACCTACCCAGCAACTGAAATCTGATTTTAAAGGGCACATCTGCCCTTGTATCTCACTCATCCACCCTTGCCTCTCCCGTACCACCAGGGCACATCTCTGGCCCTTTCATTCTGGTAGTTGTCACCCTTTCCGTGGCTAGTCCCATTCATAGGGTCAATGATAACAATCTATTTATTTTTTTCTCCTAGCAATCTGCCTTCTCAGCTCTCTCAAGGAACAAATGCTTGAGGTCCCTAGGATGGGAGTTAACTGGATGCCTCTCCACCTACACCTCCTACTGAGCATGAGCTCACCAACTCCCAATTCCCCACATTGTCCCATGACCGCAAGAAGTAGCCAGACTTGAACCGGTAACCATATGCCCAAAGAATCTGGAATGTTTGGGTGGAAGCTCCACCCCAAATCATCCTCCTCATCTTTCTCCAAACCCTGCTGCATCTCAGAAAGCCTGCCAAATGATGTCTACTCCCCTAGAAATGCTCAAGATCACCCTTACAGGGTATTTAAACTGACCCCCAGAAAACAGACATGTGGTTTTCCAGCCTTCCTTTCCTGTCTCCTCTCTTGGGGGCTTTAAAATCATTCAGAGGCATTGTATCCATTAAACCTGGGCTTCTTCTAATTTGATTTGATTTGGTCTGATTTGAATTGTTGCATCAGCAGAGAAGCTTATCAGGGAAGCTTATCAGGGTGCAGAAACTTTTCAGGAATGAAACACCACCTTTTACTATAAGGACTTAATACTTGTTTTTAACAGCACCTTTGGTGTAATTAAGGTTAATTACAAATGTAATAAGGGTTAATTCCTTTCCACCATTGGGAACTGACCAGAGGTTTTGATTTGTCCTTTGTATAAGGACTGGCAGGATTTGATTTCAAGCACAGAAACATGAGGATCCCAAGCATGTGTTCTAGTTTCCTAGGGAACCACTTTCGGGTGAAATGTATGAGCGAGACAAGCTCATCTAGGCCAGCAGAGGGGAAAGGTGCTAGGGGAGAGAGCAGGTCAGCAACTTGGTCAGAAGTCAAGCAGGTCTCTCATCAGAAGTAGCTCTAAGAATATCCCCAACTTCTATCATTCATGCCAACTCTGGACAATGTCAAAGTGCTGGTACCTTAAGATTCTAGAATGTTCTCAATTGGTTAATTTTCATCCCTCAAATTCAGATTAACTCTACAAAATTCTTAGCTAAGTCTAAAAATGGGAAATGGACTGAGGCTGGCAATCTGTTTTTGTGGGAAGTTATTGAATATTTGTGAGTATAAAGCTTCAGTATGCAATGTATTTGTCTTACCATATGCTAAGATGTTAAGTTGCTCATTAGAAGAAGCTCTTGATATCACCACTGCCAAGGTTTGGTATTGTTCCTTTACTCACAAGTTAACAGTCTAGCCTATGACTCTTTCAGGGATCCAGGGACAGAGACAAGGCATTGTTCCCCATAAGGATCATTCGCCTCATGTGGACTGCTGTGCCCCTCAGGCTGTGATGGGTGCTCTTACCCCGCAGTGTGCGAAAGGGGAGCTGGGAGCTTTCATCATAGGAAAGAGAAACAAACCAGCTTCTTGTTGGTAAGGCTAAGTGACACAAAGTTACTTCACCACTGAAGTTTGTTTGCTGCAAATGCTACCTAGAGAAATAGCCCAGGCGGGGGACAATTGCATTTACTGTAATTAGATGATGGATGGTGTAGATAGTATTTAAAACCACGTGACTGAATTAGATCACTAAGTGAGTGAAGCCAGGGAAGGATCCCATAATGAGATGCTGAGCGTTATGACATCTGGACACTGAAAGACAGCACAGCAGGGAAGTATGAAGTCACTAATGGGGACAGCCAGCAGCATCTGATCTCTCCCAGGTCTGGACAAGGGGGACTGAATGCTGATCTCTGCACTGGGTCCTGACGTCATAGATGAGTTATGTTTGTGGGGGAACGGAACACCTATTTGACTAGAGTTGAGATCACGGGAAATAGGATGCCAATAATTTTTTCAAAAAATTTTGATGAGAAGATGAGTAGAAGCAGGGATTGTAGCTGGAGAAAGTGTGATGTCAGTGAGTTTGCTCTTCCTCAGTTCCCCCCTCTCTTCCTTTCTCCCTTCCTCTATCCTCCCGACTTCCATGGTGATATAGAGTATTTGCAGTATGATGGGAATAAAGACTTTTAAAACCATGATGTATTGTTTTAAGTACTTAAGAACAAAGATCAGCTTTCCTGTCCGGTGCTCCTGCCCCTATTCCCTGCTGCTTCCCTCTGTAATCTTGACTCCACTGACTGTCAAGGTTTCTCCTGTGTATCTGTGCTCCATCTCCTGAACATGCCTTGGTCTTTGCTATGGTTCTCCCTTACCCTGTTCTCTCATCTCTTCTTGCATAAACACTCTTGTGTTTTTATCCCAGCTGTATATATTTGATTTCTCTAGTTGACCCACTACCAACATAAACTGTCCCAGCACTTTCGTTTCCACACCACAAAGCATAAGTTCCTGCTTTCTATAACAGTTGTGTGCACTTAACATCTTACACTGGGTCCTGGAAGGCAGAGACTGCCCTACGAGGAGCTCTAGCAGAGGCGTCTTGGTTTGATTCTCTCAGGGAGAAAGTCTGTGTCTTCCTATACATTGATTGCTTCAGACTCAGGCCCTTCAAAGACGCACCTCTAAAATGATCGCACCATCTAGTCATTTCTAGACCACTAGGCTCTACCACAGAATCTTCCTTCCTTAGCTCAAGATGGGATTTCTACCACTCGGAACATGGCCTTATGAAAAGCAGGCATTCATCAAAGTCTTGCATGGGAAGCAATCCTGTATGTCTACAGAAAAGTGGAGGAATCTCAGAATTCTGAAAATGTCAGCAATGTCAGGTGCCATATCACTTGACCAGTGTAAAAGTCTCTTCCCTGTGTATACTGGGTTGCTGCATTGATTCAGTAACACAAGGAACGCTTTTGACCCTCTGACCCCTAATCCTGAGGGATGGGAACTGAGCTTTGTCTGATGGCTTCCCTTCAGCTCTGGGTTGGTTATCAGGGCTGTCTGTCACTTTAAGGAGTTTTATATAAAAAGAAGCAAACAAAAATCTCGGGGACTGAAGAAGAGGCAGCAGGTGGACAATTTAATCTTACACTGCTTTGTGGACACATTGCTTTCTTTATTGTTCCCAGGAGGGCCTTTCTGAGCCGCTGCTCCCCAGTCTACCTGTCTTCTCCCACATGCCTAGCACAGCAGAGGCCTGCTGTCCCAGGAACCTCAGGGGAAGAAGTCTCAAGAGTTACTGGCTTGCTGTTTGTTTAGGTTACCAGAGTTGGTGTGCATCTTTGTAATAACTAACCCACTTGTTTTTAGTCAAACTACTTGCACTGCTCTTTCCGGGATCCACGATGAGAATTACATTTATTTATGAAGCTCCAGCGAAGTCTGAAATCACCTGTAGACATTTGGTTCCGTCCTAAGAGGGCCCCTGGCACCTGAACGCCCAATAAATCAATGAGTATGGAAATAAGATGTCCCCTCTACGATGACCATAAAAAGGCACAGAAGGGACAGCACTGAGTTCATCCAGGCCCTGAGGATTTACGCCCTTTATGTGCATGTGGGAAGCACTCTTGTAGACAGCTTCCAAGTGGAAAACATACGATTTGTTGGCTTCCACCAAGTAAGAGCAGACTTTTAACGACCTGCTTTTGTGGTGCAGACACCATACAAACCAGCTAAGCAACATCACAAAGGACATAAGTGCTACTTAAACTCAGAGACAATTCATCCTCGAATTGTGCCGATCAGGTACAGGTTGTTATGTTAAGTGCAGTGTCTCATTGTGCCCTTCAAAGGGTACCCATTTAAGTAGGTAGCTGCATCTAGGGATTTTGAAGATAAATGCTTCTAGCAAGAAAAATTTCATATACTCTCTACCCATTTTACATCCTAAGTATAACTAAAACAGGCTTTAAAACTGTGAGTTTGGGGTTAGGGAGCTGTTTCTGTAACCAAGTCAGATTGGCTAGGTTATGTCTGAGTTTGATATTGATGAGAATGGAGAGATCACTAAGGGTGCTCTGAGGTCTGCTTCCTCGTATCTTTTCTACTCAAGAAGTTTGACCTAGCAAACTGGAATGAAATCTGGGTGAGGTTGGGCATGGTCACACATGACTTCAGTCCAAGCACTACATAACAGGTGGATCTTTGTTACTCTGAGGCCAACCTGGTCTACATAGTGAGTTCCAGGCCAGCCAGGGATGGGGGCAAGGTGCCCTCTGTGTCCATTCAGACAAACTGAAGTGACCCCAGACTTGCTTGTTGGATCTTCTGTTCTGTCTTCCAGTCTTGATCTGTTGACTTCACTCATAGACTCCTCACACCTGGTTCTTAGGAGTTGGCTTTAGAACTGGCTCTGGCTTGTGGACCAGAGAAGGAACACTGGGTCTCAGCAGAGACCCATGATTTAAAAACTGAGGTCCAGGTGTTAAAATCCTGTTCCCAAGCAGCTTGGGGAAGAAGTAATGATCTGACTTGGTGTCTAAGATGGGACCCTCTGTTTATTTCTTGCTATAGAGGAGTTATTTGTAGCCCACACCCTACTAGGGAAGGAGGTATGCATTCCTGAATCCCACATGGCCTGAGAAGACAGTGTCCTTCTTCCTAGTTATTCTTCAGCAGAACCACATGCTATCCACCTAACCACACCTTAAAATACTCATTTCATATTTCACATTCTTAAAATGGTGTCTAAACCTTTAAAACTTTTTTCCTTAAGTATTAAAAGTATAACTTTTAAGTATAATGCATAAAATAGCTGCATTAGGATATTGTGTCTGATTATCCAGTTCTTGTACCTTCCCTTTAGTTTCACTGGGTATGTTTTCAATTCAGTGAGAACCACTACTCATCTCTCTCTTTTTTCAAAATTTATTTATTTATTTATTTATCTTTCATTTTACATACCAATTCTGGTTCCCCCTCCCTCCCCTTCTCTTACCCACTTACCACCGCCATCCCATCTCCCATCCACTCATCATAGGAGGTAAGGCTTCCCTTGGGCAGTCAATAAAGTCTGGCATACCAAGTTGAGGCAGGTCTTTCACATCAAGGCTGAATAAACCCATAGCGAATGGACTCCAAACAGCCAGTTCATGCACACAAAATAAGTCCTGATCTCACTGCCAGGGTCCCCCAGAGAAATCAAGCCACATAACTGTCACCCACATTGAGAGGTACTAGTTCAGTCCCATGCAGTTTCCCCAGGTGACAGTCCAGAGTCCGTGAGCTGCCACTAGCTTGGGTCAGCTGTCTCTGTGGTTTTACCCATCATGATCTTGGCCCCTCTTGCTCATCTGATCCCTCCTCCCTCTCTTCAACTGAAGTCCAAGAGCTTAGCCCAGTGCTTGGCTGTCGATCACTGCATTTGCTTCTATCAGTTACTGGGTATAGGTTCTATGATGACAATTAGGGAAGTCACCAATCTGACTACAGGGAAAGGGCAATTTAGGCACCCTCTCCACTATTGCTAAAAGTTTTAGCTGGGGCCATCCTTGTGGATTTCTGGAAATTCCCTAGTAACAGATTTCTCCTTAACCACATACTGGCTCCCTCTATCAAGATATCTCTTTGAAGTAGGTGGGCCTTCTGCCTATGTTTTATTTTCATTGGTTAATAAAGAGACTGTCTTAGCCCTCTGATAGGACAGAAAATTAGGTAGGCAGAGTAAACAGAACAGAATGCTGGGAAGAGGGCAATGAGGCAGATGCCATGGAGCCAGCCACCAGGTCAGACATGCTGAATCTTTCCCGATAAGCCACCACCTCGTGGTGCTACACAGATTATTAGAAATGGGTTAATCAAGATGTGAGAGTTAGCCAGTAACTAACTCTCTAGAGATAATGGGCCAGGAAGTGTTCAAAAAAATACAATTTCCGTGTAATTATTTCGGGTAAAGCTAGTCAGACGGGCGGTGGGAAGTGGCCCGCCGCTCCTTCTACATCTCTTTCTCTCTCTCTCTCTCTCTCTCTCTCTCTCTCTCTCTCTCTCTCTCTTTCTCTCTCTCCATCCCTCACCCCACTGGCCAATTTCAATCCCTTATGTTCCCATCTCCCACCTCTTCCCTTTTACCCCTTCCCAGTTTTCAGGAGACCTAAACTATTTCCCCCTTTTGGGGCCCTCTATGTGTGCCCCTCTTAGGGTCCTCCTTTTTATCTAGCTTCTCTTCTTAACTTGTGTGTTACCATCAGTAAGAATGCAAAATTTTCTTCCTTTTCTGATACTTATACTCTTATTGTCAAAATTATGAGATTTAGGGTGGTTTGAGAACAATACAGAATTACGTGTCCATATTTCCCTTCAGATAGTAGTACCAAGACAGTCCTGCAGATTCATTATTATTGAAGCTAAATAGATTAACTTTATATTTGGCACAAGATTTATCTAGCTACCATCTCCAAAATGAAGTGAAATCAACTCATAACTCACTTGAAGTGTCCATCTTGGCTTTGAGTCTAACTCCTTTATTGCTTAGACTCCTTAAATTACATGTTCAGTGATTGTGGAGTGGAGGCAGGGAGACTGTTTCATAATTTCGGGAACTTATCTTTTGGGAAAATGAAACAGATGCCTACACCAAAGGAGAAAGCCATAAAAGCGATCTTATTTGCTCTAAAAGTCAGCTGTGATTTCTGGAAGGAGAGCAGCTGCCAGGCTGGATATGCGGCTGCAGTGATGCTTTGATGCTTTGAGTGGAGACACACAGCAGTGTCTGGTCAGCGATAAGCTGTCACAGGCTCTACAGGGAGTGGGTGTGTTTCTGTGGTGCTTGGGCTGGTTCAGCGTCCCTGGTGGGGTCAGACTTGGTTCCTTTAGAGCACACTTTTGACCCAAGTGTCAAACTCTCCCCAAAGAGAAGACTATCCCAAAAGGAGAGACTACAGAATCAGTTTGGGATGTGAAAATATTACCATTCAAAAGAGAAGCTTGGATATTTGATAATGGAATTTTTGAGACAGGGTCTTTTTATACATCCCATACAGATCATAAATTAAATTAATGATCCCCTTTCTCAGCCTCCTGAAACTTATGAAAGAGTTTTAAAACTATTTTTCAACTATCTTTTTGAGAATTAACGTATTATTTTACTCCATGAACCAGGGAAATGATCTAGATAATTTCTCATTTTTGTTTAAAAATCTCCTGTGGACGCATAGTATGGCTCACAAAGTTCTAAAATATTTTGTGTGGTTCTGAGGGAAAAGTACCTCTGTTTTGATTTCATCTCATAAACACAAGAGCCAACTGTGGGGTTGAAAGCTGCCTTCTGGCTTCATTTCTGCCTTCCCTGTTAGATGGGAAGTATTCAGCAGCATGGACAAGCTCGGTAGAGGGCGGGAGGGTTGGCTCAGTTGTAATCAGAAACTGACTTCCTGCTAGGACTTGAAAGGTGGAAACTGTGGGGGAAGAAACTTTGGAGCTGTTTTAACTCAGTGGGAAAGAACGGCGTTCAATGAGCTTTAATGATATGAGTTCTGAAAATGCCATCCGGGTCCCCACGGTGTAGAACCAGCTGCTAAAAGTACATAGTCCCTACTGATGAGCTGGCTCTCAGCTTTCCTTCGTGGCGGGAGCTGAGCTGAGAAATTGTTTGTTATCAGAGCTGTAGAGAAGACACGAAGAGCATTCGTGTCTGGCTCTTACTTCTATCAGCAATCTGATAGTACAGCGCAGGTAACATCTCTCTGTTTTTATGGTGCATATTTGCATTTCTCTAAGGAAGAAGTATTTTTAATGTTGACCTGGTGGTGGGTATCACCGAGCAATTCATCTGTTTCTTGATGACTTGGTTTGTTCGCATTCTATTCCTGCGGCAAACACAATGACCAAAAGCAGCTTGGAGAGGAAAAGGGTGCATTTTATTGTACACTCGTGCTTTACAGTCTGTCGTTGAGAGAGGTGAGGGCGGGAACTCAAGGCAGAACCTGGAGGCGGGAACCGATGCGGAGACTAAAAGAACGCCTCTGACTGACTCGCTCCACGTGACTTGCTGAACCTGCTTTCTCGTGCACCTCAGGACCACTTGTCTGGGGTGACACATCAACAGTGGGCTAAGCCATCAATTAAGCCATCAATTAAGAAAATGCCACAGCAATTAACCCACAGGACAATCTAATGGGGGAATTTTCTCAATTGGTGTTCCCTCTTTCCAAATTACTCTAGTGTGTGTCAAGCTGACAAAAAAATTAACCAGCATAGTAGAAAGTTCAAATTTCACAGCGCATTGGTAAGGTAAATATTTTTGGCTCATTTTTTTTTCTTTTGTGAGAAAGCAGAGATCAGATCAGCTTGCATCATGCCCACAGCTAGTGAACAGTGGAAACAGAGCAAACGCACATATTTTCTTTTCCAAAGATTTCTGTCTCCGGCATAGTGCACAGTATGTCTACATTTACCAGGCAGATCTGAGAGGATGAAGTTTGTTTATTGGAGACTCCCCAGCACCGAGGAACTGGCGGTTCCTGCTGATTTTCCTGCAGCCTTTACTGTTATCTTCCATCTTGCTAACTGACCATGATAGAGACCCTAACCTTGTGCTATTTCTGCATTGTGCTTTCTGCGAACCTGTTCTGGAGTCACAAAGAACAGATCTACAATGCGCAGACCTTGCAAATGATCTTTTACTGCTCAGTTGCCCTGTTGGCCCTCATCTCCGTTCTCAAATTCATCCTTGGCCTCCATGCTGGCCACTGTCTGGCCCTGTGACCCGAACTTGGCAGGTCCTGTCTTTGGTTTAGCTCACGGTCTTCAGGGATTCTGCCAGATAGTGTCAAAACCTGATGTTCACCAGACTCTCGTCCCTTAAGACCATCTTAGGGAATCGGTGTATACCCCTTATTTACAGCCTCCCTTTTCTTCAATGAAAAGGAAACACGAGTAGGTTGTTTTCCCAAGCTCTTTGACTCCATGGAAACCCCTAATCTAACTGAACAGCTTCCTCACATTACTCTGTGTGTGGACGGCTGCTACTGTGAGGGAATCTGCGGCAAGTTGAGCTGGATTTTGTTTCCACTCATTCCTTCACTCACTGTTGGGTCTGAGGAGGGAAGTCCCTCTTCTCACGTGACTTTTGTCTGATATCATCTCTATTTTGGACACTCGAACACCTTCCTTTGCTCCTTGGAGTTTTCTTACAATGTCTCCTGTGCAGAGAATTTTTCCCTCTGCTTTTGGAAATGACCACCTCTACCTTATCTTAAAAAACTGTCACCTGATTCTGTCCTGTATCACAGCTTCTCTCCGCTACCCATGAGGGTCTGAAGTGGGCATTGCCTTTCTTCTACTTGTTCATCTTTCTGTGATTTCCTGTAGTTTGGCTTCTGGCCCTACTTTTCTGCTGAATTTGCTCTCTTAAAGGTTAAGAACCTACATTTTGTCAAATCAAATGGTTATTTTATCATCAAAACTTACATAGGATTGATACATTGCCCCAAGTAGATAGCAAGCACTGGGGAATTCTTTGCATTGTAGCCTGATCTCCGAGGCGGTGCTTATACTGTGGTAAGGAGGCACTTAGAGGATGATGGGTCCAAGCCACAGCAATATCAGTCAATTCTCAACTACCGTAGTAAGGTTTCTGAGACAAACAACTTAAAAGCAGGAAAGCTTCATTTTGGTTTTTTGTTTCAGCCAATGGTCCTTCGGTTTTGGGCTTTGGGGCCTGCTGTGAGGCAGAACTTCAAGGTGGGGGAACACACGGAGTAATGTGCTCACCGTGAGACAGCAGGGAGACAGCATAGACATTTCTACATCCAGGGTCTATACTTAACTTTTTCCCACTAGGTACCATTTTTTTTTTAAAGATTCCTACCCCATAGTGCCCAACAGAGGCCAAGCTTTTATCACAACGCCCTCTGGTGGATTCAATTGGAGCACATAGTTCCTCCCTGGCACTAGTAGCATAGTGCTTTGTGGGATTTATTTTGATTTTCTATTGAACAAAACAGAACAATTAGGGCCAACCCAGCCTTTGCTCAAGCTTAAGGTTGGAAACATTGGCCTGATCTCTAGAAGAGCAGGGTTGAGTCTCAAGAGAAACAAGGTTTTCATTCTCCAAAAGCTTATGCCTATCTGTCTCCATTGCAGCAGGATGCAGAAATGTTGGCGCTGAGAACCTATCCCAAGACTCCTGTCTCCATTGCAGCAGGATGCAGAAATGTTGGCGCTGAGAACCCTATCCTAAGACTCCTGTCTCCATTGCAGCAGGATGCAGAAATGTTGGCTTTGCAGGTGGTTAGGTCACAAAGATGATATCATTACGATGGAAGGACAGGAGGGAGACAATTGTCTCCTTCCTCTGCCACATGAGGCTATGTATAGAAGGCAACTATCTGCAAATCAAGATGGCCCTCTCCAGAAACCGCCATGCAGCACCCTGACCTTGGTTTCCAGTCTTTGAACTATGGCTCGGTTCTGCTCCCCATCAATCCCCCATGTGTTGATGCTGTGTTCTGGAACACTGAAACACCACAGTTGTCCTGACTCAGAAAACAAGGTAAACCAGGTCCTAGGCTTCAGAATCCTTGGTTACAAGCTGTGCGAGGTAGAGGGAAGGGTGAATTCTTGTAATCCTAGCGCTTAAGTCAGAGGCAGTGTATTTGTCACAAATTGAGGCCACCCTGGGCTGTATAGTCAGTCAAGAGAAGATTGCACTATATAACAAGAAGTTGTCTGAACAAAACCAAAGCAAACTGAGGGCTTTTTGAGTAAACTCAGAAACTGGACACACGGTTGGCTTCCTAAGAGAAGCTGGGGGATGCAGGGCAGACTGCTGGAGGTGAAAGCTACTTTCTGTCTAGTTTGGGAGACAGGAGGAGGCAATAAAGAAGGAATTCCTGCTGGAGAAGACTCAAATGTCTGAGTGTTGGTGTAATTAAGAACCTATCAGAAAGTCTGCAGCACCAGGTCACCCTCATACTTATCACAGACACCAGTTTAGGACACGGAATTACTTCAGACTTCAGCACGACTCAGAAAGGGTGCCCAATACAAGCAATAAAGCTTGGCTGTAAGTAACAAGGGCCTTCCAAGGACTCATTGTAATTTTCTGGCTCTTTAAGAGACAAGCCACACCCACTCCCTTCCTCCTTGAAGCCTCTGCCCCACTCTCTTCTCTTCCTGTCCCATCTCTGGGAGAGGCAGCTTCTGCCTCTCTCCCACTTCTCTGTTTCCCGCCTTTTCTGTCTCTCTTCCCTTTCTCTCTTCTCTCTCTCTCTCTCTCTCTCTCTCCCTTTTCCCCTTTTTCCTTCCTCTCCATAAGCCAACCAATAAATATCCAATTCTATTCTGTACGATGTGCCTGTCTATGTGCCTCCCACCCACCGCCTGCTCACACCGGTCTACACAGTTTTCTTAAAGAAACACAGTGTTTTAATTACAGAAAACCAAGACATTTAATGTTTTCCTATCTCTGTTTCTAGCATGCAAGAGTTAGACTGGTCTTTCTTTGGATTGTAGT
This sequence comes from Myodes glareolus, assembly GCF_982192425.1. NCBI lineage: Eukaryota > Metazoa > Chordata > Mammalia > Rodentia > Cricetidae > Myodes > Myodes glareolus. Next base: position 52,474,240 of record NC_142041.1, on the reverse strand, counting down.
AAGTTATAATTCTTGACTTAAAAAGGGCTACTTAAATTGCTGCCTCAAATCGCCGACTAAAAGAATTATTAATGAATATTGACTTGAGATTAGGGCACAATTTCAAATAACTTCTGAAATGGCTGTAAACACACTTTTATCATTTTGCATTATGTATTTATACAAAATGAAGATTTTGACATTGATGATTATAAAATATTGGTCAACTGAAAAACATTAAAGATGCTAAAAATCCACTAAGATTTACTACTTTACTTTGAAATAAATCCAGTCGGGAAAACAGGTAGGGTAACTGCAGCTCTTCACCTCTTTCTCCTCTTCTCCAAATCATTTCCATGTCCGTAGCGGAGCACCTGCGGGAGCTTTGGCAGCCTCCGTGCCCTAGTCCCCAGTAGATCATAGAGATCTTTCCCCTCAGCCACACCCCCCATCAGTTCTTTATCCCAACCTCAGCTCCATTGGGAACTCACTACAGGCCAATCAAACATTGAGGACCGAAAGCAGGTAGGTTAACTGCAGATCTTCACCCCACGTGCCTCTCCTCTAAGTTCAATCCCCCAATACCACCTGCACCCCCAAATTGGCAGCAGACACCTGCTGTGACCTCCTTCCCTCAGCTCCTGTCTTCAGCAGATCAAGCAGTTTGCCTCCTAAACCCTCCTACCCACTCATGCTGTTATCACAGCCCTGAACTATAGGAGACATCCCCTGGGGATCCACCAGCCAAGCCTACCAGAACAGTAGACCAGTAACAGAGGTAGGCTAGCTTCAGTTTTTGTTTCTCCCTTCTCTCTTCAAAGTCTAATCCTCCAGTCTCATCCCCAGCTCTGCAGCAGACTACCTGTTCTGGTTACTCCACACCCTGCCGCCAGTCTCAGGGGACTAAGCAGTTCCTGGTAGAAGACCCTGATTTCTTCCCTCCTGTGAACCCATATGCCCACTACCTCCTAGCTCATCCCCATTTCTGAGTATCAGCTCTTAACACCTAGATACACATTTTTATCAGGAAACCCCAGTGACCACAGCTATCAAGATTCCATAAGAATTTTTTAAAAGGCAATATACAGCAATCATACCCTCCTAAGAATCAGAGCAACAGAAAACAAGGAACAAAACTACCACCCCCAAAAAGACAAGACCATGATATCAATACCTAGAATCACAATCTTTCCAAACCTAGATCATTATACCTCAGCAAAAACCTCAATCAATAACAGCCAGGACAGTGTGTGTTCTTCTAGAGTACAGCAATCCTACCATAGCAGGGCCTGAAGAGTCCAACAATTCTACTTTAGCAGGGCATGAAGATTCCAACAATCCTACTAAAGCAGGGTCATAAGATTCCAACACAGCTGAAGCACAAGTAAAGAACTTTAAAACATCCTTTATGAGTAGATAGAAGTCTTTAAGGATGAAATTAACTCTTCCTGAAAGTTCTGGTAGAATTCTGCATTGAAACCATCTGGTCCTGGGCTTTTTTTGGTAGGAAGATTTTTGATAACAGCTTCTAGTTCTTCACGACTAACAGGTCTATTTAGATTGTTCACCTGGTCTTGGTTCAACTTTGGTATATGGTACTTATCTAAAAAAATGTCCATTTCTTTTACATTTTCCAACTTTGTGGCATATAAACTTTCGTAGTAAGATCTAATGATTCTCTGAATTTCCTCTGTGTCTGTGGTTATGTCCCCCTTTTCATTTCTGATCCTATTAATTTGCAAGTTCTCTCTCTGCCGTTTGATTAGTTTGGATAGGGGTTTGTCAATCTTGTTAATTTTCTCCAAGAACCAGCTTTTTGCTCCATTGATTCTTTGAATTGTTTTCTGTGTTTCTATTTTGTTGATTTCAGCCCTCAGTTTGATTATTTCCAGTCTTCTACTCCTCCTGGGTAAATCAGCTTCTTTTTTTTCTAGAGCTTTCAAGTGTGTTGTTAAGTCTCCAATGTGTGCTTTCTCTGTTTTCTTTAGGTGGGCACTTAGTGCTATGAACTTTCCTCTTAGCACTGCTTTCATAGTGTCCCATAGGTTTGAATACGTTGTGTCTTTGTTTTCATTATATTCAAGGAAGACTTTAATTTCTTTCTTTATTTCTTCCTTGACCCAGGGGTGATTTAGTAGTTGACTGTTCAACTTCCATGAGTTTGTTGGCTTCCTGGAAACAGAAGAGTCACTGCCTAACTCCTTTTATGAAGCTACAGTTACCCTAATACCAAAACCACACAAAGACACAACCAAGAAAGAGAATTACAGGCCAATCTCATTCATGAACATCGACGCGAAAATTCTCAATAAAATACTGGCAAACCGAATCCAAGAGCACATTAGAAAAATTATCCATTATGATCAAGTCGGCTTCATTCCAGAGATGCAGGGCTGGTTCAACATACGCAAATCTATCAATGTAATCCATCATATAAATAAACTGAAAGAAAAAAACCATATGATCATCTCACTAGATGCTGAAAAAGCATTTGACAAAATTCAACACCCATTTATGATAAAGGTGTTGGAGAGACTGGGGATACAAGGATCATACCTAAATATAATAAAAGCAATATACAGCAAGCCGACAGCTAACATCAAACTGAATGGAGAGAAACTCAAAGCCTTTCCACTAAAATCAGGAACATGACAAGGCTGTCCACTCTCTCCATACCTCTTCAATATAGTGCTTGAAGTTCTAGCAATAGCAATAAGACAACATAAGGGGATCAAGGGGATTCGAATTGGAAAGGATGAAGTTAAACTTTCGTTATTTGCTGACGATATGATAGTGTACATAAGCGACCCTAAAAACTCTACCAAAGAACTCCTACAGCTGATAAACACCTTTAGTAACGTGGCAGGATACAAGATCAACTCCAAAAAATCAGTGGCCCTCCTATACACAAAGGATAAAGAAGCAGAGAGGGAAATCAGAGAAGCATCACCCTTCATGATAGCCACAAATAGCATAAAATATCTTGGGGTTACTCTAACCAAGGAAGTGAAAGACCTATTTGACAAAAACTTTAAGTCTTTGAAGAAAGAAATTGAGGAGGATACCAGAAAATGGAAAGACCTCCCCTGCTCTTGGATTGGGAGAATCAACATAGTAAAAATGGCAATTCTACCAAAAGCAATCTATAGATTCAATGCAATCCCCATCAAAATCCCATCAAACTTCTTCACAGACCTTGAGAGAACAATAATCAAGTTTATATGGCAAAACAAAAAACCCAGGATAGCCAAAACAATCTTATACAATAAAAGAACTTCTGGAGGCATTACCATCCCTGACTTCAAACTCTATTATAGAGCTACAGTATTGAAAACAGCTTGGTATTGGCATAAGAACAGAGAAGTCGACTTATGGAATCGAATAGAAGACCCAGATATTAACCCACAAACTTATGAACACCTAATTTTCGACAAGGGAGCTAAAGGTATACAATGGAAGAAGGAAAGCATCTTTAACAAATGGTGCTGGCATAACTGGATGTCAACCTGTAAAAAAATGAAAGTAGATCCATATCTATCACCATGCACAAAATCAAGTCCAAATGGATTAAAGACATCATCATTAATCCGTCCACTTTGAACCTGATAGAAGAGAAAGTGGGAAGTAGTCTACAAGATTTAGGCACAGGAGGCCTCTTCCTAAGTAGGACCCCAGCAGCACAGACAATAAGAGAAACAATGAATAAATGGGATCTACTGAAACTGGGAAGCTTCTGTAAAGCAAAGGACACTGTCAGACCCAAAAAGAGGAACACGGTATGTATTCACTCATAAGTGGATTCTAACCATAATTAAAGGTCTTTGAGCCTATTATTCGTGATCCTAGAGAAGCTAAATAAGAAGATGAACCTGATGAAGATTATTTAGCTATCCACCAGGAGGTAGGAAATATACATGAGTCCCAGGTAACCTCGGGTGCATGGGGGGGTGGGAGGGTCGATGGAGGGGGAGAGGACTAGAGAGAAGGGAGTAGGGGAGGAACGGGGAAAGCTTGGTGGCCGGGGATGGGGGGGGGGAGGGAGGTAGGATGAATATGGGATCAGGGAACAATATATTTCAACTAAGGGAGCCATTTTAGGGTTTACAGGAGACTTGATTATATATGGGATCCCAGGTCCAAGGAGAAATCCCCCTGATTGCTCTCTGGACAGAGGAGAGGGTGCCTGAATCGGCCGTAGCCCATGACCATACTGATGTATATTTTGCTTATCACCATAGATCCTTCCTCTGGCGAAGGACGGCTATGCAGTCGGAGGCCCACATTGGAGAACCGGATTGAGCCCCCCGAGGTCCGGAGGGGGAGCGGAAGGAGGAGGAACATGAAAAACGAAATCAGTACTGCGAGGGATGCTATCACCCACTGATACAAGGGAACGGATCTGATGGGAGTTTACCAGGGCCAGCCGGACTGAATCCATGTTGATGTCCATTGTCCATGCTGCAGCCAAGGTCCTGTTGATGTTTGTGGTCTATGATGTTGCTGGAGGCCATGTTGATGTCTATGGACTGTGTTGTCATCCAGTGTTCATGCTCCACGATGCAGCTGAGTACCATATTGACATCAATAGTCTCTACTGCCACTGGAGACCAGGCTGAGGTTTATGGTGAATGCTGACACCAGAGATCATGTGAAAGTCCATGATCCATGCTTCCATGTAGTAGCGTTTCACATGCATTTTAATACATAAGGCTTGCCTGAAGATCAGAGGGTAAAACAGCCCTACTGGTCAGCCTTACAGAGCAGGCAGTGGTGACACACACCTTTAATTCCAGTAGTCACACTAGTTCCCATAGAAACCTGGCTGTGCATGCCTTTAATCCCAGTACATGGACAACACAAAATGGACTTGGTATGCTTTTTCACCTTTTTATTTCTCCTTTTTTTTCTGAAAGGAGGTCTCCAGGGTGGGTGTGGGGGGGTTGGCATGGGAGGACTGGGAAGTGAATGTGATCTAAGATATTCTGAGCAAATAGATTTAAGTAGCAAATTGGGGTAGCCATTGTAAGACTTCAAACCAAAATAGACTTCAAACCAAAATAGTCAAAGGATTAATTAAGGAAGGATACTAACTAATCATCAAAGGAAACATGTATCAAGAAGACATTGGAATTCTTAACATCTATGCACCAAACACCAGGACACTTGAGTTCATAAAAGAAACACTACAAAAAAAAAAAAAAGAAACACTACTACAGCTTGTACCATATATTGACTATCATAAAATGATAGCAGGAGAATTCAATACTCTATTCTCACCAATAGACAGATTATCCAGAGGAAAACGAATCAGAGAAATGCTGGAGTTAAATGACATTATAAACCTAATGGACTAAAAGATATTTACCAGAAATTTTACACAAATACCTCATTGTTGGTAGAGGTTCCTGTCCCTCCTGGTTCCGCAGCCGTTCAGTCCCAAAGAAACACATAGAGGCCTACATTAATCATAAACTGATTGGGCTATTAGCTCAGGCTTCTTATTAACTCTTACATCCTACATTAACCCATAATTCTTATCTGTGTCAGCCACGAGGCTTGGTACCTTTTATCAGTGAGGCATTCTCATCTTGATTCCTCTGTGTCTGGATGATTACTACAGATTGAACCTTTCCTCTTCCCAGAATTCTCCTGTTCTAATCACCCCACCTCTACTTCCTGCCTGGTCGCCCTGCCTATACTTCCTGCCTGGCTACTGGCCAATCAGCATTTTATTAAAACAATACAAGTGACAGGGCACAAGACCATTATCCCACATTGCCTCATGGTGTTTTTCTCTGCATCCCATGAAAATTTCTTCAAATTTGACCACGTACTTGGACTCAAGTATTGTGGAATATTATTTTAACTGGGCAAATATGCATTATATTTGCTTATACTTGTTGTGATATTTTGTTTGTGCTTTAACAAATAAAGCTTGCCTGATGATCAGAATGCAGAGCTAGCCACTGGTTAGCTGCAGTGGCCAGGCAGTGGTGGTATACACCTTTAATCCCAGTACTCAGGAGACAGATGCAGATGGATCTCTGTGAGTTCAAGACCACCCTAGGCTACATAAGATTGATCCAGTCTAACAGAGAATTAAAACCAGGTGGTGGTGGCTCACTCACTTAATCCCAGTATTTGGGAGTTACACGTCCTTAATCCTAGCAGTAGGAAGGTGGAGACAGGAAGGGATATGGGTGGGCAGAGAGAACAGTATAAGGCAGGGCAGACAGGAGATTATGACATTCAGTCTAGAGATTTGTAGAGATAGCATCTTGGCTTTTCAGTCTGAGTATTCAGAGAGGTAAGAACTCTAGTGGCTGACTGCTCTGTTTCTCTGATTTTTCAGCTTCTACCACTTAATATCTGGGGTTTTTTATTTAATAAAACTAATTAGGATTGTGTTACACATGCTATGGAATATCATTTTAACTATGTAAAAGTGTGTTACATTTGTTTTTGCTACATCTATTTTTGCTGCATTTGTTTAATAATGTAAGTTGCTGTTTTACCTTGCCTTCCTAAGGGACCTGATTGGCATTTTAAAAAAATCTGAATGGTCAATAGATAGGCAGTAGAGGGATAGGCAGGGCTGAAAGGCAGAGAAAATAAGGAGGAAGAGGAATCTAGGATGGAGAAGAGAAGAAAGAAGGAGGAAGAAAGAGAGAGAGATGCCCATGGCCAGCCATCTAGGCAGTTACCAGCCAATAGACATAGAGTAGTACATACAAATTGAAAAAAAAGTTAAAATCCCCAAGAGAAAATGGAGATGAAGAGAAACAGATTTTAAGTTATAAGAGCTAGTGGGACAAGCATTATAAAGTAAGGCTAGTCTCAATAACTTCCTACATCCTGTCAGACTACAGCAGATAAAATTTGAATATAAACAACAGAAAGAACAGAAGTATTACAAACTCATGGAAACGGAACAACTTACTACTGAATGAAAAAATGGGTCAATACAGAAATTAAGAAAGAAATGACAGACTTTCAAGAATTAAATGAAAATGAACTCACAACATACTCAAACTTATGAGACACATGGAGGTGGCTCTAAGAGGCAAATTCATAGCACCAAATGTCTAAATCAAAAAACTGAATAGATCTCACAATAGTAACTTAACAGTATATCACAAAGTTTCAGAACATAAAGAAGAAATGACACCCAAAAGGGGAAGACCACAAGAAATAATCAATCTCACAGATGAAATAAATAGAAACAAACAAACAAACACAGCAAAACAATATGAAGAATGAATGAAGCAAAGAGTTGATTCTTTTGAAAAACCAGTAAGATTGACAACCCTTTTCTGAATTAACTAAAAGGTAGAGACAGAATTTTAATAAAATTAGAAATAAAAAGGAGGACATAAAACAGACACCAAGAAAATTCAGAGAATCATAAGGATATATTGTAAAAACCTGTACTCCACCAATTTGCAAAATCTAAACAAAATAGATTATTTTCTTGAAGGTAACATTTTCCAAAGTTAAATCAAGATCAGAAAAGCAATTGAAACAGACCTATAACCTCTAATGATATAGATGCAGTCATTTAGTTTCACAACCAAAAATAAAAACCAAACAAAAACCAAGGGCATATGGTTTTAGTGAAGACTTCAACCAAACTTTCAAAGGAGAGTTAGTGCCAAGAGTCCTCAAATTATTTCACAAAGCAGAAACAGAAGAAACACTGTCCATTTTGTTTTATGCCACAGCTACATTGATACCCAAACCACATAGAGAGCAAGCAAGGAAAAAGAATTACAGACCAGTTTCCCCCATGAACATAGGTGAAAAATTTTTCAATAAAATATCTGAAAACTCAATTTTAAAAAAAAATCAATAATGTGTTCCATCATGATCAAGTAGTCTTCACCCCAAAGATGCAGGGGTGGTTCAATATATGTTATCAGTTAATGTTATCGACCACATAAACAAACTGAAATACAAAAACTATATGATTATCTCACGAGATGCACAAAAATCCTTTAACTAAACCCAACGCTCCTTCATGAAAAAAGTCCTGGTACAATTAGGCATACAGGGGGCGTATGTCAACATAATAGAGGAAGTTTACAGACAGTAAGCCCAGAGCCAATGTCAACTTAAATGGAGAAAACTTCAAAGAAATTGCACTAAAATTAGGAACCAGACAAAGTTGTCCACTCTCTGTACACCTATTCAATATAGTACTTGAAGTCCTAGCTAGAACAATAAGACAACTGAAGATGGGGGATACAAATTGGAAAAGAAGCTAAAGTATCTTTATTTGATACTTTGATGATAGTATACATAAAAGGTCTAAAACAGTTGCACTGGGGAACTTCTACAGTTCATAAATACGTTCAACAGATAGCTGTTGAACAAAACCAACTCACAAAAACCAGTAGCCCTCCTAAATAATAAAACAGTCCAAGAACAAAATCAAGGAAGCAGTACTTTTCACGTTTTCCTCAAACAACATAGACTATTTTTGGGTGACTCTAGTCAAGCAAGTAAAAAAAAAAACAAAAAAAAACTATGTTTGTTGAAATCTTTAAAGCATTGAAGAGAGAAATTGAAGAATATATCAGAAGATGGAAAGATTTCCCATGCTCATAGTTGAGTAGGATTAATATATTAAAAATGCCCTTCCTGTCCAAAGCAATCTGTAAAATTCAATGCAATCTTAATCTAAATTCCAACACAATTCTTCATAGATCTTAAAAGGACAATTTTCAGCTTTAGTTGGAGTTCTGGACAGTTTCATGCCAACTTGATATAAGCTTAAGTCATCTTAAAGGACAGAATCTCAATTAAGAAAATGCTTCTGTAAGATGTAAATGTAAGTAAGCATGTAAGGCGTTTTCTATATTAGTGATTGATTAGAGAGAATCCAGGCCTTTGTGGGTGGTGCCATCTCTGGACTGGTGGTCCTGGGTTCTATAAGAAAACAGGCTGAACAAGCCAGGGAAAGCAAGCCAGTAACCAGGACCCCTCTATGGGCTCTTGCCTCCAGGATCCTGCTGTGCTTGAGTTCCTGCCCTGACTTCATTCTGTGATGAACTACGTACGATGTGGAAATGTAAGCCAAATAGTCCTTTTACTCCCTAACGTGCTTTCTTTTCATGGTGTTTCCTTGTAGCAATAGAAACCCTAATTAAGACAAATGAACGAGAGAGAGAGAGAGAGAGAGAGAGAGAGAGAGAGAGAGAGAGAGAGAGAGAACAACAACAATAAAAACCAGAATAGCTAAAACAACGTGCATAATACAAGAACTGTTAGAAGTATCACTACCTCTGACCTTAAATTATACTATAGACCAATAGTAATAAAAGCACCAGGGTATGGCCCAGAAAAGAACAAGTCAATCAATGGAATCTAACTGAAGACACAGACATGTCCACACATCCATGGAAACCTTATTTTTAATAAAGAGGCCAGAAATTCACACTGGAAAAAAGCATCTTCAGCAAATGGTGCTGGTCAAACGGGATGACTGTATGTAGAATAATCCAGATGGATCCATACTTATTACACTGCACAAAACGTAGCTCCAAATGGATCAAAGACCTCAACGTAAAGTCAGATATACTGAACATGATAGAAGACAAAGTGGGAATAGTCTTGAATGCATTGGGACAGGAGAAGGCTAACTGAGCAGAATACCATTAGCACAGGCATTAAGATCAACAATTAATAAATTGGATTCCATAAAATAGAGGAACTTCTGTAAGGCAAAGGAAACTGTCATTTGGACAGAATGCCAGTCGACAGAATTGAAAATAATTTTTACCAGGTATATATCTGATAGAGATCTCATATACAAAATATATTATAGATACTTGATCTATAATATATACTATATAAAATATATCATAGATACTTGATATATAATATAGTCTACATAAAATATGTAATTTTTTATAAATAAAAGTATAAAAAAGTACATATAAAATAAATTATAAAGAAGCTAGATGCCATGAAAACAAATAACCAAATTTAAAAAATGGTTTATAGATCTGAACAGAGTCAAAAGAGGAAACCCAAGTGGTGGAGAAACACTTAAAGAAATGTTCAACATCCTAAGTCATCGGGAAAATTAAAATTAGAACTACTTTGAGAGTCCATCTTTCACATGTTAAAATGACTAATATCAATAAAACAAATGATAGCTTATGCTGGTGAGGATGTGACATAAGGAGAAAAATCATCCATTGCTGCTGGGAATGTAAAGTACAGACACTATGGACATCAGTGTGGTGGTTCCTCATGAAGATGAGAACTGATCTACTTTAAGATTTGGCTATACCCCTCTTGAACATATATATACCCAATATATCCTACCACATAGATACTTGCTCAACTAAGTTTATTCTGCTGCTCTATTCGTAATATCAAGAAATTGCAAACAATCTAGATATCCTTTATCAGATGAGTAGATAAGGAAAATGTGGTACATTTACACAATGGAGTATTACTCAGCTGTTAAAAAGATGAAATTATTAATTCAAAGGCAAATGGATGTGGCTAACAAAACTAATCCTGAGGAGGTATCCTGGAAACAGAAAGATAAATATGGTATGTATTTGCTTTTATATGAATATTATCTGTTAGATCAATGATTCCAAGCTAAAAGTCATAGAAATACAGATGTTAAAAAAAGAGTAAGGGACCAGAACGGGGAGTTAGACAGATCTCCCAGGAAAAAGGAAACAGAGGGATCAAAAGGATATGATATCTGCTTTTCTTAAAGATGCTTACTGAAAGTACTATACTGCATCTAAGTGTTTACCACTGTCTTGGTCACCATATGAAGGCACTGTAACTCCTTAATAGGAATTAGAGTTTGCATTCAATGACAACATGCACCCTACAGTATCTACAACATACAAGCCAGTGTACTAGATATGAGAAGACTCCATCCCTTATTCCTTTTGTTTTGTTTGCTTGCTTTTTGTTTTGTTGTTTGTCACTTCCTTGCTTCTGATTTTATGTACTGACTTTGTGTACACTAAGCTATATTCACAGTATGTTTAGGGACACATACACACCCATACACTCACACACACACACACACACACACACACACACGCAAACATACAAATGCTCTCACACACACTTTTCAAAAACAAATGCTGGTGTATTATACACTGTGGCTTTTTAAACATTTCCCACTCAAAGCCCCTGTTTGCCTAAGAAACAGCTATGCAACCTCAGATACACTGATATACAAAACAGGCATGCAAATAAAGTATTTACTGAATAAAAGTCATAGGCAAATTTATTTTAAAGCAATTGTATTGATTTACACTATTACACTATTTATTAAAAACAGAAAAATTTGCACACTAATGAGATGTTTATTTCTTTTTTTCAGCTGTCACTACCTCAATTTCATATGTTGAATTTTCCCTGTTATTGAAAATATAATTTTTTTCTTGCAATTATATCCTGATTATTGTTTTTGCTTCCACTGCTTCATCAAGTTCCTCCCCAACTCCCTCCCATCTGAAAACACCCACTTTATGTCTCTCACTTAAAAACAAATAGGCAACTAGGGATAATAATATAATATAAAATGATATAATGTAATATATATGATAAAAATCTAACACATCAGAATAGGACCAATAAACAGAAGGAAAAGAGCCCAAGAAAAGGTCCAAGAAACAGATACAGATTCAGAGGTTTTCCCATTTATACATTTAGGAATCCCCCAAAATACTAAACTGAAGGTCATAATAAATACACAAAGGAGCAAAGCACCTATAAGGTAAAAAGGGAAAATATACATATGGACATACACATAATACAAGCATACATACATACAAACATATATACATATAGATAAAAATAAAAATAAGACAATATCTTTTAATAACGGAAAATCCCTGGCACAACATAAAGAGACAAGGAATCTGAAGAGATCTCATTGAGTTTGGCCATCTACTGTTGGGCATGAGTCTACCCTTTAAGGGTAGCTTGCTTCCCCAACGAAATTCCTTGGTGAAAGTAAAACTTTTATTTGCAAGTGGTTATCAACTGGAGATAGCTTTAGGGTAAGAGATGAGGACATGTGTCCACTTTTCCTTTCAGCCCTAGACCCCATCTGGTGCAGACTCTTGCGGGCACTGTGCATGTTGACTCAGCCTCAGTGAGTTCATGTCTGCATTGATCCTGATGATTTAGAGGGCTTAATTTTCTGATGTCCTTCATCCCCTATAGTTCTCCCACTCTTTCTGCTTCCATGTCAGAAGGATTCCCTGAGCCCTGAGAGATGAGAGTGGATGGAGAAATCACGTTTAGGACTCGGTATTCCTAGGCCTCTCACTCTCTGTATAATGTCTCTGTCAGTCTCTATCTTAGGTCCCATCTACTGCATGAGGAAGCTTCTCTGATGAAGGCTGAACTAGACACTGATCTATGAACATAGCAGAACATCATTAGGAATCATTTTATTGCTACATTTATTTTGGCTTGTTTTTATCACAGAAGTATTTGGTTATACCCTAGGACTCTAGGATCCTAGGACATATAGTCTAGGTTCTAGGTGACCCAAGCAGCCAGAAAGCATCAGGACAAACTCCAGTCATATTTTGTTTGATTCAGAAACATTTTCTCACATCAGTTAATATGAAGGTAGTTTAGAACAATTTTCTGCTTTCTCCCTGCCAAGGTGCTAATGTGACATTAATCAGAGCTGGAGCTTCGCTCAGAACTGAGGGAGATGTTGTGAATGCCTTTCAAATTGTTAACCTGTGTCAGCCTCTGTGAAACCGTGTTAATCTTCAGCAGTGTGCTGCTTCCTTCGCTTTCATTTCTGTTCATTGCTTTCTTCCACCTCATGGAGGGTTTTACCTTCGTAATAACCCAGACCTGATATTCAGAAAATAATTATATAGTATATAACATAGAACTATTAAAGTACATTTAATCCTTGTTAAAATGAACAAAAGTAGCCCCAGGAATCCATTAAGACGTCTAGCTCATGAATATTCATTAGCTCTGGTTTTCTGTTATTTTTATTATTGCAACCAGGGCTGTTTCAACTGTGCACAAAAAAGGGCATTCAAGCCTTCTTTCATTTATGATGGATTGTGGGTAGCTGTCAGCAGGTACTTGCCTAGCATTCTTCTCCACCCATTTATTAAAGATATTTACTGTGTGAAAATGGAAGGGGGCAAGAAACAAGAGTAAAAAGGAGGGGGAGAAAGAATGAATAACATTGTTAAAGCTAAAGACTTACTAGTGAGTTTGGAAGGATTTTAACTATCTCATAGAAACAGCAAAAAAATGGTAAGAGTAAAAGCTTGTCTCTGCTAGAGGCTAAGTCGGAATTGGATTAACCTGAAGCCTTCCTGACTGTGCCTGCGTCCACCATGCCATTCTCTGTTTGCTGTCCTCAGTGAAATCCCGTGTCACCCTATACTCCCACTTTACCCCATCTGTATTTTCTGAGATGCTTTGTTTTTATTAGACATTAAAATCACAGTCACCTCTAAATTCTCAAATGATGAAACATTAAAGAAAGATTTCAATGTAACAATCACAGATGGATAAAGTTTACCGAGTGACCCATTATCTGGGACATGAGAAAGGCCCATCTGGTTATGGGGAAATGGTGTGGATGACAAACATCACACCTAAAAAGAGTGAAGGTGCTGGAAGTTGTCCTTCTGTGTTTGCTAAGAGACCAATGGTAAGAACGTGGACGAGCAAGCACACTTGAGTGAGGAAGAGAAAACTAACACAAAGTCTAGACTGGTAAATCTTTTATGTTCGAATAACTTTCATACCTGTGGACTCTCTATGTACTATATAAGTGAGAAAGGATAATGAATGACTTACCTGGGAGAGAAACTACTTTTCAATTAGGAAAACAACGTTATACAACACACATTGATTGAGGGAAGGACTGAACTGCATAGCAAGTTCTCACAGGCTGGACAGAGGGAAACATCTAATGATGAAACTTCTCATTATTGTTCAAATATTCAAACAACGGGATTGGAAAGACAGAGCTGTCAATCTTACTTGCTAATGAAGGGCATGCTGATGAGCACACATGGATTCGCCCTCAGAGCATAACCATTTTCCATGATGATCTTTGAAGGGCAGGGTTTTAAATGTTAGCCTCCTATCTTTCTAGAAATTTATCAAAACATTTTCATTTGACTTTATCCCAATAAGTTCAAGAATGGTATTGCAGACTTCAAGAGTGAGAACTGTCAGCAAACTTGCGGTACATTCAAGCAAAGAAATTGTTTAAAATAAGGTGCATTTTATGAGTCATATGTGAATTCTGAAGGTGATCATATAATATGAATTAATGTATGCTTTCTCTGTGTTTCATCAAGTAGAATTTTGTTGAAGGAGGCTTTCGAATTTGTTCTTTATGATTCCATGACGGTTTTACATTATGAGACTAGCAACATGCACTTTCCTTGCTTTTGAATGCAAAGTGGATGAGAGTCCTGCTATCTCACCCAGGATCTTAGTTTCTCACAATGACGATACTAATACAGGGGTAGCTGGAAGCCCAGGAGACTGATCTCGTACTCTCAAGCACAGATCCTGTCCCAGCCTCTCACGTTGCCGGGATTACAGGTGTGAGCCACCATGTCCAGCCTTTCTCAGTTTTTAAGAACCATTAAAACCCATCTTCTCCATGGAAGAGTGATTAAAAGCCTTTGTATGTAAAACATCTATATAATGTACTTTCTACTGGTTGCGTGGAAAGTAAAGACTTCTTACTACACGCACAGATTTCAGTGTTTTAGTATCTAATTCTATACTGCACTATCCTGATGACTTTTGAGGTTTCTCTTGAAATTCAGCAGGATTTAAAACAATGTGTAGGCATGTGATATATGTGCTCATGTGTGCACTGCAGACTCCAGAGGAAGACGTCTGCTGTCCTCTATCATTCCCCAACTTATTTTCTTAAGACAAGTTTTCCCAGTTAATTGATAGACTCCGTAAAACTGCAATAAAACACAATCAAGAGTTGCTACATATATCTATCAGATAAATCTGAAGTTTGTGTGGACAGCCGTGAGTCTTGGAATGATATGCAGTGTGTGAAGGAGAACAAAGCCAGAGGACCTTGGGTTCACCAGTGAATTATGCTGAATATTTAGGGAGGGATGAATAATATTTGTTAAGACATGAATTTAAGATATAGTATAAAGCTGTGGTTATGGAATATAGAACAAGCGAAAGAATAGATAGAAATAGTTACAAGCAGAATAGACAGCACAAAAATTTACTACAAAAATATAGTGAACTAATTTTTTTTTTTCAAGATAGGGTTTCTCTGGGGACCCTCCCTACTGTTCTGGAACTCATTCTTAGACCAGGCTGATTCCAGACTCAAAGAGATCCAGCTGTCTCTGCCTCCCAGGTGCTGAAATTAAAGGTGTGCACCAGTGTGGCCACCGCGAATCTGCAACCACGACATCTGCTGGGTTGGGTAACAAATGTGGATGGACACTTAAAAGAAATCCACACTAGCTCAGAATTGCGAAATAGATAGTTATTTATTTAGGGGTAGACTCACAAATCAAAATCCTTTGTTTGAACGGAGATCAGAAAACGAATCACGCAACAGGAACAGAGAGGCTGGAAAAGATGCCGAACATTGGCTCTACGTTGGCATATATACTATAAGAGGCCACACCCCAGTGGGCAGGTAGCCACTAGCTGTAAGACCTCCTACAGCACACCAGCACTACCCAGCTCTTATTTTATATTTAACTAAGAAACAAAGATAATGCAGTGGAACAGAATCAATCTTTTCAACAAATGATCTTGGGAGAACGTCACATCTGTGTGCAAAAATTAAGTATAATTCTCAAATGAGTAACTCAAAATGTTTTGTGCACCTATATGTTGAACACAAAGCTATGAGATTCCTTTAAGACGATATCGAAGAAAATCTAGGTGATCCTATGTATGAAAATGCCTTTTAAAATAACACCACAGGCATCAATCCACAAAGAAATAATTGATAAGGTTGACTTTATGAAAATTAAAACATTCTGTTCTGTCAAAGACAAATTCTAAAGAAAGAGAAGAAAGATCCCAGCCTGGAAGAAAATATTTACAACAATCATATTTGATAAATTACTGTTATCCTTAGTATAAACAGAACTGTTAAAATTCTGCTCTAAGAAAATGAATAGTGAAGTAAAATGGCTTAAAGATCTGAAGACATATCTTCACAAACAAGATATAAAAATAGTAAATAAGTAAATAAAAGGTATTCATAATGTTATTAGGGAATTACAAACTATAAGAATGATATAAGATTAAGCATGTAGTAGAATAGCCAATTCCCAAGTCTTAGTATTTCTGTTGCTGTGAAGAGACAGCAGAGCACCTCTTATAAAAGAAAACATTTAATTGGGTGGATTACAGTTCAGAGGGTTAGTCCATTATCGTCATGGTGGGAATCATGGTGGCACACAGGCAGATACGGTGCTGGAGAGGTAGTTGAGAGTTCTACACCTGAATTGGCAGGCAGTGGGAAGAGAAAGTGACACTGAATCTGGCTTGAGTTTTTGAAACCTGAAAGCCTATACCTCCACCATGGCCACACCTACTAACAGAGTTGTTCGCTATGAGCCTATGGGGACCATTATTATCAAGCCACCATAACTGCAGAACCATGTCAAGACAAATTCGGAGAAATTTTTGCTGAGCACTCTGAGTTCAACAGAAACCCCCATTCATTGCATGTGGTAAAGCAGAAAGGTACAGCGGGTTGGGAGCAGAGCTAAGCAGCTTCTTACAAAATGGAGCACATTCTTTTATATGACTCATAAATCACATCTCTTGGTGTTTATATAATTTCTTACAAAAGAAACTTCTGTTTATATAGATACCCAAGTTTAATGTGTACAGCAAATTTATCCACAATTATTAAAACTTAGAAGTGACCAAGGGAGAGGATAAATAAACCATGGTTTATTTGGACAGCACATTGTTCAGCTTTAAATGAAACTGGACTTAAGTGTGGAAAAAATATGAGGAGTCTATAATGCATATTATTTAGGGAAAGTAGAAAGTTTAGATGGCAACATAATGCATGTGCTTCAGAGCAATGGCTGTACAGCAAGGTGAAACAATGGAGTGCTCAAAGCACCAGCGGCTGCCAGGGGGTGGGGAGGAACACAGGGATTTCAGGACAGTAAGGTATTCTGTATGATACTGTAGTAATGGGTGTAGTCATATATTTGTTGAAAAACTATGGAATCTGTAAAAATAAAAGAAATTTAAATGCAAAGTATAACATTTGGGTTATAGTATTCAAAATAAAATCTTCAGCTATACAACAAATACCCTCCTAGTGTGAGAGTTTTAATTAATATGCTTTATTCTTAACAGCACTATTGGCTCCTCAGCAAAACTGAACAGAAAGTAAAGAGTTCTCGTACACCCCATGGTGTGGCATATTCATACATGGTGAAGGTATCTGTATAAGAGAATAAAGGATACTTGGGAAATCCTTGTAATATCTGATAAACCTTTATGCGGACCAAAATTACTTGTAAATTTAAGGTCTACTGGTAGAAAGATCATTAAAGTGTGCAGATTAGATATACAGGCTGAGCTAAATATAGTTAAGATTTTTAATGCGCCTCTGAATGTGAAACTTATAGTCTTTTGTCTGCACTTTAACTCTTAGTTATTGTTTAGCTACACCTCCTAATTCCTGTATTAAGTAGGTTTTGAGCAGTTAGTTGTCAGGAAGGAAAAGGGTAAAATAGGAGAAGAACCTTTAGTTTGATCCTGAACATCTGTGCCTGTCTTGTTCTCATCCCAGCATAGGGATCTAAATGGGCTGGGGCTGTGCCAATGGTCAGTCTTCCACAACTCCTGTTTGTTGGGTTTAAAGAAAATGGATAACTGTTATCTGTATTTGGGCATAAGATTGCTGAAGAAATCTTCCTCCTTAATTGTAGTCATCGCAAACTCCACTGTAATACACACACACACACACACACACCACATACACACACATTCTTGATTTAGCTTCATGCTAGATGGCTTAATGCAATACTTCTGGGCCCAGGTCTGGAGTACAGAATGTTTCTTTTTTTTTAAATTGATTTTTATTGAACTCTACATTTTTCTCTTCTCCCCTCCCTGCTTCTCTGCTCCCCTTCAACCCTTCTCTTGTCTTTTTCTACTTCCCATGTATATTAGATCCATGTATGTCTCTCTTAGGGTCCTCATTGTTGTCTAGGTTCTCTGGGATTGTGATTGGTAGGCTTTTTTTGCTTTATGTTTAAAAACTGAGTATGAGTGAGTACATATGATATTTGTCTATCTGGGTCTGGGTTACCTCACTCAATATGATGTTTTCTAGATCCATCCATTTGCCTGCAAATTTTAAGATATCATTATTTTTTTCTACTGTGTAGTATTCCATTATATAAATGTACCACATTTTCCTTATCCATTCTTTGGTCAAGGGGCACTTAGGTTGTTTCCTGGTTCTGGCTATCACAAACAATGATGCCGTGAACATAGTTGAGCACATGTCCTTGTGGCATGATTGAGCATTCCTTGGATATATGCTCAAAAGTGGTATTACTGGGTCTTGAGGAATGTTGTTTCCTAATTTTCTGAGAAATTGGCATACTGATAGCCAAAGAGACTGTACTAGCCTGCACTCTTACCAGCAAAACTTATCAAGTGGATAAAAAATAGCATATTGAATAAATGGTGCAGGAAATTTTAAAGACCGTTTAGTCATTTTTTTCTGTGTCCTGTTGAATGTCTTGTAGACATTTATGAACCAGGAACCCCAGGATCATCTCACCTTTAGGCAAGTTCAGCAGTCCTTTCTCTGTGGGTTCTTTGTGTCCAGTTTATGCAACAGTCCAGGCAAGAGCAGTTTCTTGCCCAAATAGGTAACCAACTCCATAAGGAGCTTCTTTGATGCCCATGTCTGCTGGACAATATGGGCCTGTAGGCTAAAGATGGATGCCCCAATGGTAGGGAAGAACTTTGGGTGACTGAACGGGCAGCAAGATGTCTCTGTCATTTCTAGAGTTTTGGAAGTTGTTTACTTCTTGTTTACTTAGGTAATATTATATCCCTGTGGAGTCATTGATGGAGTTAAAGAATAGATAGATAGTTATTGTTTTCCTTTGTTATGATAAAAGATAAAATAAATCTAAATATTGTAATTGTAATTCTTGCTTGATACCTTTTATATGTAATTTTACTATGTTAAAGCTTTCCTTTTTGTTTAAACAGAAAAGGGGAAATAGTGTAGGAGGTCATTCTGTATTTGTGTTGCTTTCATTGGTTATTAAAAAAACTGCCTTGACCTAGTTGATAGGGTGGAACTCAGGTAGGTGGAGTAGACAGAGCAGAATGCTGGGAGGAAGAAGGCATTGAGGCAGTGAGGCATGAAGCTCCAGCCCGAGACAGACGTAGGTTAGAAGCTACAACCTTGTGGTGAACACAGGTTAGTAGAAACAGTTTAGATCAAGATGTAAGAGTTGGCCAATAAAAAATTAGAGCTAATGGCTAGGCAGCAATTTAATTACTACAATTTCTGTGTGATTATTTTGGGTGTAAGCTAGCAGGGTGGCCAGAACAAGGGGCCCCACCTCTCCTCTCATTCCAGTAGACCAGGCTGGCCTTGAACTCACAGAGATCTGCCTGCCTCTGCCTCCTGAGTGCTGGGATTAAAGGCATGCGCCATTACTGCCCAGCTCCAATTACACATCTTCTGCCACTAAATAAAACTAGATGCATTATATTGAGTTTGAGACATTAACAAAAGGGGCCCCATGTAAAACCCCAAACATCTCAGGCTACTGCCAAAGCTATTGGTTACTCTTCACAAACTGATAATATGGCCCTATTGCTGAAGAAACACTGATACATCTCAGTGAATAAAGCGTTCAGCTATTGCTTAATTAGAGCCTTCACCCCTACTCACTAGTATCCATGGTATTGAAAGGTCTGCAATCAAAAGATCTGTGATCTGCAAGCTATCACAGGTAGCTATAAAACCTGCAACCTACAATTCACCTGCGAGATACTCTGGTTCAGTGGTGGCAACAATGTTGTAGGAGTAACCAACCACTCTCTGATTGTATTTAAGGCCCACTCCATGGGATGGAATGCATATCTGACATGCTGGGTGGCCATGAATCTTAAATTAGATGGACCATGGACCTAGGGGTAAACCAAAAATGCTATTGTTTTGCTAAAAGAACACAGCATCAATAACTTCTAATGACATTCTGCTATACCTATAGATTAGCGCATCACTCAGTAGTCATTATAGAAGCTTTCTCTTATAGTAGATGGGAACTGACAAAGAGACCCACAACTGGACAACATGCAGAGAATGAGAAATTTTGATCTTTTACCTGCACATCATGGTTTCTGTTTTGTGTTTTTATGGGTGGTTTTGTGTGTGTGTGTTTTGTGTTCTTTCTTATTTTTTCTTTTTTACACATTTTCCTTCTAAAGAGAGAGAAAGAAGGTGTGGAGTTTGGTGGATGAGGAGGTGAATGGATCTGGTAGGCATTGGGGAAGGGGAAGTAGTGGTCAGAATCAATTGCTGTAAAATATTTTTCATTAAAAACAACATAAAACAGAGAGAACAGAAGGAAATCAGGTGAAATAAAGTCTTTTTTATATTTTAAAACTCTAACTGATAAGGAAAGGATTATTTGATAAATCACATATAATCCCTATGAGGATTTTGTAAGAAGTAGAACTCTTTTACAGAAAGAAATGTAAAATTAACAAAGCAATATATTCTTCAGCAGGGGATCAGCTCACTCCATTACTGAAAACAAACAAAACAAAATAATAACAAAACCAAAATCAAAACAGAAACTTCCTAGCAATTTAAACTACCAGGAAAAAAAAAGAGAGAAAAGCTGGCAGTAAGGAAATTACAGTACATAACTATTGGCTAAAATACAAAGTCTCCTATTTCTTATCTTTGTATCTTTGTTAGATAATCTTATTATTCACAGAAAAATAATCCTTTTTTGTATTCATTTTAAAATTCATAAAATTAACAGATCATGCTGTTATTAAGAAAATATTAGAATTGAGTAAGATTAATGAACATAATTTAGTATTAAAAATATACCTAGGGGGTGAGGAATCTCTCTCCAGGCATAGCTGTAGAAAGGTTTATGCCATTGCCCAGCAGCCCTCCTCTCTTTGACTAGCTGAAATAACCTGAGTACTGCAGGGTCTTAAGGGTACTACAAACAGGGCCTCTGATGCCACCGCCACCTCACTACATACAGTGGGCATATGTCTATCCCTGCCACAGCTTCCTCATCTTCAGATGCCTTTGCTGAGACCACTTTAGTATGGAGTGGGTGGGGCCTGAACACCTGCTTCTTGCTCCATTCCTTTTTCTTCTCTGATTCCCGAGGCCATGAATTGGCAGGTACTCCTCCTTGAGGCCCACTGGGCAGTGAGAGCTTCCCAGCCCTATGCACTTCTGGTTTCCTACTTAAGCTGTCACAGTGAGTAAAGCATGGTTTGTCCTGATGAGTGCACTTGTCATGGAACACTTTTGAGGCCCACTCCTACTTTCCTACATGCCTGCTTCCTAAGTGATACCTACCGTGCCCATAGAGCCATCGCAGGCGTATCCCTTCCTCAATTAGTAAACAAAAGCCCATGCTGGAACCATGTACTCACATCTCACTCCCAAATTCAGTTCCCAGGGCTGGATCCGGGTGGGAGAGATGCACAGAGTGTCTTTGGGCTTGGTCTTTTCTGCTTTGTCTTAATGAGGTAGCCCTGAGGCTGGATACTGTGGTTTATGTATTCTAAACATCACAGGGATCTCTGCCTCTTAGAGTTTTAGGAGTTTAAGTCCTTGACATTTTTTCTATATGTGTTGTGACAACTTTGTTCTGTTCAAATTCCGTCATGGTTTTTTTCACTTCTATATTTTAAAAGTTAGTTGTTATTAATTTCATTCTTACATTAGTTTGCCTTATAGGTACAAAGGAAATAGATGGATAGAAAGATAGAAAGTTAGATGATAGATAGATAATAGATAGATAGATGATAGATAGATAATAGATAATAGATAGATTGATAGATAGATAGATAGATAGATAGATAGATAGATAGATAATAGATAGATAGACAGATGAATCTCTGAGACCTTATCACCTTCCATGAGAAAACTGGTGGGAACAGTAATTTTTGTGAAAAGTTTTGAGTCTGCATTTCTCTTGACAGTTATCTCCTTTTCTTGATTAGTGCCCCGCTCTGCACCTCCTGTTTCTTCATGTATACACTCTCTTGATTATTTCAGTGCATCATATTCTGCACTGAAATGCTAATCCAGGCAAGTCACACCCTCTACATGGCCAGTCTCTGCAAGTGATCAGCAAGGTCATGGATTGTTATTCCTCCAAATATCACAAGCCACTGAGCTACTGACTCAGGTCTTATTGTACCGTGTTCAGTTGCATCTTAGATGTTTGATGTCATCTGCTTTAATTCTTCTAGCTGAATAGAATTTTGCTCAATGAGTTTATTAATAATTTCTCCTGCAGGTTGCCAAACTCTTTTTATGAGGCTACAATTACCCTGATATCCAAACCACACAAAGATATTACTAAGAAAAAGAATTCACCCATGAACACTGATGCAAAAACACTTAACTAAAAGTTGGCAAACACAATTCAAGAACATAATCCATCAGAAAAATCGTCCGCCATGATTAAGTTGGATTCATCCCAGAGATGCAAGGATGATTCAGCATGTGAAAATCTGTCAATGTAATCCTGAAAAACTGAAAAAAAAACAATGCAAAACACATGATCATCTCATTATATGCCGAAATAAGCCTTTGACAATTACAACATTCTTCATGATAAAGATCTTGGAGAAAGCAGGGATACAAAAAACGTACCTAAACATAATAAATGCAATATACGACAAGCCAACATCAATCTAAATGGAGAGAAACTCAATGTGATCCCACTGAAATCAGGAATAAGACAAGGTTGTCCACTCTCTTCATATCCATTCAATATAGTACTTGAGGTTCTAGCTAGAGCAATAAGACAACAAAAGGAGATCAAAGGGATAAAAATCAGAAAAGAAATCAAACTCTCACTATTTGCTGATGATATGATAGCTTACATAAGTCACCCCAAAATTCTACCAAGGAACTTCTACAACTGATGAACACCTTCAGTATTGTAGCAGGATGCAAGATTAACTCAAAAAAGACCAGTAGCCTTTCTTTATACAGATGATAAATGGACTGAGAAAGAAATCATAGACACATCACCCTTCACAATAGCCACAAATAACATAAGATATCTTGGAGTAATTCTAAACAAACAAGTGGAAGACCTGTACAACAAGAACATTAAATCTTTGAAGAGAAAAATTGAAGAAGACAACAGAAAATGGAGAAATTTTTACGCTTTTAGGTAGGTAGACTTAACATAGTAAAAATGGTAATCATACAAAAAATAATCTACAGATTCACTGCAATGCCCATAAAAATCCCAGCAAAATTCTTCACAGATATCAATAGAAAAATATTCAACTTCATATGGAAAAGCAGAAAACTCAATGTAACCAAAACAATCCTATACAATAAAGGAACTTCTGAAGGCATCACAATCTTTGATTTCAAACTCTACTACAGAGCTACAGTACTGAAAACAACCTAGTATTGACATGCAAACAGACAGGCAGACCAGTGGAACCGAAGTGAACACTTGGGTATCACTTTACACACCTATGAACACCTGAATTTTGAAAAAGAAGCAAAAAATATAAAATAAATATAAGAAAGTGTATTCAACAAATGATGCTGGCATAACTACATATCAGCATGTGGAAGAATGAAAATAGACCCATATATATATAACCATGCACAAAACTCAAGTCCAAATTGATCAAAGACCTCAACATAAAGCCAATAGCACTGAACCTCATAGAAGAGAAAGTGCAAAGTACACTTGAACACATTGGCACTGATGATCACTTTCTAAATATATCCCCAGTAGCACAGACACTGAGAGAAATAATTAGTAAATGGACCTCCTGAAACTGAAAAGCTTTTGTAAAGAAAAGGACACAGTCAAGAAGACAAAATGGCAGCCTACAGAATTGGAAAAGATCTTTACCAACCCCACATCCGACAGAGGACTGATCTCCAACATGTACAAAGAACTCAAGCAACTAGTCATCAAAAGAACAAATAATCCAGTAAAATTGGGGCACAGATGTAAGCAGAGAAATCTTAACAGATGAATCTAAAATGGATGAAAGACACTTAAATGAATGCTTAATATCCTTAGTTATCAGAGAAATGAAAACCAAAACAACTCTAAGATTCTGTCTTACACCACCTGTAAGAGTGGCCAAGATCAAGAAACGCTGATGACAACTTATGCTAGAGAAGTTGTATGGTAGTGGGAACACTCCTCCATTGCTGGTAGGAGTGCAGACTGGTACAGCCAATTTGGATAGCAGTATGGCAATTTCTCAGAAAAGTAGAAAACAACCTACCTAAAGATCCAACAAAACCACTTTTTTGTGTATACCCAAAGACTGCTCAATTGAGCCACAAGGGCATGTGCTCAACTATGTTAATAGCAACATTATTTGTTATAGCTAGAACCAAGAAGCAACCTAAATGTCCCTTGACCAAATAATGGATAAGGAAAATGTGGTACATTTACACAATGGAGTACTACACAGCAGAAAAATAATGACATTTTGAAATTTGCGGGCAAGTGGATGGATCCAGAAAACATCATATTGAGTGAGGTAACCCAGACCCAGAAAGACAACTATCATATGTACTCACTCATAAGTGGCTTTTAGACGTAAATCAAAGAAAAATCAGCCTACAATTTATAATCCCAGAGAACCTAGACAACACTGAAGACCCTAAGAGAGACATACATGGATCTAATCTACATGTGAAGTAGAAAAAGACAAGATTCCCTGAATAAATTGATAGCATGAGGGCCTAGAAGAGGGTAGGAGGGGATGGGAGAAAAAGGCAGGGAAGAAGAAGAGAAGGGAGTGGGGAAATATATAGTTCAATAACAACAATAAAAAATCACAAAGAATAAAGCAGTATAAGTTATGAGCTGTAATCTAAGTGCTGGGAACTGAGCACAGGTCCTCTGTGAGAGCAGTGAGTGCCCTTAACTGCTGAGCCATCTCTCCAGCCAAGGTTTTCTTAGGAATTGCAAGAGAAATGTCAATTCTGGAGCTATAAAGATACCTTAACAGCTATAAAAACTGACTGCTCTTCTAGATGACTTGGATTAAATTTCCATCACCAATAACTGCCTGTAGCTCCAGTTCCGGGGGATCTGAACTCCTTACATAGACATTCATACAGGCAAAAGATCAATTACATAAAATAAAGTAAAAAAAAAAAAAGGTCATGGAAGAGGGAAGCTTGCTCTTTCCCTGCCTGCCCTCACCTCGCTGGCAAGTCTGTTATTTCACTGACACGACAGCTCACTTCAGCATTCTGATGTATACTGAAGACTAGCTGAGACACTTAGCCTTGGGAACAACTACTGGATTCTTGAACTTTCTATTGAGAGACAGCCTTTGTTGCAATAGTCAGATCGTAACCTGTAAGCACAGCTTCTTCCACCTTCTTCCAATTTTCTGTCTTTACTGTGAAGGACTGGAAACCAATTCAGCAAATGTCTTCATTCAGCTCTAGAAAGGTAGCTTGGCTGATGTTATTGAGACAGCGTCTGGTGACCGTCCTCCTGGTTGACACTGGAGTACTGAGAAGCTGAGCTTACCAGGTCTTGGAAAGGATAATTGCAGGCAATTTCCCCCAACTAAGCTGTTTAGAATATGCGACGTGAGCAGAGGTATTTAATGAGCACTCTTGTGTATGAAAATGCAGGCACTGTCACAGCGGCCCCCAAAACAGGTTGGACCTAGCTCAAGACATGAATTGCAGTTACAGCACAGCACTGACATCACGTTGTGTGTGTGAAGTCAAGTCATGGCTATGATTAATCCAAGCCAAAGCAATGTTATCTGGAACTTTCTGCTGCTATGACTGTGAATTGTTTCTGCTGGAGTTACTCACTGCCTCTCCGGCCTATTTGCCTTTGCTGTTAAAGTCCTAATTGTAGCAGAAACAAATATCGAGCGAGATAGAGATATAGATAGATAGGCAGACAGACACACACACACACACACACACACACACACACACACACACACATACACACACAGAGAGAGAGAGAAAGAGAGAGAGAGAGAGACAGAGAGAGACAGAGACAGAGAGACACAGAAAGAAACCAAAAGGGAGTGAAAAGAAAAGCTACTTAATGGCTGGGGTGATAAAATTATTTTTGCTTTCACTATAGTTTAGAGCTTTTATGTTACACCAGAGGGTTATTTAGAGTTGGTAGAAGACTCAAATGTTCATAATTTGACTTTTTATTCCAGCGAGCACATCTGCTTCCTTTTCTAAGAGAGATACTTCCTTTTCATTTAAAGATATCTTTCAAACTCCAGGCACACTGGCCTCTTAATGCATTCTAGCTAGATCTCTATATTCTTTGCAGAATGATGTGCAGCCTGGGAACGAGGCTTCCTGTCAGTTCAATGATTTAGTTGCTGATTTGCTGATGTGTTTTAAAGTCACGTATCCCTACACAGTTGTGTGTTATAACTCTATTTGTATGTATTCCTCAATGTGTACATTATTTCACAGATCAAATGAGGGCAAATATCACCAAGATAGGGTTTTTACATATGAAGATATTCTCACTTCTGCATAGTAATACATGGGTTCCAACATTAATTGCTTTTTACCTCTCCCTTAACTTTAGGGACACATGCTGTGGAGGACTGAAGTGTCTAGAATCACCACTATCTTTGTACACACACATATGGATTAGTGCCACTGATGCTTATTGACAAAAATTAATTTTCTATTCATAATCTAGTTATAAGATTAGACATCTGGCTCTCTATATTTAAAGTAATAGCATGACTAGCCTTCCAATATAGATGGCAAAACCAAATTACTACTATTGTTAGAAATAAGAAACTTCCCAAGACGTGATTGTGTTCAAATAGAACATTCTGGAGAGAAAATAGCAATTTGTGAAAAACAAAACAAACATTGAAAGAGAGATGATAGATAGATAGATAGATAGATAGACAGAGAGATAGATAAGCATCAGAATATAGCATAGAATCAAGGAATGAGATTATAGAAATGTCACATGTATATAGGAAATTATGATTCTCTGTGGATGAGAGTGGGTGCAAATCAGAATACTTCAGTAGTTTAAAAGAGAAAAAAGAAGGTAGATTTATTAACAAGGGGATTAGATATATAGAGACACCCTATCTCAAAAAGTTAAAAAAAGATTATTTCATCTATTATTATGGTCATTTGGACAATGCTATTATGACAAAAATCAAGTAAATATAATATCTAATCTTGGACATGTAAGTGGTTGTTCAGTGCTTTAAATTTGTCTTTGACTAAAGAGGTGATTTAAAGGTCAACATTTTTTTTTGCTGTTATTGAAAACAGATTCTTTTCTCACAGAATATATCCTAAATTCTGACTCAGTGTCCTAAAATGGGATTGAGAAAAGGGACGAGGGTCCAAAACACGGAGGTATCAGTGCATCAAGGACATCCATGCTATGAAGCATCAGCCCGTGTATGGAAACAGAGTAAGGGGAAGTACTGGCCTGTTCCCTGTTCCAATGGAAACAGTGGTAGTTGCCACCTCCTAAGTTTGAGCATTGAATGAGATGACAGATACATAGGTGTCGTGACATTTCATTTACTCTAATAAATAAAGCTTGCTTGAGGAGCAGAAAAGTAAAACAGCCACACTGACCAGCCTTACAGACCAGGCAGCAATGACATAAACTTTAATCCCAGTACTCACACTAGCTTGCCATAGAAACCAGGTGGTAGTAGTGCATGCCCTTAATACCAGAACTAGAGAGGAGGACAAAAGGGGAAGAGACGGCTCTCAGTCACAGTCTCATTCTGAGATGCCTGGAGGTAGGACGTTCATTTGAGTCTGAGGTAGCTGTAAGAGCCAGTGTCTGACTGTTTTGCTTTTTTGACCTTCAGGCTGAACCCCAATTTCTGTCTCTGAGTTTTTATTAATTGTGATTCACATAGGTACATAGACAAATATGTAGATGTATGAATAAGAAATGGCAGTTATTCTTGCATTAATATCTGTAAAACACACATATACCCTATTAATGAGTCAGGCATATTTTTCTTCCTGTCTCACATGCCAAATGTGGAAATGTTGCTAGGACAAATACAGTTATATACTGAAAAAAGGCAGGGGAAAAGGCGCTTAAGGGATGGCTTAGTGGGTTTTAAGAGCACTTGCTGCTCTTGCAGAGGACTGGGGTTCAGTTCTCAGGACCCACATGGTGACTTGCAACTGCTGGTAACTCTTCTGGTTCCATGGCATTCTATAATTGTGGTGCATGTACATATATGTAGGCAAAGCACTCATATACATTAAATAAAAATAAATAAATCTTTAAAATAAAGAAAAATAGTGCAGCTAGAAATGTATCACTGAGTATCTAAAACATCACTTCATTTCATGAATGTGACACGGGAGAACCAAGGAGGGAAGTTTGCATGCCAGCGCCTTCATACAGCTTGAGGTAAATGTTTCTTCTTGTATGTTCATACACTTGAGGTTATTTTATAATGTAAAAATGAAGCTGTTGATTTAAGCACATCTACAGTTAAATCATAAAATTACATGTAATATCTAACAATCTAACATTAACTAAATGCCGAACTCCAAGTGACAACGCACTATGCTTTTTCATAATGAATATGCTAATATAATAAAAATTGCAAAATAGCATTAGAATTGTACTGCCTGGAAGGAATGAATATACTCTTTTTTTAAAAAAAATTAAGGCACTGACTGAATTGAGTTTATTTAGAAAATACAGTGAATTCTCAAAAATACTTTGAAAATTACAAATATTTGAAAATTGTATTAAGTTCTGATTCCAATCTAACACATAGCTTCTTAAAGTCACACGACTGAATGACTGGATATGTCTGTGTCAAAAACTGGCAACAGTACAAGGTTTCTGGGTGCATGATGTCTAATTAATCCATCATGCATCATGAATCTGAGGTGCTTCTGTCAGCATCCACCTGTGGTGTATCACATGACACCATGGCAGCCTTGTGTCTGAATACACCACATGCCTTCTCATGATGTCAGCATCATCATGACATGTAATTTCAACAAACACTGCTGGAAATGGGACAGCTCTGTTTCCATTCCATTGCATGTTGTGAACTGTACACAATACTGAACATACCAAATTTTCTGTCCTTACAGAAATGTAACTGTTTAATTATGAATAATAAATAATTCAAATATTTTCTTCTTTTCATTTTTCACTCAACGCATGGAAGTATCAAACCATTATGTTTTTAAATTTTATAGTGCTAGAACATTTGCTTTTTTAAAGATTATTGCTTGAGCTGGTGACTTGAACTTAATAAAAAACAGATATTTTTTTATTTAGGATCAGAACAGAATTCCCCAACGTTTCTGAAATGGTCATCAATTAGTTTTGTCACTTGATACATTGAAGGCAAATGCACATAACTAGAAAAAAAATCATTCTGAGTGAAGTAACCCAGAACCAGAAAGACAAACTTGGTATGTACTCAGTTATAAGTGGATATTAGTTCTAAAGTAAAGGATATTCATTATACAATTCAAAAACTCAGAGAAGTTAAATAACATGGATGGCGTAAGGGAGATGCTAGGACCTCCCTGGGAAGTGGAAACAGAATAGATTTTAAGGGTGGACTGGAGGTAGGTAGGGACAGGAACAGGAGGGATCAGGTGGGGGGAATGGATGGGGAGGGTACTAGAAGAGAAAATTGGGCAACTGGGGCATTTCAGGGACAGGTAGAAACCACGTATAATGGAAGCACCCAGGAGTACACAAGGGTGAACAAATATAAGATTCCTAGCAATAGGGGATACATATCCCAAACTGGCTATCTCCTGTAACCAAGCAAGGCTTCCAGTGGAGGAATTGGGACATCAACCAAGCTACATAACCTTTGACCTATAGTTTTACCTGCCTACATAATGTACTGGAGTAAAGGTGGCCCAGAAATTGTGAGAGGGGCCAACCAGTGTCTGATCCAGCTTGAGACCCATATCATAAAAGCGAGCCCACCCGTGACACTGCCTGGTGCACCAGGACCCAGAGGTTAGATAGCCCAGAGACCTAGGATGGAACCAAGTATGACTGGCAAAAGAATAAAAGTAAAAATGTAGTGATGCTAATAATATTCTGCTATATTCATAGATCCCTCTGCTTAGGAGTGACTTGCCAGGCAAGATGAACAAGAAGATCGATCACACACAACGGATGAACCCAGTTGTATGGAAAGAGTATAGGAGAAACCCTGGAAAAAAAATGAGGTAAGTAATTCAACAACTCTTCACAAATAAAGAAAGTGAATGGGAGAAAATTAAAAGACCTATAAGGAGGCTTCAGAAGAGACGCTTGTTTATGCACAAAGGACAATACTAATAGGATGGCTTATTGTAGAGATGATCAACCTGGCAGGAAACTAAAGAGCAAATGAAGAGGCAATCTGCAGACAGCAACATACCACAACTATCTGTGTAGGGAGATCAAAAGAAGAGCGAACAAGGATAGAAATCTGCATATACAAGGTGTATGCAAAGAGATCAAAGAGGCTAGACTCCATAATAAACCACATTTCATCTACAAAGCTATTCAGTGGATAATTGCCAGACACTCTCCTCAGATTTGGGTGATTAAAGATGGGCAAGGTAGTTTATTAACAGAACCAGGAGAAGTAACACAAAGTTGGAGACAATGTTTTGATATACTTTACAATGACCCTAATGCTGTCAATGTAGACTACAATGAGAAATACTTCTGCAAACACTTAAACCACAAAAGATGATAAAGAAAGATTAAATAATCTCAGGAGCGAGATAGAGGAAGCTAACAAGAGAGTTAAACACAGGAAGGATGACATCATGCTGGAGAAGTTGGAAGTGGCTATAAAAGGCTCACGGGCTGAGACACCTCTCAGACTCTTCAGGGAGATATGGGAACATAAAACGATGCCCACAAAACGGAAGCACTCATTCATAATTCCCATGCACAAGAAGAAGGACAAACTGGACTGCTCAAATTATAGGGGCACTAGTTTGTTATGTTATAACAGAACTTCTCCTCCATTATCCTGCAAAAGATGAAGGGCAGAACAGAGGAAATCCTTGCAGAGGCCCAGTGTGGACTCAGAACTAACAGGAGCACAACTGGTCAGATCTTTACTTTGAGACAACTGGAAGAAAAATACAAAGAATTTGGAAAAGACTTATATGCCATTATATAGACTTCAGGAAGGCATTTAATAGCGTTTGGAGGAAAGGACTTTGGGAAACAATGAAGTTCTGCAGGTACCCAGAGAAAATCATAAGAATACTAGAAAATGTCTATGAAGATACCTTTGCATTAGTCACTGTTTGTGGAGAACTAAGTGATCAGTTTAAGACAGTCTAAGGAGTGTTGCAGAGATGCGTCCTCTCACCATGGCTCTTTAATATATTCCTGGAATTAATAATAGCAAGAGTCCTGGAGGATGAAAAGATAGGTGGTGTATGAATCAATAATTTGAGTTTTGCTGGCAATATAGCATTACTTAGCAATGCGGCTAAATATAGACAAGAATTTATGGGTTAATTTAAGTTGTAAGAGATAGGTAGTAATAAGTCTGAACAATAGGCCAAGCAGTTTATAATTAATATAAGCCTCTGTGTGCTTATTTGGGACTGAGTGGCTGTGGGACCAGGTGGGATAGAAACTTCTGTCTACATCTGGGCTCATAGGGACTCACAGAGACTGAACTGACAACCAGGGATTCTGCATGGGACTGACTTAGGCCCTTTGCATAAATGTATTATAGTTTTATAGCTTTATCTTCTTGTGGGATTTCTAACCTTTGGAGCAAGGGTTATCTCTGACCCTTTTGCAAACTTGTAGGATCATATTCTTCATAATGGGTTGTTTGGTTCAGCCTTAATACAGGAGGAAATACCTAGTCTTACTGAAACTTGATATTCCATGTTTGGGCTACATTGATGGGGCATCTTCCCTTTTCTAAACAGAAGTGGAGCAAGAGCAGATGCTCAGAGGGGTGCAGAGTGGAGATTGGAGGAGGGACTGGGAACAGAGAGGGTGGGGAAACTGCAGTTGGGATGTTAAAAATAATTTAAACAATAAAAAAGAAAAAAATGCCCTACAGACTTAGTTACAGCCTGATCTTATAGAGGCATTTCCTCAACTGAGGCTCCTTCCTCTCTGATGACTTTAGCTTGTGTCAAGTTGACATAAAACTAGCCAGCACAGCCCAGGAGCCCTTATTGGTCCTAAGTCACCTTTAGTAGGTAAGTGGCTTCCTCCCTTACCCATTACCCCATTTCCTCCTACCCCACTCAATTCTGTTGCCATTGCCACACCCATTGGCCTAGCTTCAGATCACGGTCCTTGAACCTTTTGTCTTCAAGAACCACCTTTGACTGCTGAGATGCTCCTTTCTTTTTTCATTATTTTCCTTTGCCTGCTGCCATTTTTGCTCCCACAAGTATAGCTCCAGTCCTGTAGTTTTGGAACCAACTTTCCCTGGTTCAGCTAAATACTTCATCCACCAGCTTAGCCTGGCCTACCTCAGGTCACACATCTTCTCCACTGGCCCAGTCTAAGGAAGGCCAGGTTATTACATCAGACATACAACCAAAGAATGAAGTCCACATGTTTAGGTCAAACTACAAAATCAAAAATAACATGAATGGCCAAGACAGCATGTCTGCTATCAAACCCAGTTTTCATATATATATATATATATATATATATATATATATATATATATTTAAAAATTTTCACCTCCTCCCCTCCTCCTATTTCTTTCCCCCTCCCCTCATTCCCCTCCCCCTCCCTCTCCAGTCCAAAGACCAGTCAGGGTTCCCTGCCCTGTGGGAAGTCCAAGGTCCTCCCCCCTCCATCCAGTTCTAGGAAGGTGAGCATCCAAACAGACTAGGTTCTCACAAAGCCAATACATGCAGTAGAATCAAAACCCAGTGCCATTGTCCTTGGCTTCTCAGTCAGCTCTCCTTGTGAGCCACATTCAGAGATTCTGCAAACCCAGTTTTCCTATAAAAGATTTCCTCAATGAGAACTGCCTAGATTAACACCAGGGCACAGAATTTAAAAGAACAGTCAAAACTTCATTAAAGAATGCAAGGAATTCAAGAAGATACAAATACTTCCTTAAACTTCAAAATGATTTTAAAAATAAATGCTTGAGTGATGTCCAAGAAAATACAAATACTTGACTAAATGAAATAACAAAGATAATTCAGGATTTGACACACCAAATTCAATAATAAGATAGAAAGATTCAAAAGAATACAAGCTGAAGTGAAGGCAGAATTGAAATACTCAATATCCCATTTAAAAAACTCAGAGGAAAACCTTACTCTTAGAAAAAAATTAAGTGGAAGATAGAATATCAATACTTGGAGATAAAGAATCTAGAATAAAAAATTTGAAAAAATTAAAAAGAGAAGGGACACATCATCCAGGAAATATAGAATATTGTCAGAGGAACAGATCTTTAAATTATAGGCAGTGATTAGTGTTAGGTCTCAAACCCACAGCAAATAGCTAAATGAGATACCCATTACCATATTAAGGGTCACTGGTTACCAGGTTCTCTCTGCATCACTCAGTCTCTACTTGTTGTAGGACACTCCTGTTTGGCATACCTCACTCCTTCTGTGAACCCTCCCGCCCAGGTATTAGTCTGGGTTTCCATTCCCTGAGCTCCTCTGATCTCTATATGAGTCAGTCACTTTGGCTATGCCATTCTCTTGGTCAGTCTCTTGGTCAGGCCACCCCTATTGGCTGATAGCTCCTCTCTGATCCTCCACTCTTTCTTCCCCATCTCCTCAAATGGCCCTGCTTAGTCTGGCCAGGTTCACTCTGGACTCTCCCAGATATATCTGTCTCTGTCCATGCTCTCCTTTTTTATCCTTAATAAACCTCCTTCACCATACCTAGGAGCAATCGTATCATTCCTTTTTCTTTTTCTTTCTTTCTTTCTTTCTTTCTTTCTTTCTTTCTTTCTTTCTTTCTTTCTTTCTTTCTTTCTTTCTTTCTTATTCAGTGAGGAGAAGGAGAAGAATTCCATGTTAATGACATAGTCTAGATCATTAACAAGATCATAAAAGAAAAATTACCCAAACTAAGTGGGGGGGAACCCAAACAGATACAAGAAGCACACAATCCCCATATTAGATAAGATAAAAAAAAACCCTCCACAGCATATCATAGTTAAAACACTAGATATACAGAACAAAGAAAAAGTGTTGAAACTGCAAGAGGACAAATAATAGTTACATGTGTCTTAGTGAGAGTTACTGATGTGCTGAAACACCATGACCAAAGGAGTGTGGGGAGAGAAGGGTTTGTTTTACTTATACATGCTAAGTCACAGTCCACTGAAGAAGTCAAAGCAGGAACTCAACTTGGTGGAAACCTAGAGGCAGGAGCTGATGCAGGGACCAAGGAGGATTGCTGCTTACTGTCTTGCAAACAACGGCTTGCTCAACCTTTCCCTTATAAAACCAAGGATCACCAAAGCTGAGTGGTATCATCTATAATGGGCTGGACCTTCCTTCCTCAGTCACTAATTTAAAAAAAAATGCCTTACAGTCTTGCCTTTAGCTTGATCCTATGGAGAAATTTTCTCAGTTGTGGTTTCTTCCTCTCAAATGACTGTAGCCTGTGTGAAGTTGACATAAAACTAGTCAACACATCATATAAAGGTAAATCCATCAGAATAACACCCAATTTCTCATGAAAACTCTGAAAACCAGAAGACCCTGGAGCATTGCACACTAACTTCTAAAAAGAACAACTGCCAACCTAGATATTGTACTCAGCAAGTGTCTGCCATAGTTGGAGAGAAAAGAAGCTTTCAATGTTACAAACAGCCTAAAGAAACTCATATTAAAAAGGGGGTGAGGGGAAATTGTAATCAGTATGTAAAATAAATGAAAAAAATTATTTAATAAAAAGATTGCTATTGACCAAGAAAAAAGTCACTAAGCAGAACTTAAGAAAGGAATATTCACAGCCAAGAGATTCTAGAAAGAAAATTAATTCATAACTCAATGAAGAGCCATAATGTAGAATATTATGCTGCAAAAATATGAAAATATTGGCAATTTACACACATTTTCAATAATAACTCTAAGTATTAATGGCTTTAACTCTCCAATTAAAAGACACAGGGTAGATGAATGGATAAAGAAAACAAAATCCATCTATTTGTTGTCTGCAGCAACCTCATTTCAGCTTTATAAATAGGTATCACTTGAAAAACAAAGGATAGAAAAAAGTATTATAAGCAAATGGGATAAAGAAGCAAGCATTTTTGTCATCCTTGTATCTGACAAAATAGTCTTCAAACTATAATTAATCAGAAGAGATGAAGGGCAATTTATACTAACCAAGAGATAAATTTCGATATAAACACAATAAACTCTAGGGTGCCTAATTTCATAAAAGGAATACTAATGGAATTAAAGACATAAATTAACACTAACCCAGTAATAGTCGGTTATTTCAACACCTCACTTTCTCCAATACAAAGGTCATTTGAACAATAAAACAAACAGCAAAACCTCAGAATTAAATAGCATTTTACATGAAATGGATCTACCTGATATCTACAGAATATTCCGAAACATCAAGCAATTTACATTCTATTCAGTAGTACATGGATACTTCTCTAAAAGAGGCTGTGTGCTGAGAAACAAAACAACCCTTAGCAAATACAGGAAAACTGAAGTAATCCTAGATATTCTGTCTTTCCATTATGCAATAAACCTTAATATTGACATCATACCAAACTCAAGCAAATGTACAAACTCATTCAAATTAAACAACTAGTTAATGAATGAAGAGTGAATCAAAAAGGAAATCAAGAAAGAAATAAAAAATATTCCTGTAACTAAATGAAAACAAAACCTCTAGGGTACATTTAAAGCAGTACAAAGAGGGAAGTCTATAGCCCAAAGTGCCTACACTAAAAAAAACCAGAAACAGCACAAATAAATAACTTAATGATATAACTCAAGAATTTGGAAAAAAAAATAGAGTAAACCAAGACCAAACCCAGAAGAAAGCAAGAATAATACAAATCAAAACAGAAATTAATATAATAGATTCAAAGGAAACAATACAAAGAATCAATGAATTTAAGAATGGTTCATTGAGAAAATAAATAAGATCAAGAGGTCATTCTCCAAACTAGCTAAAAGAAAGAGATACCCACGTTAACTGAGTCAGTCATGAACAGAAAAAGATTTTAAAAGACACCAAAAAAAAAAATCAGAAAATTCTGAGGGAATGTTCTAAAAACCTGTTCTCCATTAAGTTGAAAAATCTACAATAAACGGTTGAATTTCTTGATTCATTCAAACTACTGAAGCTAAATCAAGAAGAAGCTAGTGACCTCAGCAGACTCATAACCAATGAAGAAGGAGATTGAACCAGTAATAAAAAGTCTTAGGCCTACATGAATTCAGAGTATAATTCTACCAGAATTTCAAAGAACAATAACAAATCCTTAAGCTCTTAAAAAAAAACCATAAATGCAAAAGTACTTAACAACATACTAGGAAACTGAATACAAGAAGATCATTGACCATGGTCAAGTTGTCTTTATCCTGCAAATGAGGGATTGGTTCAACATATATAATAATTTAATACATATAATAAATCATATAGATGGACTTAAAGGCAAAAATCACATTTTCATCCCAATAGGTGCAGAAATAGCCTTTGACAAACATCCAATGTGTGTTCATGATAGAAATCCTAGCAATTTACAATTTCAATGCAATACCAATAAAAATACCTCCAAGTTCTTCATAGAAGACAAAAAAAATTCCTAAAATTCACATAGAACTAAAAAAGACCTCATATTGCCAACTCAATCTTGAGATAAAATAAAAAAGAATACTGGTGGCATTGCCACTCCAGACATCAAGACATTTTATAGAGCTATCGTCATAAAAATAATACTGGGCTGAGCTCCCAAAGTCCAGTTGAAGAGGGGGAGGAGTGAGAGTATGAGCAAAGAGGTCAAGACCGTGATGGGGAAACCCACTGTAACAGTTTACCTGAGCTAATGGGAGCTCACCAATTATGGCTGGATAGGGAAGGAACAAGTGGGTGACAGTTGAATGGCTGGGGCAGACTGCGGGGTCACTAGCAATGTCACCAGGATTTAGCCCTATTGCTCATACTGTTTTTTTTTTTAACCCATTCTCTTTGGATGGATATCTTGCCAGCCTAGATATAGTAGGGAGGGCCTTTGATACCTTTCTCAAAGCAATGTGCCTTACCCTCTCTGAGGAGTGGATAAGGGGTGGGATGGGAGTGAAGGTGGAGGGAATAGGAGGAGGGGAAAGAGTGGAAACTGGGATTTTTATGTAAAATAAAAATAAATAGTTGGCTTTCTTTTTTTTAAAAAAAATAAAAAAATATGGTACTTTCACAAAAACACAGACATAGACCAATGAAATAGAAGACTCCAAAATGAGTATTTGTAACTATAGTCATGTGACATTTGAGAAACAGGCAAAAATATACACTTAACAAAAACCAGCACCTTCAACAAATGGTTCTGGTAAAACTGAATATCCTTATACAGAATAATAAAATTAGATGCTAAAATATCACCCTGTAGAAAATTGGATCCAAGAGTATTGAAGACTTCAATTTGGAGTCTGAAACACTAACATTGATATAAGAAAACACAGGCAGGTTCCTAAAAGGATATAGGTGTAGGAAAGGACTTCAGTGGTCAAGGAATTAAGGACAACAAGTAACAAGCCTCAAGAAACAAAAGAGCTTCTGCACAGTTAAAGAAAGCCATTAAATGAAGAAGAATCTCACTGAATGAAGAGAATCTTGGCCAACTGTGCACCTGATAGTGGATGAATATCCAGAATATGCAAAGAGCTGAAATAGTCAGGAAAGCAAAATGACTCACTTAAAAATGGGCTGGGAATCTAGAAGAAATAAATTGGCTGAGCAATATCTCAAACAGTGGCCATCATCCTTAGCAAATAGGGAAACACAAATTACATTGCTATTCCATCTCACCCTAGTCAGAATGGCTGAAATCAATAGAACAAGTAATGCCAAATGCTGGTGAGATGGGCGGGGAAAGAGGAACCCTTGTTCCATGTTGGTGGGCATGCAAGTTGGTGTAGTTACTGCAAATCCTCAAAAGACTGATAATAACTCCACTGTATGTCCCAGCTATATACTCCTTGTCTTTTGTCCAAAGGAGGTGCCATATTCCTCTGCAGATACTTGCTCAGCCATG
This sequence comes from Myodes glareolus, assembly GCF_982192425.1. Classification (NCBI taxonomy): domain Eukaryota; kingdom Metazoa; phylum Chordata; class Mammalia; order Rodentia; family Cricetidae; genus Myodes; species Myodes glareolus. Next base: position 52,435,744 of record NC_142041.1, on the reverse strand, counting down.
TTTATTGCTGCTCTACTCACAAGAGCAAGAAAACGGAAAGAACTTAAATGTCCTTAACTACAAATGGATAATGAAAATGTGATACGTATTATACAAAATGGGATACTATTCACCTGTAAAGAAAATTATAAAATTAGCAGGAAAATGAATGAACCTAGAAAAAAATTAAACTGAGTGAGGTAACTTGAACCCAGAAAGAGAAATGCCATTTGTTCTCTCACAGGTGGCTATGAGCTCCAAATACTCAGATCCAAATATACAACATTGAGGAACCACAGAAATCATGAAGATATTAAGTGACTACAAATTGGGAGGCAGGCCTGTGAGGGGGTAGCAGGATATAGGTGATACAGACTGGGAAGTGGAATACTGATGGGAATGGGGCTCCAACCGAGCAGCAGTGAGGAAGGTCGAAAGTGAACAAAGAGGGATGGAGGCAGTTAACACCAAGGTTGTTTGATAAAGCCATAAGAAATAATAACATTATTATTTCCAAATATATATATATATATGTATGTATACACACACACAAACACACACACACACACACACACACACACACACATAATGCTCCCCACCAGAAACATAAACTAATAAGACCCTCAGTCTCCCAGGTGAAGAAAACTTTTTGAATGATTGGTCACGGTAGTTCAAGTGACTTCTGAAACAATATAGACCATCACTTAGTTGTATCTCAGAGTGTTGTAGAATATTAGTTATAGATGTACTACATGTTTACGCTGTGAAACGTTGGTTTAATGAGGTAAAGATGTATTAAATTTTTTGTAACATGTATTTAACTATGTGAAGCTGTATTACTTTGTCTGCCTAAAAACCTAATTGGTCGAATAAAAGCTGAATGGCCAATAACTAGGCAAGAGAAAGGATTGGCGGGACTAGCAGACAGAGAGAATAAATAGAAGGAGAAGAAGAGAAGTGAGAAGAGGAGGAGGTAGAGGCCAGGGGCAACTCCACAGCCCTACAGCCCCACAGCCCTACAGCCCTACAGTCACACAGTCACACAACCACACAGTCACAATCCTCACAGCCACACAGCCACACAGCCACACAGCCACACAACTACACAAACACACAGTCCCATAGCCACACAGCCACTCAGGCACACAGTCCCATAGCCATACAGCCACACAACCACACAACCACACAGTCCCATAGCCACACAGCCAGACATAAGAAGGAAATAAGAATAATAAGGAAAGAAAAGCTATACAGAAAAAGAGAAAGGTAAAAGCCCACAGACAAAAGGTAGATGGGATATTTTGACTTAAGAAAAGCTGATTAGAAATCAGCTAAATCAAGGTAAGAATAAATAAGCCTCCATGTATTTATTCAGGAGTTGGGTGGTGGGCCCCATAAAAAGTAAAGAGTAAAACACAAATTATACCAGAGGTTAAATTTCAGTCCCTGTTACTGAAGACACTGCACACTTTGGACACTGGACTCATGATTCAAGCTGTATCTAATCCAAAAGCCCCACTTTTTCAGAGTCTAGCTTCTATGGTTTCAGAAAATAATATGCAAGCTCAAGCAATTAATAGTACTACTCTTGGGTATGATCGAAAACCCAGCCAACTTTCCGGGCTTAGTGCAGCCATGGACTTTAGACAAGAATCTAGTACTACCACTTTGCTAGATCACCATAACCCCATTATACCCACAGAGATGCATAGAAAACACCTCTCATCAGAGAAACTTCTCTTTACAGAAAATGAAAACAATCATAGGAAACACAACTAGATATAATGTAAAGATTAAAAAAAATGTGGGGAACCCATCCACACTGGATCCATCTACATCACATGCCCATCTCTATGGCCCAGGGAACACCATACAAGAGTGGGCAGAATGGTTGCCAAGAGCCAGAATGCCAGGATGTCAACTGGGAAACATCTCTCCTAGAAGTGGCTGCATCTGTAAGAACAGAACAATTGTAATATCAAGGACATTCTAAAAGGGAAGGGGGAAATTTTCATGGTGTCCCACCAATAAACAAAGACCTATGGCATCTAGTGACTGCTGAGAGGAGAACTAGCTTCTTCCAGAGATGAGCCCACTTACTGGTTACCCAATGGAAAGTGGTTAACCCTGATACTACATACCCACAAACAACACAAATGGACGAAGCAGTTTGTATTTATATATTTGTATGTGCTCACATTGTGCACACACATGTAACAATAATTATCAATAAAAAAGTGGCTATCAATTTAAAATTGGGGGCATGGGAGTGGCTGAGAGGATGAAAGGGAAGCAGAAAGTGATGTAATAATAATTTAAAAAGCAACTTAAAAAGGAAGAAGACAAAAGGGTGTTGCAAATGTGGCTCAGCTAGTAGAGTGCTCTCATAGCATGTATGAAAGCCTGGCTTTGGTGTTGGTTTCCAGTGCCACACACAACAGATGTGGCTCACACTTACACAGGGGGTAGAGGCAGAAGGATCAGAAGTTCAAGATTTTCCTAAACATACTGGGAGATCCAGGCCAGCCCTCACTACTGAGTCTATGTCTCACAAAAGTGAAAAATTATATATAAAAATATAATATATAAATACAAAAACTTAATATTTGTATGGAAATTATTGGATTAGAGAGAGAGAGAGAGGCCAAATTTAGAATGATGTGTGCTTTTAATACATATTTATATTGCTAAAATGACCCAGACTTCAACTTCCAAAGACCTTACCAAGGCAAAGTGGAATGCTTATTTATTTTATTTTTTTTATTTTTCCAAGACAAGGTTTCTCTGTAGCTTTAGTGTCTTTCCTGGAACTAGCTCTTATAGACCAGGTTGTCTTCGACTTCACAGAGATTTGTCTGCCTCTACCTCCCGAGTGCTGGGATTAAAGGTATGCACCACCACTGCCCGGTGGAATTCTTACTTTTTGACATGAGTGTCAAGCTGGTGATGTGACTGGTGCTGTACAGTTTTAAGTGAATGAGTAGAAAAGAAATGTCACTCAATCACTAAATTATGTAATAGTCCAATAGAATTATAGTCAGAAAAGTCTGAAAGACCTGTAGTATTCAAAATGACCACAATACTTCAAAAATAGAGGCTTTTCATGACTCTGAGCAGTGTGTGTCCTTAAGAGTCCCTGTTTTGTGTAAACTGTGGCACATCTGTGCTAATGTTGCAAACCTGGGGTAAACGTGAGGTACTGCTTTTGGATCATGACTTTGGGTAGCATCTGGTAATACTTCCATGGACAAGTATGACTACTTCTCTTCTTGAAGGACAGAATGGATCCTTGTGCATATTTTTTTCATCAAATTCTCCAGCGGAAGCCAGCATTGGTCACAAAAACATACATCCAGCAGATTGAATGCTCAGGCACAGGGATAGAGGCAGGAACAGTTTTGGTTTAAAAGTCCCACTAGATTTTAATTCTGTGTCTTCTGTTTGAAACAACACATTCATTTTGCTTTGCTTAGATCCCCCACCCCCACCCGTGTTTGTGCACCTTCTTGAGACCGGCTGTTGGAGCAATGCAAAATGACCCTGATCTTGTCTGCTGATGCTGTCCAATAATGTAATACTATTTTAGTTAGGGTTTATATTGTTGTGATGAGGCTCGGTGGCCAAAAGCAGTTTGGGGAGAAAAGGATTTATATTGCTTACACTTCTACATTGTAGTTCTCCATTGAAGGAAATCAGGGCAGGGATTCAAACAGGGAGAGGATGTGAAGCCAGGAGCTGCTGCAAAGGCCACGGAAAGGTGTGGTTTACTGGTTTGCTCCACATGAATTTCTCAGCCTGCTTTTCTATGAGGCCAGAGCCACAAGCTCAGGAAAGGCACCGCCCATCAATTGCTAATTAAGAAAACCCCTACAGACTTACCTACAGCCCAATTTTATATAGGCATTTTCTCAACTAAGACTGTCTGAGGGTATCTGTTGCTGTGAAGTGACACTATGAGCATGAACAGGAAAAAAATTGGTTGGCTTACAGTTTCAGTGGTTTAGTCAATTATTATCATGGCAGGCCATAGAGGAATGCAGGCAAACACGGTGCTGGAGAAGGAGCTGAGGGTTCTAAAACTTGATCCACAGGCAACCGGAAGTGAATCGTGTCACTGGGCAGACCTTGAGCATAGGAGACCTCAAGGTCCTCCCCACAGTGAGTGACATATTTCTTCTTACAAGGCCACACCTACTCCAACAAAGCCACACCTCTCAACGGTGTCACTCCCTTTGGAGCCCATTTTCCTTCAAACCACCACAGGTTCTCTCCTTCCAATGACTCCAGCTCATGTTGATTCGACTTAGAAATATCAAGGACAAGGACAAACCCCCAAACTTCAAGAGTCCTAAAGCCATGAGGTACCACATGAGGAACCTACGAGTGATTGTCTCTGCGGTATTTATAATCATTAGTGGGTCTGAAACCTGTTTTGACATTAATTAGAGGTTGTAGTTGGTTGGGGCACTGGGTTCATGGTAGTGTCATCCAGGTCAAGCAAGCTGTTACCTGATCTTGATACCAAACTTTTTGTGTATTTTTTTTTTTTGAGATTTTACTTGTACTTAATGTATGAGTATTTGCCTAAATGTCCTGCTAATATTTAGTGCCCTCATAGGCTAGAACAGAGCAACAGATCTTCTGGAACTAGTTTTACAGACAGTTTGGAGTGATGTACATCCTGGGCATTGAGCCTAGATCTTGTGGAAGAGCAGACAGTGCTCTTAACCACTGGAGCATCTCTCCAGCCCCACATTGCTAGTATTTTATTGGACCTGAAAGAGTCCAACAGAATGAAGTTTCTTCTAACCCACACCCACACTCCACAGTTGCCCTTCCCAGTACTCATGGCAGACTCGATCATATCAAGCCTATATTCCTTATGATCCCAGAGCCCTGGGAATTATTATATCACATCTGTGTGAGAAGTTGTGATCAATCAATAGACAAGTTTGTCATGCATGGCAAGGTGATTTGCCTTAGCTATCTTTAGCCCTCAGCATCATGCCTTCTGCCTGCCCTGAAATGAGGCCAGTCGGCTGGCCCAATTCCACCAAGTTCCAGGGGCCCCACAATGGAAAACTGATGTGAGTGAAAATATTTAGGCTCATGTATTTGCTGTATAAATTAGAAGTGGTTGATTTTTGGTTACAAGCTATGCGCAAGACAGGAGACATTCCATACACCTATCGCAACTGTCACTTCTCACAATCTGACTTAGACTTTAGGGCTCAAGCCATGCCATATTGGAAAAAAGGAGTCCATCTGATAGTGTCATGTCCCCGACACCTGACTTTAAATATGCTGGCAAGAGAATGTCGGGAAGTACTGCTGACTATTTAAATATCACCAGGATTTGAGAAATACCTTGATTAAGAGAAAGAAATAGGAAAAAGTTCTCCACAGTGAATTAATCTTCCTTCACATCTGTTGGGTAGAGTCAGTCTTGTACACTGGTTTTGGGACTAGCTTTTCATGACCCATTATTGTAAATTATTTGTACTGTTAAAATAGAAGCAAGAAAGGGAAGGCATGCTGGCACCCGTAGGTACTGGCACTCTGTATATGCAATGTGATTAATCTTCGCAACAGACCCAAGGGGTGCATGGCATAGTTTCCTTTTACAGGAGAGAAAGGTAAAGCTCAGACTCTGGACTCTGTCTGAGGTCACAAGGAAGGGCAAGAATGAAATTCTATTAGGTCTGCACAGACACTGTTCTCACTTCTACGGTATCTGCTCCTGGCACACTGCATGCCTTGTTGAAAGGAAACAGCTCCTGTCATAGCACACATTTTGCCTCTATGATGTTTTCATGTGTAGTGTGTGTATGTGTTCATGTGTGTTCATGTGCCTGTAGGTATACTAGTATGTGTCTGTAGGGCAAAGATCTAGTATTTTCCTTGATGCCTCTTTTTCTTTTTTCTCTTTCTCCCTCTCTCCCTTCTTTCTTGTTTTGGTTTCTTGAGACAGGGTTTCTCTGTGCAGCTCTGACTGTCCTGGTACTCACTCTGTAGCCTATGCTCGCCTTGAACTCAGAGATTTGCCTGCTTTTGTCTCCCAAATACTGAGATTGAAGGCACACATCACCAGCTCATGGCTCCTTGATTTCTTTCAGTCATATTTTTTGAGACGGGATCTCTCATTGAACCTGGATCTTGCTGATTTAGCTAGATTGACTGGCCAGCAAGCTTACTAAATCTGACTGTCTCTACCTTATCAGTGTTCAAGTTACAAGCACTTGCCACCCCCACCCCCACGTTTTCTCTGAATTCAGGCCCTCATGCTTGTGTGCCTGGTGAGACTGCTGTGGCTTGCGTTTTACTAATTGAACTTTCACTCCTTTCCATCCCCTTACCATTCTCAAATAGCTCACTATTATTGTTAGTGGTCCCTACTTGGTAATCAACATTGATACAGAAAGGCCTCAACTTTTCAATCTATCCATACTTAAGAGTTGCCATTGGCAATAATTTTGACATTTCTGATGTCAAAGAAACTACTTCTTTCAACACAGAGACACAGTCTGGCTCCACAATTCAAAGTGAAAAAGAAAATGGCAACAAATGTCAAGTAGAAGAATGATTATTTCAGACAGAGCACTAAGGGAGCAGAGCTATTAAAATTCCCTTCTCCCTTCCTTTCTTTTTACCTGACTGTATCCTCTTTGTGTGACTGAAGTCCGCGATGTCACAAGCAATGTTTCTCAGTAGCATATAGGACACAAACACTGAGACTATAGCTGTGGATCTACCTACAGAAGACTGTAGAGGATTTGTTCAGTTCTGGGCATGGTAAAGACCGAGGAAACCCCTCACTAGGATTTGTGTATGAAGCAGGAGCAAAGAAATGAAGGTTCTTTGTTACTAAAGTAATTGAAGCTCTTGAATAATTATTTAATTTTGGGGTAAGTAGGACTACCTTTTCACTTGAAGCAAAAGTTCAGAACAAGGTAACTGGAAAGAGAAAAAATTACTTAATAGAAAACTGAACTGGGTTGGGGTACATGCAGCACATGCAAACTCAAAACAGAGACAGAACTGAAGTTTCTTCCAAAAGGAAAAAGGTAGCAAAAAAAGCCTACATTTTATATGCATTTGTCACTGCTCCCGTGGAAGCATAGCAACGTTTGCCACATGCATAAAAATACAGTATCATGCCAGTTCTAAAACATAAACCATCTTGAGATTTATAAAAGAGAAAAGTCCAACCACTGGTTGAACTTCTGTTCTGATAATTTTGTCCTTGTCAGCTACACCTTGATTTCTGAGAACATTCATTCCTCAGATCTCTTCTACTTCACTCTCTCTGTTACAGATTCACCATCTTCTGGATGGGAAGCATGCGGCCTCCTCCCCTGCCCTTCACATGTCAGGATCCTGCTTTTGATATTCATCCTTCATTCTTTTCGGGTAGCTACAGGATCATGTATGGACTCTTAAAAACTCAAGTTCTGAAGAGGACTGTTTTGCCTTGAGGGTAACTGTCAAATGTGTGAAATTTGACAGTCTGAATCTCTCTTCTATCTTCTCAAGTGAACGAAGGTTTTAACACAGAGCTAAGAATTACAAAACAGGCACATTTTACTAAATAATGCAATGAAATACAGAAATCAATGGGGACTACATATTCAGAAAATTTGTATTTACTCTGGCAACACATGGAAGATTCAGGGACTTCAGAGGATTTGTCTGAGCCAAATCTGTCTTGGCATTTTCTGTCCCAACACATTGTCCAATCTGTGCTTGATAATGCCAGTTCCCTTCTGTTTCCTGTCCTGCCTGCCCAGAGATTTGCCTTGTCAGCAGTCTGCTCGCCGGCTGGCCTTACTTTGAATGACTAACATTTTATTTGTGTCTGGTTTATTTCACATGAGCTGGGATAACTGTGATAAGTCACAGAAATGAGAGAAATGCTAATCAGTCCTGCGATGTTTTCCACCCAAATCTGACTTTCTTCTCCCTGGGTTTTACATCTAACCATACCCTGGTCATTACCTCTGCTATATAGAACTTATGTTCAAATTCCAAGAGATGATAATGACAAGAGTGTTAAAGAAGCGCCAAGTCTGTTTTTTATAAAGTTTCTTATTTGGGGAAGCAATGAATAGGTGGCAGAAAGGGTAGTGATATTCATATAGGGCAAGAGGTAAATTCTGCTAGATACAATATTGTTTGCTCTTTCAGTTAACATTCAAACCCACAGATCAATATCAGGCCAAAAAAACTGAACATATGGCACTGTTAAAGCAACCTCAACATGGACATCTGCTTTCTATTAACATTAAAAGGGCCAGAACATGGCAAAATTCTCTTTAATTTTTAATGATATCGAAAGAGGATATGGGTCTAGAACATAGTTTGATGATGATTTATGATTTTATGTTATATTTCCCATTGATAAAACTTGCCCCAGTTTCTCTTAAGATGTGGAACATGACGTGCTAGGTATGCCGAGGCTCTTCTATTGTCAAAGCCTACAGCTTCTTCCTTGTCATAGTCCTAGTACTGATCGTCACCTATGAGACAGCCAATGGGGCAGCTAGTGGGGACAGCCAATGGGGCAGCTAGTGGGGACAGCCAATGGGGCAGCTAGTGGAGACAGTCAATGGGGTAGCCACCAAAATGAGACAAGCACCTTTCACGGCAAATTTTTCATTTTTATCTTTTGCTTCGTGATTCCATTTTACTGGACTTCGGGGGAAATCACATTCAATCATAATTCATCTTCATTTGTATTTATTACTACTAAAATATCACAGATTCAAGGTGTTTATAGTATGATCCAGCTATGAATTAAATCATAGGGAATTTAAAAACATCTTGTGATTGCAGTGGAGTGAAGAGAAAAAGTTTGTGTTCAGCAATAAGGCCTTTCCTGTATTCTTTGCTAAAAAGTTGTTTTAACTTGACTTTGTATTTTGTTGTAAGTACTAACCTAAAGATTAAACTACCAATAATAGCTGTTGATTTGATATGTTCTGACAGGAATATATAATTCTCATCATCTTCAGAGACAGAGAATTTTGTTTTTGAGTGGGCATGGGCACAGATGGTTGATGAGGAGTTGCTTTTCTCTGCAGATGCTCTCGTTTTCTACTCAGTAAAACATTTAATGGCCTGGAGATTTCCTCTGCTGTGCCCTCCATAAATCACAGGATCACCATGTTTAACAGCTCAGGGTAGAAATGCAAATCAATTGGGATGCAGGAACATCTTTAGGGCCAAGGAGGCCCTTTTCTCTGAGACATATCAATGTTCTGTTTGGGGGACCTTTAATGTCTTGGCTCAGCTTGTGTCCCGGCTGTTACTGTTACTGTAATATTAAATCGGCAGGCAAACACTCTTTATCAATGCAGCTGTAAAGAGACTCAAATCAATCTGTCACAATAGATCTGTGGTGCTATGCGTGGCTGTTCTGGGTCCCTATCACTGATAAACTACTTTTATAACTTTCCGAATTTCTTGGTGGCATTTCTTTCGTGTCACCAGGAGAGGTTATAAATTGGTATACACATCAGCAAAGGAGAGAAGTGAGCCACACTACAGTGTGGAATAGACTCAGCAGGATTGTGCACAGAAGTCTCAGAACTTCTACCTTACAGACAAGAAAATCAAAAGCATGAAAACAGCAGTCTGTTTGATATTGCAGCAAATCGTTACAATGTAGTCACCTAAGGACACCATACACTTTGGTTCAAAGACAGAGAGAAATTGACCTCAATCTAACTGGGAAACTTCCTCCGTGCTGCCTAGCTATCATATAGCTGAAAAATGATGAAGCCTTCCTGGGAAAAGATGATATTAGTGGTCTTGTCCAATTCTGGGCTCTTATTCTATAATACCAAAGTGCAACTCTTTTTATTTTTTAACATTTATTTATTTATTTATTTATTTATTTATTTATTTATTTATTTTGAGACAAGGTTTCTCTGTAGCTTTGGTGCCTGTTCCCTGTTCGGGAACTAGCTCTTGTAGATCAGGCTTGCCTCGAACTCACAGAGATCCGTGTGCCTCTGCCTCCCGAGTGCTGGAATTAAAGGCATGCACCACCACCACCCAACCAAAGTGCAACTCTTATGCCAAAGGTTTGATGGGAAGCGTCTCTTTCTTTGACTTGCTCAGCTTCCAGCCAGAATCAGGAAAAGTGTTAGATTCTTAGGTCTCATCTTTAACTAACTTACTCTTTTGCCTCTTTCCTTCAGTGTTAAACTAAAAATTTTTCTGGGTTCCCCCAGGTAAACCACAACACCTCAAAGTCCTTAACCACTGTTCCATCCTCCGAGTATTTTCTCTTAGGCAAGGCAGCATAGTAACAGGTTTTAGGGTGAGAACTAGGTTTCCTGGAGTGTGGTGTGAGCATGGTGGATCCTACCTCCGTGCCTGAAGGCATGTGACTAACCTCTTTCATCTCAAAATCACAGGGAGAAAGAGACACTATACAGCTAGGCTTTTGCTCCTGACTACTGTGGTGAACCACCGTTCAGAATGGCTGGTGTGCCGGCCCAGTCTCAGTGGTGTGATGTGGAACTTTCTGTCTTTCCTTTACCAGCGTTTTATTCTTCCTTCAGATGGGTGAAGTTATTAACCTAAACAATTCTTTACTGGTATTCATTCATTGTCCCCAGTGTAAACTTTAATAAACAGACTTTCTCTCAAGCATGCCATATATTTGATCATGGTTAATTCCCTTCCTCCACCCTCCCTCTGATGTCTTTTCTGATAGTCCCCTTCATTTCCTTAGGCTCCCCTATGCTTTTGTTATATAGACACAAAAATTGGATTGGGTTTTATAAAATATCTAGGATTCATAGGAGAGAAAATGTGATATTTGCCTTTCTGAAGCTGGCTTAGTTTTTGCTTAATATGATGACCTCGGTTCCATGCAGTTTCCAGCAAACAACTCCGTCTCATTCCTCTTTAAGGAACAATTTTTAACATAGCAATGGGAACTGAAAGTATTACTGATATAATTATAGGAAAGGAGCCCAGGAATGTTTGCCTTATTTAGAATTAGAGCATTTATTTATGGGACTTCTTGCATTCTGGATGCACTGTAAGCACTGGGGTAGGAAAAATGCAATCTTTCCTTACCAGAAAGTTTTCTCATTGGTCTCTTCATGGAAGCATTGTCTAACACACAAAATTGAGAGATTTCTTTCTTCTTTGGTTTCCCTTTTTATTGATTTTTTTGATTTATTGATTTTTATTGATTCTCTTTATATGGATTTCCCCCCTATACTCTCAAGATTTAAATAGATCACCACACAAAAAGGAAAACTTACATTAAGATCTTAGGAAGCATGTTGGATATGACTATGTGACTGACACATGCATTGTAAATCCTATTCATAGTCAGCCATGGGTTAAGTCAGTATCTCCTTGGGATTTCTGTTTTCATATCAAGCTGATCACTGGAGGATGGTAGGGGTTAGTGAAGATGTGCTCTGGGAAATGTACTTTTTCCACTCAGTAAATATAACAAAAGTTTCACTCACATTTATAAATAGCCATTTATAAAAAATATTTTGTGTGTTCACTAAGAGCAAAGCTATGGCTAGATTAATTTGAATGTGAATATGTGATCGTGAGAGCTACTTTTACCAATACTCAGTCTAGATTATAACCTAGCGAGAAAATATTTAAATTAATCTGTGACTCAGTGTAGTGAATATATTTTATAAAGTCTGCTCATCTAATTTAGAACCCTCTTTTTGTTTTACACATATAACCAATGCCAAATCATAAAAATGAAGCCTATAAAGCAATTTTATTTATAATTTTAAAAAGCTAACGCACCACTATTTAAGATGTGAATATATTATTTTGCTATAATTTATAAAAGAGATTTGGGGATATTGAAATTCATTTGAAAAAGGTACAAGTGGTAAATATTCCTTCCTATATTTCACTCTGTGTTGTTGTAAAAGTATATTTTAAAAATTTGTATGTGGAAATCAGATATTTAAATTGGCCAATTAAACAACACTGAGATTGTGCTTGAATACGAAAAGTGAAACTGATGACAGATGAAGACTGGAAGGAAGAAGGAACTCGAATGAAATGATACGACGTAGAACAGCATCACCAGATCTGGCTGTAGTAGGGACATGGCAGTGACTATGTTAGCAAGGAATGAAATTATACCAAACACATTCACACTATGTGCTGCTCAGGTGTGGAGTCAAATAACTTTTATTGTCTGAAGAATATTCTAGTATCTATTAAAATTTATCTCCTGATTGTACAAAATTCTCAAAGTTAATAACAATCATTTTCCACTATTAAACTTTCAAGCTATCCTGGTAATTTCCACAAAAGATTATTCTTTCTCATTCTTGTTGAAGGACTTCCAACATGTCCATAGTTTTCTTGGATGTCGGAAACTGGCTTTTCAAACGATAGAAGTTCTTCTTTGTTTTATATCTGTGGTTACTCCATGCTCATTAAAACACACACTAGCTCTGATACCCAATAATTGCATCTTACAAATGCAAAATATGTCCACTTATGTAGGCAGTCACTCCTTGCCGAACAATGCTTTCACCTTTGTCATAAGGTTGAAATTTCTCCAGCTGAGGTCTACACAGATAATATGAGACAACAAAGGATGACTCACACGTCATCCTATTTACAAAGTTTTACTTGATTGCATCTTCTTTTACTAAGGGTCTACTGGATCCACAAGTCTACAATGTCATGCTAATGTTTCTTGGTGTGCATGCATGTGTATGTGTGTGTGTGTGTGTGTGTGTGTGTGAGAGAGAGAGAGAGAGAGAGAGAGAGAGAGAGAGAGAGAGCATGCGTGTGTATTTTTTTTGCCTAACTAGTCCTTCCTTATGTTATTCTGACAAGATTTTAAAATTTTAGAACTTCAATGTAATTGCCCTCATCTTGATAATTCTCATTGGCACTAGGATGTACCTTGAACATGAGAGAAACTGATAAACACAGACTGAACAACTGATCAAATTTCCACCAAGTTTGAGCCCTTCTAGAAGCCAATCCTCAGCTATTGCATATTCATCCCCATGACAACATTTGTGCAGGTAAGGGATACTGGACTGTGTTTAGTTAAGACAAATTGTCCTTGTACATTCAATTCACTTTTAGCATGAGAGATAAAATAAATTATTTAATAATGTTTTATTCTAAGCTAATCTCAAAGCATTCTGGGTTTTGAAAACGTGTGAAGACACGGAAAAAGAAGAAAGCTACAAAGTTTAAGTAAAATTGTTTCTGTCTGAAAAGCATACATTCTGATACTGTGACATGAGACCACATATGCTATGTTGATATGCTGAATATAATCTATTAAAGATAAGATTAAATTTTTACTGGAATTTTTAAGCATCAAAAAAGACTCATTAATTGACTGACAGAATCATGGACTATCTCTTTTTGTCTCTACATAGCTGAATAGCTACCTGTAAATTAATTGTGACCATTATTAAATCATTAATAACTGATTTAAAAAGATGATGAAGTGATGTTTTAATCTTAAATAGGACAATATTACTTTCCTAAGTTCCTGAAGGAGCATAGACTCAATTGACTTCAAGCATTTTAAACAAGTTTTTCAAATTTATAAGGACAGAAAGAAGGTAATATTCATTAAAAAGAAATGCTATCTCATTATCTGCATTGTCATTCACTGGGGAAGACTTGCTAATGTTTTCATTGAACACAAATTGAATAATTTTGAAGGAATGTTAACCAGAGAAAGGACTAGGCATTTAGTTTCTACTCTATGTGTATGTACCAAAAATGACACTTATTTTATTGATGAATGTGTGCATCACATTTCCATTCTTTAGGCAAACTAGGTTAGAGTTTATTTAAACATTGTTTAATTTTTCATAGAGATTCTTATGTTAACTCTCTGAACATTCTAAGTGCTGCCTACGTTCCTGTGTTGACTCCCAGTTCTGTGTTTTAGAAATCTCAATAGTACTTCATACTACGGTATATACAATGTGGAGATGATTTCATCTTCACAAACACCGTGTGGTCAAGTCAGAGATTGAGAAAGAGAGGGAGAGAAAGAGGGGAAAATAGGTGATTTATTTTGATTTTTTTTCTTTCTGTGAAGAATGTTATGAGGATTTACATTGGGATTGCATTGAATCTGTAAATGTCTTTTGGTAGAGTAGTCATTTTTACAATACTAATTCTATCAACCCACAATTGTGGGAAATTTTTCCACCTTCAAGAGTTTTCCTCAAACTCTTCCTTCAGAGATAAAAGATATATTATAGAGTCATCTGTACATTCTTTGTTAGTTTTAGTCCTAGATACTTTTTAAGACTGTTATAGATGGGGCTATTTCTATAATTTTTCTCAGCGTGTTTGTTATTGGTCATTAAAAAGACTACTGATTGTTTAACTTGATTTTGTACCATTACTTTGTTGAATGGATTGATAGTTTCTAGAAGTTCTCTGGTAGAATTTATGGAATCTCTTCTGTACAAAATGGTGCTACTCCATTGTAAAGTCTATCAATAGATCATAATCATGACTAAATTGGAACACTAATTGCAGTGGTTCAATACTGGCAATTTTAACTTGGGGATAACCAATAACTGTCAAGTTGGATGTCAGGTAAACCTAATAGAAGGAAATTTATGCCCGAGACTATAAACCTAGTCAAATATCTGTGTCTACAGAGAGATCATAGTTTCTAGAGAAGTATTTATGGCTGCTGTTTTCCTAAACCAATATAGTTTCTAACTCTTTTTTGGTGTAGGATGTCTTTCTGTATTTGTGCTGCTTTCATTGGTTATTAAAGAAACTCCCTTGGCCTAGTTGATAGGGCAGAACTCAGGTAGGCAGGCAGGACAGAACAGAATTCTGGGAAGAAGGGCAGTGTAACAGATGCCATGGTTCTTCTGTCTCAGACAGATGCTAGATAGACTCATGCTGGTAAGCCACAGTCAAGTGGCGATACACATTAATAGAAATAGGTTAGATCAAGATGTGAGAGTTAGCCAATAGGAGGCTAGAGCTAATGACCAGGCAGTGATTTAATTAATAAAATATCTGTGTGATTATTTCAGGGGTTAAGTTAGCCGGGCGGTGGGATGCAGCTCACTCCCTACAACACTTTTTAAAATACGTACTTTTATACTCATAGATATATGTAGTTTATACTTTTTGTCAAAGAAGCTTCTTTTACAAGAGGTAGAGTCTATTATAGAAGTTTACAACTGGTTAAAATACAGAAAATAAGTGAGTGTGGTTGATATATCTACAATATAACTGTTACACTTAAAACTCATATAAAAATTGAGGAAAAGGGGGCAAAAAAATTGAAAGGCTCAGAGGACAAGGGCCCCTGCTGTTATAGTGTCTTCTCTATGTATGAAAACTATACTTATGAAACTTCAATGATATGGTCACCAAACAATACCTGATTACAAAAGACATTGACTTCCCAGTGTGGATGGGGGAGAAGTTAGAATGCACCTCCCAAAGATGAAGAACAATCAATGGATTCCAAAAGAAGGAGGAGCTGTTTTCTCTAGGGACCACTAGTTTTCTGATAGATTATTTAATCTCAAATGGTTAGTCCTAAGCACAGGTACATACGAACAACACTAAATGGATTCAGTTGGTTATATAATACATATACACACAAACACACACACTTGCACACAGGGAGAGAGAGAGAGAGACAGAGAGAGAGAGAGAGAGAGAGAGAGAGAGAGAGAGAGAGAGAGAGAGCAATAATAATTAAAGAGGAGGTCATGAATTTGTGAGAGTTTGTTGGTGGACAAGGGAAAGGATGTCAGATAGGGGTAGAAATGATATAAGTATTCATTTCATGTATCAAATTCTTACATATTTTAAATGAAAAATGCCTTGTTAATCTTTTTGTCTTGATATCAAGTTAGTCTCAAATTTTTTAAAAAATAATATGTAAATATCCCATATTTAATAAATAAATATCTCAGATATTTTTAAATATATCTGATCTCATTACCATTTAAAAAATCTTTTTGAGAAAGAATCATGTGTTGCCTAGACTGGCCTTGAACTTGCTATGCAGCCAAGAATGGCCTTGCACTCCTGAGTCTCCTGCCCAACCTCATGAGTACTGGTATTACCAGCACGCACCATCTTGTCCAAACATCCCTTAATTTTTGCTGTCCATGTAGAGTGTCTCTCTGTTAAGATTGATTTTGTCTTATAGAACAGATGTTCTGAATGTCTCCATCTGCTTTGCTTGTAGTATTTTTTTCTTCTTCTTTTCTAATTTTCTTAACCCTTACTGCTGGTGACATATGATGTAATTCCTTGGTTTAAATTTTTTCCGTGACATTTTTAAGGAGGGGCTGAAATGGTAAGAGTAATGAAATAGGATAAACAAGAATTTTACAGGCAGTTTGATGAAACTAAGCATCTGGATCTTCAGTTCAGATGTTTCTGACTAAGGTATGGCATAGGATGAGGTTTTGAATTTTTAATTTTTTCTATAGCACTTGAGCCATTCTGACTCATGATGTAGGTGGGTCTTCTGTCGATGTGTGACTTTCATTGGTCAAATAAAGAGACTGCCTTGACCTTTGATAGGACAGCAGCTTAGATAGGCAGAGTAGACAGAACAGAATGCTGTGAGAAAGAAGCAGAGTCAGGCAGAAGCCATGAAGCTCCGGCCCGAGATGGACATGGGTTAAAATCTTCCCAGTAAGCCATGACCCCGTGGTGATACACAGATTACTAGATATGGGTTAATCAAGAGGTGAGAGTTAGCAAGTAAGAGGCTGGAGATAATGGGCCAGGCAGTGTTTAAATGAATACAATTTGTGTATTGTTATTTCGGGGTATAAGCTAGCAAGCCAGGCAGCTGGAGCCAGATTACGGGAAGCGGCTCACAGCTCCTTTTACAGACTCAGGTGGCAGAGATTGACATTCTGAACAACTCTGCCTTAAGTCTGACTGAGTCCCTGACTCTGCGGCCTACTTTTCCATGAAGCGCCCCTCAGTTCTCTAGGTCCTCCATGCTGTAACATGCCTCTTTTTTATCATCAGTCTTATGGGGGGTTTCCTGTCTGTTTATGGTATCTATCTACTGTACAATAAACCTCTTTAGAATGAGTAGCTAGAAAGAGTCATGGGAACTTACTTTGCTCATGAATTTTTCATTTGGCCGAGGGTAATGTGTTGTTTAGTCCCTGACTTGATGTGGCAATAGGGGTGGTGTCTGCAGATTGGACATTCACTACCAACATGGCTCACACACATGGTGGGGAAGCTGGTTATGCATGTTTTCTCATCATATTCTCCATTGAGTGGCTTGGGCTTCCTTACAAAATGGCATTTTAAATGCATTATGATTTTCAAGATGCTAACCAGTGGATTTTAGGAAATAAACTACACAGGAATTTACAATTAAGCAGACATGTTCCTCTCATTGTAGAATTAAATCATACAACAAAACTGACTAGGATAGCCTACTAGGGTCTGCTATGCTGCTCTTGTTTAACCTTTGCTGTTTTCTAGGACTAGGTGCTACAGACTAAGACAGATGAGTAGGTTCATGGAAACTGGATGTGCTTAGTGTGCCTCACATGTAGAGAGATCCTACTTGTTAGTAGCCTTTTGTTACTAATGTCAACAAATAATAAAAACTAATAATGGGTAATGATTTTAGCATAAATACAATTCTACAACATTCATGCAAAGGGACTGAATTCATCAGAATTCAGTACAAGTTATTCTTTAAAGTCACAGACCCTTAGCTTATTTATTTGCAATTTATCATTATTGATCTATTATTTTCCTTTGCCAAAGAGAAATTCAAACACTAGGACCAGTGTAATAGCTTCACTCAAACCTGCCAGATGACAAAGCAATCTCCCATCCCCACTCATAGACCCTGGCAGCTCATTCTAATAAAGAGGAAAGACATTGAAGAGAGTGATGTAAAGCAAAGGAATTTTTTTTTTGTAATTTTATTAAATTATAAAAAGTTTCCATTTATGCCCCTCCTCCCAACAAGCAAAGGAATCTTGCTTCAAAACAAATGACTGTAGTTTACACTGCAATTCAGAATGTCTCAGCTATTTAAGTTCTCTCAGGCTATTCTGTATTCCTAGCTACAGTACAAGGAGAACAATGTATTTCTAATAAATAATGTATAATTAATTAGCATTTCCAAACACATCATACCCTTCACATAAAATTGTCTTCTCCCTACCCAAACAGCAGGTACTAATGAAATCAGGTTTTTGTCTTGGAGCGATCAGAGCCTGTTATTTGGTAATTATGGAGTGTTTAGGGAGTTGAACTCAATTTCTCTAGGTTTATCCATTTAAAATCAACCTTGTTACTACAGAATGGATAGATTTTTTGCATGGGGAATCTTATTTAACAAAGTTAGAGAAAAGGGATTCTCACTCTAAGGAAATTTTAGTATGTACCACCTAAGAGAACTCAATCATCCTGAATTAAACAGAATATAGAAGTCAGAGATGCAGGCTGCATTTTAGAGTAGGGCTTTGTCGGCAATTGTGCTGAACATTAGGTTTACTTGAGGCAGCTTAGATAAATATGTGATTGTTTACCTTCATGGAGTAGAGTTTTAGGGTTTACATGCACATGCATGTTTAGTTGTTAGAAATTATTACTGCAATACTTATTTGTTTATGCCTTCCACATCTTGTTCAATGACCTACTGTTCTTTTAAGAAAGAAATCATTGAAGTGCCATCACTATTACAAGCACGATCACTAAAATTGAGCAGCTAGAGGTTTACAGGTGGCAGCAGGGTAACGACTGAGAGAAAGGTCTGAAGAGAAGTGTGGATTTTGATCTTAGCATGAGCATCTTTTGTAACTTACAATGCGATCTATGTGCATGTAAAACATGTGCTTGCAGTTTCCAAAGCTCCCGGATGCTGCCTTCCATCCTCTTACTCTAGGCTTTCTTGTGACTGACATAGTTGCCTGAAGCTGAGCAGCATCCTGGCCATAAGTCAGGGGGAAACGTCCCTCTTAACATTCAACAACAATGACAATACCGGGATACTCATGAGGGTCCCCTTGGAGCTCTTCTTCATGCACAGCCCTGTGAAACCCATTTCACATCTAGTCATTGAGCAGCTTCAGGTAGGGAGTCACAGGAACCTGGGTCATTCTCATTGTCAATTAGGCTTAGCCACCTAGGTTTCAGTCAGTTTAACTGGTTTAAACTTAGCTGTGCACAAACATAACATAAATACATATCGTATGCATGAAAGGTGAAAACTAAGTAAACCATTGCTTCATTCGGTAGAGTGAATTTCAACTCATAGCAACACATAGTCTATTGGAAGCAGAGTACATAGATTAGAGATAGAACAAAAATACTGTCAGTTCTCCAACAGTTGCTCAGTTGGGTAAACATATCGTGGATTCTCCACAACTACTTGTTGGCTTTACAATAAAGACACACATTAATGTGTGTGTGTTGTATGTATATACATAATATATACATGTATATATGTGTGTGTGTATTTATATATAATATATCTAACATCTGTGTGTATATGTGTATGTGGGTGTGCACAGTCAGGTATGTATGCTGTATTAAAGAAGGGGAATATGGTCTTGCCTCATCACTTATTGACCAGGGTACTGGACAACTTTAGGTAGTCCTGGTAGTCACAGAGGTTCCTAGATTAAAGTAATGGAAAACACCATAATAGTCAGCCATATATTCACTTAAAATGAATAATATTTAGGAATTATAACTAGTATTTTATAAAATTGTTATTTTAGGAGAAATAATCTACTTACCAACATGTACTTCAGTTTTGCTAAACTTGCTAAGTCTGATTGTCATGAACTGTTTAATCGTTGCAGGAGACAATGTGAGGCAGTTGGATGGATGTTCAATTACTTGCTCTCTATCTTAAATCTTTGCTTTATTAGATGGCAGACCATAGGACAAGATTTATTTCCCTGTTCATATCCCACGCTACACCAACTGTCTATGCCCAATATGGGATTCTAAGTCAAGATACCTGCGTGTACTCTCCCAACTCCATTCTGATTCCAGAGAGTTATGGTGGTCCTTGTTGCTGTTACTATTTAGTGAGAGAGACATGATGCCTGTGTAACTGTGTGTGAAATTTAGAATTGAGGAGACAGGGGTAATGAGACTGTCAGGGCACAATTTTTCAGGATGTATGTGGATGGAGAACGGTGGGATCCAGAGTGAGAAGAATCTCAGGGATAAGCAGAGGTCCTAAAGAATGAAAGAGTGGAGATGTCTATGAAAATTAGAAGTTGAAGCTGCTCATCTGCTAGAAAATGAATACCTGTAATAGTCACCCTACAGTGAATATGAAGCTGGAAGAGATGGTTTTGACTGAATGCACAGCGGAAGGCGGCAAGATAAACTGTGGCAGTTCATGAATAGCTTCATTACTCAGTCTGAGAGCTTCATCTTTCCAAAGCAATGCTCTTGCTCTTTCTGAGGTCAGAGGCCCTTTGCCTGGTGCTGGGTTTTAAAATAAGCTTAAGCAATGATTACTTTATTATTATTATGAAAATTTGCTATTAGACTTAAACTCTCTAAAGCATATCTCTGGGTTTATTCCGTTCAACATCATATATATATATATATATATATATATATATATATATATATATAAAATCTAATTTTTTACAAGAGATTCTTCCAATATCCCCATGGACATCAAAACCTGAACAGTCTTCTATAAAGGGTTTTAATATTTGCATATATATGATATACATTTTCTAGTATACTTAAGTCACTTACAGATCACTTACAGCATCTAGTGCTGCATAGTTGTTATGTGAACAGATGTTACTTAGGGAATAATAAAAGGTCTATCAATGTTTAGTTTAGATACACTTTTTCCAAATGTTTTTTATCTAACCCCAGTTGAATCCACATATGCACAACTCACAGGACAAAAAAGGCTTGCTCTTTTTAGCACTATAAAACCAAGGAGGAAATTATCTAAGTTTTTCCTGGATTTGTATGTGTTTTGAAAGAGAAATATCTTCAATGAAGGCTGAAAGCTCCTAGGGATAGTCTCTGAGACTTCCAGGCTTCACACTTAGTACAAACATCAACATAATTTAACACAGTCGCCCCAATATCGGTGGGAAAATGAGGCAGTTGAGAATCATGGTTCAAACATAAGCCTTTCTTAGACTGATCCTATTTAAGTGCATGGACATTAATTGAGACCTGCACACATTCCACCACAGTTCTTTCATACCACCAACCACACAAAATTACCATGTAAAAGTTATTGGCATAGAAGTCGGATGTTAAAATAAAATGCCTTAAATTTGCTTAACATATAACTTGCATCACATTAAGATTTTTATTGAAGAACTCTTACTAAAAGAGCTTTGTTACTGTTTTTATACATTTAAGAAAATGCAAGTTTCTATTGATGCCTTTGCTTAGATCCTTCAAATAGTCTGTCCCCCATTCCAGCCAGAGGAAAGAAATTATGCCATCAAAAAGATAAAATCAGCAATAAACCAACCACTATAGATCAGCTGGTGCCTTTTCCTTTTGACAATATGCTTCATTTTGATAACAGAGGGATTTGGTCACCTTTCTCAACCCAATTCACACTCCATACAGTGTCGTAAATGAGTAACGAGAAACTGAATTTCCACAGTGGTGTCTTGAAGGAAAACCAGTGTAGCTATGGTTATCAACCTCCAGGTAATGGCTTTTTGAAGCAAGACTACAAGAATACAGCTTCAACAAGCACAGAATGTGTGGCTTCCTTTTCCAGTGTGCAGAAAATATAAAACTTACTAGTTTCTCAACAAGCACAGAATGTGTGGCTTCCTTTTCCAGTGTGCAGAAAATATAAAACTTACTAGTTTCTCAAGACTCCTCTTTTGATGACATGCTCTTGTTTTCTAAAACTCATGTCAAATATGAACACAAAAACTTGGAGATGTGGACTTACTAAGAATCTCTCATTTGCCCGGTTCTCCAATTGAGATGGATATGGGAGTTCAGAAAAGGCATATTTAGCAAATCCATATATTATGTTTTATAAACTAAACTAACACTTAATTACCTAGATTAAAGAAGCATCTCAAGGCACATGTATGTACCTTTCACTATATGATACAGAAGTTTATAGTCATTAAAAATGACAATTAAAAATGAACTAAGGAGGTGAATCCAAAGAAAAACATATAGTTATCCTCGTGGATATTGGAAGTAGATTAGATTGCCAGGCAAAAATTGGGATCTTGGGGGTGGGGGTAAGGTGGGGGTAAGGGGACATGGGGAGAGAAAAGTGAGGAGGGGAGGATGGGGAGATCCTGGGGGGAATGGGATGGTTGGGATGGAGGAAGGGTGGATATGGAAGCAGGGAAGAAGATATCTTAATTAAGGGAGCCATTTTAGGATTGGCAATAGACTTGTCTCTAGAGGGGTTCCCAGGTGTCCATGGAGATGTCGCCAGCTAGTTCCTTGGGCAGCTGAGGAGAGGGAGCCTGAAGTGACCCTATTCTATAGCCACACTGATGAGTATCTTGCATATCAACATAGAAGCTTCATCTGGCGTTGGATGGAGATAGAGACAGAGACCCACACTGGAGCACTGGACTCAACTCCCAAGGTCCAAATGAGGAGCAGAAGGAGGGAGGACATGAACAAGGAAGTCAGGACCGCGAGGGGTGCACCCACCCACTGAGACGGTGGGGGCTGATCTAATGGGAATTCATCAAGGTCTGCTGGACTGGGAGTGATGGAGCATGTGGTCAAACCGGACTCTCTGATCGTGGCGGACAATGAGGGCTGACTGAGAAGTCAAGGACAATGGCACTGGATTTTGATCCTACTGCATGTACTGACTTTGTGGGAGCCTAGTCTGTTTGGTTGTGCACCTTCCTGGACCTGGATGGAGGGGGGAGGACCTTGGACTTCCCACAGGGCAGGGAACCCTGACTGCTCTTTGGATTGGAGAGGGAGAGGGAGGTGAGTAACGGGAGGGGGAGGGAAATGGGAGGTAGGGAGGAGGTGGAAATTTTTTAATAATAATAAAAAATGACAATTAAAAATGAATTAAGAATGTTATGCGAATTCTCTTTTTTGTTCAAAAAGTTCTTATTGTTTCTTATTAGAATACCTATTTCACTGATGAGAAATACCTGTGAACAGTCCATGTCCTGTTCCCTTTCTGATGTAGAGAACTTTCATGACAGAACATTTTCCTAATGATGGAAAAGGCACTACTGTTTTTGAGTATTGCTAAGCTTTGGTGTGGAGATAAGACTTCAGACTTGATACGTCGGAGAAAACTGAAGTTCTCCATTTCCCATCTCTCTTATAATGGATGGTGAGCTTGTATACAGATGATCATCTGTTTGACAGTGATATATTTGAGGATGGCTTTGCCAGGCACAAGATAAAAGGAATATTTTTATCAATAAAGAAGTGAAAGATATTCTAATAGAGAATAATTTGTATCATTCCTAACTCTGTTTTCCATTTTATAGAAACCAAGAGCTCAGAGTTTATCTCCGCAAAGATAATTTAGGCTTTTAATTTTGTATGTCTCTCTTGGTAAAATAGAATCAGCATCAGTTAAAGTTCTCTTGCTTCTAATTATGCCTGTTATAGGTTCAGGAGAATATAAATAAGCAGGAAGCAAGTGCTGTGAAGACAAACAAAAAATAAAGGCTTTGTAAGCTCAGATTGCTTCAAGTTACTTAACTGCACATTTGTGTTTGAGCTTACTAGCTGTATAATCTGCCATTCTAACATCACCATGCAGCCTGAATTCTCACCTGTTTCTTTATGCTTCTGTGTGATTCTTTCTTTGTCTCTGCTGACTGACTGCTGGTTACTTATTGACTTTTGAATTCATACATTACTGAATGGGTTCATTTGAGATTGACCTGGTATCTTGTTCTTGTTCCAGTATGTCTAATCTTTACACATTATGACCCAACATCATTATGTGAAAAATTTAAAATTAACACTTTGAGAATGCAAAATCAAATTTAAAAAAAAAAACCTTAGAAATAATATCTCATACTGTTTAACTAAGTTTATCATTTGGCATTGGGCCACATTCACATCTCTCTGCAGTTTATGGAATCTCAGGCTGTAGGCAATAGATTTAACTAACCTAGAGTTCTAAGTTGCTTGGGCATGGTCTCTCTAAACTGCTTCTTGTTTTTTGTTGAGTGAAGTATTTGAAGGTTCACAGAGACCTTTTGGGGGATTTTGGTCCATCAAGCCACTGTAGTCTGTAAGGAATTCATAGCTTCTTATCCTCTGTGAAAACAAAAGTAGAACCTCTTTTCCAAAGTAACTTATCCTTAGACCCAAATTTTGAAGTTAAGATACCTTTAAAATACATATGTTGGTTTAGCTTAGTAACCTGTACGATGAACTGTCTCTCTGTACTTAGGTCATTCACAGTCAAAAAATTCAAAGAAAACATAATAATATACTTAATTCAGACTTTCTATGTATATTCCATATTTTGTGGCTTATTTTTCTTACTCTATTACTTTTTCTACAAGTTTAATATTTATTTTATTATCTTTACTCCTTTGATCTATGATTGTCTGTACTTTTTTATATTATAACTGTCTATACTCTTTTTTTTCTTTCTCTCTCCAATCTATGTAAATTTATCCAACACTGTGACCCATTTAGAGGTCTTTTCCATCTGGATTTGTCTTTATTGTGTGTGTATCTGTAATTATTTTTTGACCAGGAACCCCTTTTCTTTTAATGCTAAGTGGACATGGCTAGGACCACCTCTGCAGCCGTGCCTGTTGGCTCCACCCAGTCCAACATGGTGGAGGCATGTTCACTGCCTCTGAGAGCCATGCACACTGCCCCAGCAGGTCTATGTAACCATTAAGCAATTTGTAACACACCACTCACAGACCCCATTTAGGTGCTAGTCCTCCAGAAAAAGCCAGAGTTGCTTGTGCAGTTAATATGAAACAGGAAGCCGCCATTTTGAAACCACATATTTTCTGCTGCTACTGCTGAATCAGAAAGACCTCTTTTTTTTTATTAAAATATAAAAGTTTCCATTTTTGCCCCTCCTCCCAACACCCTCCCACTCCCCCCACTCCCTCTCCTCTTCCCTCTCCATCCCTAAGAGCAGTCAGGGTTTCCAGCCCTGTGGGAAGTTCAAGTTCCTCCCCGCTCCCTCCAGGTCCAGGAAGGTGAGTATCCAAACAGACTGGATCGCCAAAAGTTCAGAATATGCAGAGGAAACAAGTCCCAGAGTTGTTGTCAATGGCTTTTTAGAAAGACTTTGGGCCAGCCACATTCAGGGAATCCAGCCTCCTCCAGAGAATCTGGTTGGATCAAGCGCTCCTTAAGGGAGTTAAGTCCCCCACTAGACATTTTTGAGTAGAACACACATCATATTCATCTCTGTCTTCCTTAAATGTACTGTAGATTCTGTATTCTCAAACATGATTTATGATATTACTGTCAACTACTGTTATGTATTTTAATAGTGTTTTAGTCAAGAATAAACCAAATAGAAATGGTGATCCCTTAAGAGTACACCAGAACTGAAAAATTCATATCATATAGTATTTTTACTGAATCTTTCCCAAAGCTAGTCATATTTAGATGCACAAATAATTACCATCATATCACAATTGCTTATAATATTCATAATGTTATATGACATGCAGGTTTGTAGCCCAGGGCTAGGAGGCAGTTCCAGCTGGCCTGGCTTATCAGGAATCTCTAGCTTAGTATATGTGTGAAATCAACTGGCAATGCACCTTCATACTGTCTCCCAAGGCGACACAAGGCTGCAAGCTGCTCATCTTCCTCCCACTTCAATGGAGCTTCCAAATCAATCTTCTCAGACAAGGCATTTCCTTGTATACCCAGTGTCAAGGTGTATGTAGGCAATGGATTGTCTCCTATTTAGGTTTCTGCATGTCTGGTTCTCCCCATATACTCTATACTCTATACTCTACACCACTCTGTGAGATCTATGCACAACAAATATAAGTCTTTTGTCTTATTGCAAACCTGTCTTGGTTCTCTTAGCCTGTAAGTTTAAACAAATGTATTAGGACAAATTTGCTAGGAAAAGTCCTTAGTCATGTGGTTCTAAATTAGCCTCCAGTTTTACGCTCTTTCAGGTTTGTGGCTCTAGTTAATCCATGGCTTCATTGAATTCTTCAATACTTTCCCTAACATAGAGATTTTTAAATTTAAATTAGCACTGTTATTCTAACTGGAATAATTTCCCTTTCTATCCTTTTCCAGTATCCAAACTTGCTATATTTTACTTAGTCTCCTAAAACATAAAACATGTAATTTAAAAATAACATCATACAATGCTTTTGCTAGAAAATTTCAAAATATTACTAACATCAAAAGAGTGCACTTAATAATTTATACCTGTTAAAATCAGTCATAAGAGGGGCTGGAGAGATGGCTCAGCAGTTAACAGCCTTGTCTGTTCTTCCAGAGAAGGCTGGTTCAATTCCTAACACTTGTATGGCAGTACAAATTCTCTCTAACTCCAGTTCCAGGGGATCTAATGCCTTCCACTGGCCTCCAACGGCATCTGATACACATATACTCATGAAGACAAGCCACCCATACACATATCAAAAATATCAACTATCAGACTAATAGTAATAATAATGGCGGCAAAATGATCTTTTCCGCAATGACTGTTCTTGAAAAATGAAGCAATCAGCTTTATATAAGTTATGAGAGAAATGTTAAAAGACATAATAAGTTATTTTTACTCATTATGCATGGTTGGAACATAACTGGGATAGAAAAGATATGATCCAGAAGAGGATAACATACTACCGTGATTGAAAAAATTAACCAGCATGCTGTTTGTAACTCATAATAAAATAAAATATAGAGTGGGCTAAATTACCTGAAGTTAAAGTGGTGACTGAGAAATATTTTACTATATAAATCACAAGCATAAACAAACTAGAAAGAATATCCTTGATGACCCCCAGTAAACCAATTTAAACACTTACTAACTTTTTGTCAATTACTATTATCTATTCCCCACATATTAATTTTTGTGGCAAATCCAGTTATCATGACATTTGTGCATACTTCAGTTGTGATCATGGCATAAGTATTTAGCAAAACAATATTACTAATTCAAAAATTAAAAATGCACAATAAAATTAATAATTCCTTAATCTCTTATAAATAGTACTTCATATTTATTTATATATTTATTGCAATTATTATTCTTTGTTAATTCATTACTAGCCTACATTTGTATTTTTTTTGTTGTCTCATGAATGTGTTTTTGTTTCTCTTGAGGATTATTTGTTTGGTAATTACAAAAGGAACCGGTGTTAATAGGACCTTGAGTTCAGAATGTTGCCAGATATGCCATCCTTCTTTATTCTGAATGAAAAATGATGCTTTCAAAAAGATCAGAAGTAAATCTTTCCCAACCAGAGCCCCAGAGATGATCCTGGGAAGGACTTCAGTATGCTGTGTTAGAGTAAAATTCTTCCAATTGTACTCAAAATTTTAATATCACTTTTCTATTTAAGGTTAAATGCAATAGGATTCCGATACATTAAAAACATTTATTTCAAAGAAGTACAGTAAAATATTCTCGAAAGAAAGTGGTGATGATGTCATAGAATTCATTTAGGATGCATCTACATCCTCATGAGCATCAGGCAGAGACAACTCTTTTGGGTTCCAACTTGAAAAGTGTCATGATACCCCCTCTGAACATATTCAGTCTTGTCTTCTATGTCACAGAACACACACTGCTATTTCATGTAGAAAAAATCATTTTCAAAGCACGAGTATATTGTACTTTAGTCAAGTGAAGACTGCAAAATACATCTCATTGATGTGTTTCTTAAGTATTTCTCAATCTGCAACAATTCCTCCAATTCTCTTTTTCTAATTTCCCATTTATTTGCTAAATAAATTAGTCTGTTCATCCCCTAAAATCTTTTCACATTCTGAGACACCCCTTACTTGACTCTTTATGGCATTTGTTCCCTTTACACGTGTTGGAAGTGTGTTGTGGCTTGTGTGTGGAGGCCAAAGGAAAACTTGTGAGTATTGGTACTTGCTTTCCACCTTGTGGGTTCTTGGGATTGAAGCCAAGTTTTCAGGCCTCGTGGAAAAGCACCTTTATCCTTTGAACAATCTTAACAACATCCTACCTAACCTTCTAGGCTTAGCTGTTTTGACATTCAAATATACCATCATGGTTCCCACAGAGTTCCTCTGCTCTGTAGCATAAATCCATAGAACTATCTGGAGTTTTTTGATTGTTTATTGGTCTTCTTTCCTCCCTCCCTCCTTTCTCCCTTCTTTCCTTTCTTCCTTCCTTCCGTTTTAGTTTTCATTTGTTTTAGTGTGTATATGTGTGTGTGTGGATTTCACATCATGCACTCCAACCCCACTTATTTCCATGTTCCTTCCTATCTGTCTTTTGCCCTTGCAACCTCTCCTCAAAAATAAAATTAAGTAAAAATAATCTCATCATGGAAACTGCAGTGTGTCACAGTATCCTTTGGTATATACATCTCTACTTTCAAATGTTCATTGTAGTGTATCACTGGTCTGGTTCAATGCCTTTGGCTTTTGCTACCTTATCAGTATGGGTCCTTGGTTGTTGCCCTGTGTCATGGATCTTCTTCTTTGGATCTGCAGGAGCTTCTCCTTTATGTAATCCAGCCAGCAGTTCACAGATGGGGTGGATGTTGGGGTTGGCGGACGCATAGCCCTGGATCTGGACCTGGGTGGTGGCTGAGTTGGTTAGCCCCCTAGCTTTCCCACATACTGGATAGTGCTCTCGAGCACTGACCAGGCTGGTTCACCTAGTGTCACAGGACCTGTTTTCCTCTTCTCACACCAGAGGCTCACCTGTGCCACATCAACAGGGTCAGCTCTACTGAGCTGCTCAGGTAAAATACAGGGCCCACACTCCTGAGACCTGCAGTTGGTGAGGCCAAGGGTCAGTTCTCCTGCTCCTATGCCCTCCCGGTCACCCCACCAACAGGGTCAGCTCTATTGTGCTGTCCAGGTGAGGTGTATAGCCTGTTCTTCCAAGTGGTGCAGCCAGTGAGGGTGTACGGCCGGCGCAGCTCTTCTGCTCTCATGATCTAAGGGCGGGCTCACCTGTGCCCCTTGCAGGTCCAACCCTACTGCTCAAGTGAGGTGCAGGGGCCCTCTGTCCTGCGTGCTGCAGCCATCAAGCAACAGGGACAGCTCTCCCTATTGTTCCATGCAATGAGGGGCGGGACCAACTCTGTGTAGTCCTTGGATATCAATGTGGTCCCAGGTGGCAATCTAGACCGGAGACATCCTCACGGCCTTTGGTGGTAACCAGGGACATGGACATCAACACAGACCCCTTGCTGCTGCATGTGTACAGACTCAGACATGGCTCTCATGGCCATAGCCATCCTGGACTTCACTATGGCCTCAGGTAGCTTTATAGGCTACTCATATCAGGCTTTCCTTTTGGTCCTCCAGTCTCTAGATCCACCTCTCCGTGTAGGGTTCAAGTTGTTCCAGTTCTCTTTCTTTCCCATCTTTCTGTCGCATACTTGCACATCACAGTGGCTCACGCTGCAGGTGGGCCACGAATTGGGTAGGTCTCTGACTGTTTTCAAATGTTTGTCCAATTCAAATTTAAAGGAAATAAATCTCTGGTCAAAGTTTGACCCAGCATGGTAAAACTATAATTCAATATAGTCTCAGGGACGAACCGCCACCACAACCAAGTAGCCGCCAGTACCATTTTATCCTCTCTCTTTCAATCGATGAAAAGACTCTTGATGACAGGAACTCTATTTACTCACATTTGACCCGGCAGGGTCAGAGGTGGTGCCTGGCCCATAACTGGGTCTTTATAAATTTTTTAAGTCAGTGGTTCTCAATCTTCCTAATGCTGTAACCTTTTAATATAATTCTTTATGTGGTAGTGACTCCCACAACTGTAAATTACTTTCATTGTTACTTCAAAACCATAAGTTTGATACTGTTATGAGTTGTAGTGTGAATAGTTTTGGAGACAGAGGTTTGCCAACCAGGTTGCAAGCCACAGGTCTAGAACCATTGTTCTGAATGATTGAATATATAAACTGTGAGACAGAAGACAAGGCTTACATAAAAGTTGACAAGAGAATGATTAGAAAAGGAGAGAGTAAAATTTAACATTTTCCATGAATCATATAAGATCCCTGTGACTTCACAGCATGTGCCATTTATTTATTGATTTCCAAATGCTACTTAGTTTTTTATAAAATACTCTTTGTACTTTCAAGTTTTACAACTTTCCTTCCTTCCTTTCTATTTTCTCTCTCACTCACTCTCGCTCTCTTCTCCCTCTCTCTCCCTCTCCCTCCCCTTCATCTTTGAGATGGAATAGCCTAGGACGGCCTGGAAACACAGCCCTGCAACTCTTGATGCCCACACAGCAGCCTCTTGGCTGCTAGAATCACAGGTGTAGACCATGTTTGACACATTTTTTTTTTATATATAAACTTCTTATTTTGGTTTCTGAGATTTACTTTTTAATGGCCAAAGAGATAACAGCTCAGCAGTTGAAAGCTCTGCACTGTTCTTGCAGAGGAATGTAAGATTGATTCCTAGCGCTCTTGAACATCATACAAAAGCACCTGTAACTCCAGCTCCAGGGGGATCTGATTCCTCCAATTTCTGGCGGCACACATGTGGCATATGCACAACTGACACACTCACATAAATAAAAAAATTCAACATAAGTAAATATCTAAATATCTTAATTTTTAGTTGTGTGCATATGTGTGTGTGTGTGTGTGTGTGTGTGTGTGTGTGTACATGCAGTTGTGAGCTGCCTAACATGGGCCCTGGGGATTGAACTCAGGTCCTCTGGAAAAGCAGCAGGTGCTCCAGCCTCTAAAGTTTTATTAATCACAGTCTTATAGGAAATTGTAAACATGGTATATTGAGTCATATAAGCACTTAATCTAGTTTCCCCATTGATAACAACTGTAACGTGATACAAATATCAAAAAGTTATAATATAGTTGTAATTGTTCATTTTTACAGATTACCTTGCTTTTTTAAGTTTTTGCATCAGCATGTTGTGTTCGTACATATGTAGGTATAGATTTATGCAATATGCTAAATGAGTTTGTATAGACCTTTGCAATTTGATAGAAGTCTAATTTTGATAGGCAGATACATATTTCAGTGAAAATTTTATGTATCTTAAAGTCAAATGGAAAAATGTGAGTTCTAGGAGAAGTTTTGGCTTAGGTTGTACATTTCTTCTGCTTCCAATATCCAGTTACAAAATATGAGAAGAGACAAAATAAAAGATTGATAGGCTCAAATGGCAAGATGAATTAAATATGAAACACAACCAGAAGCAAGCACGAACGATTTATGCAAAGGGGTCAGATTGGCTGCACTCTGGTGTGGCATCAAGAAGCAACTGTAAAGATTAAAACCACCGAGACAAATGCCACAAATAATGCACCCAGGGTTTCTGAAACCCTTGTCTGCTAGGTAACTTTTGTCCCAAGTCCTAGATTCTAAGGACTTTTCAGAGATCTGGGAGAAGAGAGGATACACACTCATCTCCATGAAGGAGCTGGACCTCGGTGAGTGGTGGGAATGTGTGTGGTCCTCAACATCTCGGGGCAGAGATCTGACAACTGCCTTGAGACCTGGTTCATAAATGAAAGTCTGCAGACTGAGAACAGGAGGCACCAGAGTCCAGCTCCAGATGAGGGCAGGGTCTGAAGATGGGTTGACTGCAAGAGCAGGGACCAAAGGAATTAGACACGGAACACTTCTTAGATTCGTTTTAGGAGAGATGGACAGAGATGAAACACATTTCGATACGGCTTATCCTACTCTGACAACCTGTATCTCTCACAGACTTTATTTATACACAAACCCATTTCCTCTTGCACAGCTTTTAGTCACCACTGATAAATACTGCAGAATAAATTTATCATTTTCAATCATTTTCCCTCAAGTTTTGACATCATCGATATGATCATGGAGACCCCTATTAATTTGTTTCTGTAGAGAAGTAGCAATTTAAAGAAGCTAGCACTCCAAAGGGTAAAGAATCTAGAAGAAAAGAGAGAAAAACAAAAGCCTCTTAAAATCACAGTATCAAATTTTAACACTACATGGAGGGCTCCTGCTTAGAAACATCACTCACAAAGTGAACTAGAACATGAATGTATTTCAGGTTGTAGGCCAAGAGGAGTCTAGCAACAGATGGATGTGTCCTCAACATCCTAAACAAGAGAACCAAAACACTGATTGGAGAAGGCGGGTCAATGAAGATCAGAAGTAACAGTAGAATAGCTAGGTATGAGGAACATTCTTTAGACATTTTAAATAAACAAATAAGCAAACAAAGGTACACACACATGACTGGGGTGAAGAAATGGCTCATTCAGTAAAGTACTTGTACAAACGTGAGAATTTGAGATTGGACACCAGAACCTGTGCTGTGGAGATGCATGCCAGTAATCCCAGCTCTTGGGGAGCAGAGTCCAGCTGGCCTAGCTGAACTGGGAAACTCCATCTTCAGTGATGGAGTTCAGAGATTGTGTTCCCCCAAATTAGGTAGAGAACCAGTTGAGAAAGACATCTGAGAAGATTACAATTTTCTTCTTTATTGCAAAGGACCTTGTTAAGGAAACAAGTACAGACTGAGAAAAAAAATGTACATCCAAAAGAGTACTGGTATCTAGAAAATATGCGGAAATGTCAAAATGCAGCAATAATTAAATAAATAACCCAATTAAAGATGGGCAATAGACATTGTTTAGCCAGCTCTTTGTTACTGTCACAGAACATCTAAGATAGTCCACTTCCAAGAAGAAAGTCCACTTATTTTGGTTTGCAGTTTTGAAGGGTCTAGTTGGGCTCAGTTGACCCATTGGTTTTCGGGCTTCAGTGAGGCAGCACACAAAAGGCAGAGAAGAGCTGTGCCTTTTGTGGTTAGGAACAAAAGGGAAAAAGAGAAGAGATAACTTCCCCCACAATATTCTTTGAGGGTTCACCCTTAGAGATGTCAAACTTTCCACTGAACTTCAATTCTGCAGTGTTTCACCATCTCCTAATAGCTATCATGTACTGTGACAAATGCTATAACACACAGGCCTGAAAAACATTTCACGCTCAAACTGTAGCAGATGGGGTAAGCATTGCACTGTGGAGGCCACACAAACAGCAAAAATAAGCATATGAAACATTTTTCATCCTTATGAGCTATCGGGGAAGTGACAAGTACAAGCTACGACTTAAAGAAGTGACAATACCAAAAGCTGGTGAAGATTCGGAAATGTTAGGCTACTCATATATTGCTTGTCAGGTTGTGCAAAGGCATGACAGCTTGGGAAGAAGTTTGGTAGTTTCTTTCACAATCACATATGCAAATATCTTACTATCAAGCAACAGTCTTGAATGTTGCAAAAAAATAAAAGAAGTACATCTTTTTACTCAAAACCTGGCACATAACTATTGCTAACGGCTTCATTTATAATGGTCCCCAAACTGTAAACAACCTCGATGTCCTGCCACAGGCAATTAGTAAATCAAACCGTGGTGCTGCCTTACCAAGGGACACTCCAGCCTAGAAATGAAAAGGAAAATGTGTCTATTCAAGCATGTGGGTGAAGCCACAGGGACTTATGTTAAATGATTTGCAAGATATATTGCTGCCTGGAACAGTGGAGAAGGTCAATGCATTGATAATTTCCTAGAAATATAAGAAATTGACATTTTCCAGTATTAAAAAGGTTAATTTAGAAAGTAAATCTAAATTAACAGTAGTCTCTAATGAACTGCATATGGAGTTTCTGGGCAATTAGTGAATGCACACGTATTGTCACACACACACACACACACACACACACACATGATAAAGAAGATTGAAAACTTTATCAACTTAGAAGTCAGCAAAAGAGAAAACAAAGCAAGCACCTGTCTATACATCACAAGTACTAAGGAAAAATCAATAAAAAGACCAGTTACCAAATAAATAGAAACACGTTCACTTCACACATTAGAAGACAGATGTCCAGCTTAACATTTTACAAACGAGAAAACTGAAGCCCGTGGGTCTCTGTGGCTTAGAGCCACTCTCAAAGCAAATTCACCCCACAGAGCTGACTGAAACGCAGTCCCTCTCTCGTTCCCATGCTTTCATGCTATAAACACTTTTCTCTCTCCTAGAAATGACCTCCTCCTCCAAATACATCCCATCAGACTTGCTGGCATGTCTTGACGACTCTTCAAATCGTAAAAGAATTGGAATGTGCATGAAAGCTGAATTACATTTTCTTCAGAGTAAAAGCTCATCTGTATTTCAAAGATCATTTGCTTTTCACTTTCCCCATTTTTCAGCTTCTCAATATGTTTTAAGGAACCGACCCTGAATCTAAAATTCATGAGCATGATTGCTCAAGCAAGAAGCTGTGTCCACAACTTTCAGCCTTCCAGAACGGAGTGACTTCCCCAGCTACGGGGCACATCAGGCTGCCTTTGTGAGCTCTGAGTGAAACTTTCCTTTTGGACCTGGCAAGTAATACTATAATCAATTATATGATTATTACATAAATGACCAAAGTCTCTATATACCAATACTGTCTTTTCCTTCAGTCATAAAAGTAAGCAGAGCTAAACTTAAATAGCGTTACAAGAGACTTGATTATAAATGGGATCCCAGGTCCAAGGAGAAATCCCCGGATTGTTCTCTGGACAGAGGAGAGGGTGCCTGAACCGCCTTGGCCCATAACCATACTGATGAATATTTTGCTTATCACCATAGAACCTTCATCTGGCGATGGATGGAGATAGAGACAGAGACCCACATTGGAACACTGGACTTAATTCCCTAGGTCCAAACGAGAAGCAGAAGTAAAGAGAACGTGAGCAAAGAAGGCAAGACCAGAGGGAACCGTCATCCGATGATGGATGGCGATACAGACGGAGACCCACATTGGAGCCCCGGACTGAGCCCCCCAAGGTCCAAATGAGGAGCAGAAGGAGGAAGAACATGAAAAAGGAAATCAGGACCGCGAGGGGTGCGATCACCCACTGATACAAGGGGACTGATTCTAATGAGAGTTCACCAAGGCCAGTTGGACTGGGACTGAATGAGCACGTGATCCAACCAGATTCTCTGAATGAGGCCGATTCTCTGAATGTGGCTGGCCTGGAGTCTTTCTGAAAAGCTTTTGACAATGACACTGGGACTTGTTTCCTCTGCATATACTGGATTTTTTGGGATCCAGTCTGTTTGGATACTCACCTTCCTGGACCTGGAGGGAGGCGGGAGGAACTTGAACTTCCCACAGGGCAGGAAACCCTGACTGCTCTTAGGGATGGAGAGGGAGGAGGAGAGGGAGTGGGGGGAATGGGAGGGTGTTGGGAGGGGGGCGGAAATGGAAACTTTTATAATTTAATAACTTTGGAAAGAAAATGGAAATTACTACTTGATAAGGCAGTAATTCTTCTATCAAGAGGAACTTGGAACCCTTCCCTTAACACACATTGTCAAGGTCAATGCTAGATTTCAGGGTCTTGAACCCCTGATTTCATACCACACCCCAGCTGTTCATTTGCTCCCTGTCTCCCACTTAATCCTATGTGCAATGATAGAGTATAAAAAGTATAGTCTTTTTTCCCAATTAAACTCTGCTGACAGCCATCCTCACTCACCCTCAGATCTCAAGATGGTGTCTGTCTCCTACTTTTCCACCCCCACCCCACCAACTCTACACATCCTCCTTGGGGCCTGAACTAAATACCAGGTCAAGTACTTTTCTCATTCATATGTGTTCCTGTGAGTCTATAAGGTAGCAGTGTGGTTAGTAATAGGAGACAACAGCTATACTCACCACCAGACAATGTACTGATGGAAGTTACTGTCAACCTGGAGGAGCCACTGAGACAACCACCATAAAGTAAAACAGAAAGAAAGACATCCGGGTCAATAAAGAACTATTAAAAATTTCTCAACTTTTTGGTGAGAAAGCTTCTAAATTATAGGCCTCGGGGTGGGATGCTGAATTCAGGGACAAAGGAACAAACAAGTGTGTGCGACCCACAGGAAGAATTCAGCTTGGGAACGCACTAAAGCGACTGGAATCCTGCTTTAAGAAGTGGGTCACTGGCCAGGGTTGGGGGGCAGGCCTTGCAGTTTTATAGATCTGTCCACTTCCTGAGGATTCCCTACTTCCTGACAGTCGTGTATTGTGACTTTCTGTGTTGCTTTCCTGCTGCTCTGCCTTCCTTGATGTGATGCACTGTGCATCTTGAAACTGGGAAGCAAAATCAACTGTGATTCCCCTAAATTTCTTCTTAGTACTTATCTGGGTAAATAAAGCAGAAAACTAATAATACGGGTGTCACGTTGTTTTCATTACAAATGAAGTGAACTGAAAAATTAGATAAAATCAACACAAATAAGACAGAGGTGATCGGAATTAAAGCTATGTAGTTACTATTATCATCAAAAGGAGATAAAAATATGAGTTGAATTTAGAGGTTTAAAATAAAAAAATTATGCAGAAGACTAATCATTGAGAGGCCAGAAAAAAGATGAAATATTCCTCAAATAGCAAAAAAGAAATAAAGACAGAAAAAATATGCATCAATCTCAGAGAAATTAGGAAAGAAAAAAAGCAAGAAAAAGGCATGGGAAGTAAACACAGAAGGATTTTGAAAATCTATATAGATTATAATTCCATTAATAAGACACACAAGAGGAAGGGCATGCATCGGCTCTACGATAACAGCTGCCTCAGAGTAGAATGGCAAAGCATTCTCATTTGTACAGTTTGTACATAGATACCTGGTGTAAGAGCCAGGTATGCTGGGCACACCTCTAATCCCTGTAGAAAAAGTCTGATCAGCCTGGCGGTGGTGGTGCACGCCTTTAATACCAGCACTCGGGAGGCATAGGCAGGTGAATCTCTGTGAGTTCGAGACCAGCTTGTTCTACAAAAGCTAGTTCCAGGACGGGCTCCAAAGCCACAGAGAAACCCTGTCTCGAAAAACAAAACAAAACAAAACAAAAAGGAAAAAGAAAAAGAAAAAGTCCGATGAACTGAGTTCTCTGTATATAAAGGAATAAAAGAATAGCACAGACACACAGCTCAGTTTGGTTGTTTGCAGGATGAGTTTCAAAAGTGTCCCTACAAGATTTCAAGAGCTCAAATTCTCATTTCCCAGTGG
The DNA here is from genome assembly GCF_982192425.1 of Myodes glareolus. NCBI lineage: Eukaryota > Metazoa > Chordata > Mammalia > Rodentia > Cricetidae > Myodes > Myodes glareolus. The sequence continues at coordinate 52,398,559 of NC_142041.1, read as the reverse complement.
CCATTGTGATGTGAAAACAAACACAATGCATTGCTGTGAGAACTCCGCTGAGAACTCCTGTGTCGCTAGTGACATAAACAGTAGTAGAGTACAGCACATAGAAGGTCACCAGCAGGGGAGTTTAATAAACAACTATGTTCCTTTATGGATTTACTATAGTGTAGCTTTTAATGTCTTTTTAGAGTGTGCTTCTATTCATAAGAAATGTAAGAGGAAGACTTAAAGGCTGTTCCACAGCCTCAGGCAGGCCCTGAAGAGGGATTCTAGAGCAAGGCATTATCCTCAAAGATGGAAGCTTCCTGATTCTCCTTGTTACTGAAGACCTTCCAGGGAGGAAGAGGAAGATGGTGATGAGCCTGGTACTGGCCTAGTTTAATGACTGTGTTTTTTTGTAGTATTTATCAAAGACATTGCAAGGGGAGAAAAAGTGATTTAAAATTTTGAAGAACACAAAAATATTAGTAGAATAACTATAAAAGGAAATAAGGTTTGTGTACAAATGTAGTCCATCTTTTAAGCTGTTAGTGGGGAAAAAACAAAAAGTCAGAAACATTAAAAGGTAAAGTAAAATTTAATGCATTATTTTTAAGTATATGAGTGTCTTAGCATTGAGGACAGAGTGTGAATGGATCTGAGTGCAGTGCTGGCAGAAACCAAGAGTAGGGCATAGGCTCCCCCAGAGCTGGAGTTACTGGTGGTTCTGAGATGCCTAATCTTGGTGGTAGCAACTGCCCTCTAGTCCTCTATAGGAGCAGCGAGCACTCTTAAACACCAAGCCCTCTCACCAGCTCCTTAGACTACGACTGAAGGAAGAATTAAAAATGAAATGTGTTGCAAGATAAGTTTGCAGTGTTTTAACCTATACAATCAGGATTCACCAATCGCCCTGGGCTGCAAAAGCCCCCACTCACACTCACTCCCTGATTAATGCAACTGCTTCCAGGCCTGACAGTCTCATTAATTGTCAGGGTCTTACACAGATTTACTGTTAAAAGCAAACAAACAAATGCTGTAACCTCTGAAACCCTAAGTGAGCCCCCTCAACTGCTGTTTTCCTTCTAGGTGACACTGTGGTGGTGGTGTCTTCTCACAGCAATAAAATCCCTGAGACAACTATAATGTAGGGTGAGCAGATAATTCTGGAAGGACAGGCTGTTCCTGTAGTAGTCTAGGCATAAAAGAGGCTGTTGGATTCTGCTTGCTGAAAATCAGGGACTTGCGTGTTTTAGGGAAGTTCTATGTATGATTTCAGAAAGAGTAATCAGTGTGCATTCTGCTAATTGCCCACTCTGTATTCCATGCATCCTCACCATTCCTAGGCCTTCATCCCTGTGTAACCACTTATGGTTTGAATAGGCCCATATGGAGTGACACTATGAGGGGGTGTGGCCTTGTTGGAGGAAGTGTGTCACTAGGGAATGGGCTTTGAGGTCCGGAAAGCTCAAGCCTGGCCAGTGTGTCACTGCCACTTCTTCCCGCCTATGGATTCAGATGTAGAACTCTCAGCGACCTCTCCAGCACCGTGTCTACCTGCATGTTTTCATGCTCCATTCCATGATAATAGACTAAATCTCTGAAACTGTAAGCCAGCCCCAATTGCCTGTTTTCATTTATAAGAGTTGCCATGGTCATGGTATCTCTTCCCAGCAATAAAGGCCTAACTCAGACACTCTTGTGTCATATAATGTAGATAACTGGAAAAAACAAGACATTTTTCTGACTTTTAATTTTTAGACAGGGTCTCACTGTGTAGCTCATGGTGACCTTCAACTCACAATCTTTCTCTCTCAGTCTCCTGAGTAGAGAGATTTCAAGTGTGTGGTCACCGTGCATAGATGTTACTTTATTATTTATTTTTAGGAAGAAAGGACAGCTTTATTTAAACTCACCATAATAAATCAATGGTTGGGGAAATCCCTGAAGTTGCAGACTATATTTTATGATTGACACCACATTTTCAGTCTTATGTAATGGGATTTCCTTCTCCTAGCAATAGATGTGATATTAAAGTGAAATTCAGTTATAGCATGTATATAACTGACGGGGTCACCTTCATTTTCAGTTTTCTTTCATAATCCTACAAGTCTCTGTCACTGTACTTGTCAAAGAACCTCATGGGAATTCCATCTGTGCTGTAACCGGCAGAATCCACTCTTGGCCTAGCAAACATAATAATTAAGATCTGAAGACACAACTCAGTATGTTTAGTATTTCCCTTACAGGCATAAGGGCCCAAGTTTGACTCCTAGAACCACACGAGAAAAACTGTCATGATGTGTAACATGAGGTCCTGCTAGTTTGTGTTTATGTCCTGCCCAGTTCCCCACAGCTAGCTTGTTGGGGTTTTCTGTCCTGCCCATCCCCACAACTGTTTAGTCCCAGAGAAAATCACACAAAGATCTCTATAAATTATAAAGCTGATTGGCCCATTAGCTCTAGCCTCTCACTGGTTAACTCTCACAACTTGATTAACACATTTTTCTGATCTATGTTAGTCATGTGGCTCAGTACCTTCAGCTGGGGCAGATCACATCCTGATGCTTCGGTGGTCTGGGCAGGAGTAGGAGGAATCAACTTCCTCCTCCCTAGAATTCTCCTACTCTCCTAGCATCATTCCACTTCCTGTCTGGTTTTCCTGCCTACACCCCCTGCCTGGCCAATCAGCGTTTATTTAAAACATGATTGACAGAATACAGATAATTCTCCTGCACCAATGATGTTGCATACTTGTAACTCCATTGTTGGTTGGTGGGGGGGGCAGCAGAGCAAACAGATTCCTGGAGCCCACTGACCATAGTTCTAGGCTATTTGGTGAGTCCCAGGTCACTGATAGACCCTGTTTCAAACAGAGAAAGGTAGATGACACTTGAAGAACAACACACAGGGTTGTCTTCTGACCTCCACATGCACATATACAAACACTCCATATACATGATTAGGCACATATACATTTACACGCATGCATGTATATAAAGAGTTATATAGTTGAATGTGAACTGTAACCAATATAGGTAAGAAATACATCCTATCCATTAGTTACCTTTCTTTTATTGCAACAAATATCTGTGATAAATCAGTGTAGGTAATGAGACACAGATCTTAAAGCAATTTAAGTTGTGTGTGATAGTACATGCTTGTAGACTTGGGGAGCTGGGGCAGGAGGCTAATGTGTCTAAAACTAATTTGGTTTACATTGTGAATATTGATAGCCTGTTGTACATATATACATTCTGTGTCAGCTGAAGTTGTTTTGATTTTTAACGAGGAAATATTTATTGTGACTCCTGGTTTGAGATATTTCTGTCCAAACTTGGCTAGTCAGTTTACTTTAACCTATGGTTAGACTGCATATCATAAGAGGAAGGAAATAGAGAAGTAGCAGGGGGTAGGGACAGGGTCCCACTATACTCATTGTGATCATACCCCACAGCCGTCTAACCTTCTTTCATTTGGCCATTCCTCTTAAAGTGTCTACCACTGAATAGCATTCAAGGCCAGGGAGCAAACACTTAACATGTAGACCCTTGAGAGACAGATGTGATTCAAACTATTATTTCCACAGCGTTCTCCTTTGGAAAAGCTCCCCATCTATATATCTCTTCTTCTCAGCATATTCACACGCCACACCCCACCCCAGAACACACACACATACTCAAGTGGCACTGGAAGTCACTGTGCATGCTACCAGCAGAGAAAGTTAAACACCAACTCAACTACAAATCCCTCGCTCTACAATAGTAACCTGCTTGCTTGCTACAGTGCTACTCTAGGAACACAAATACTGCAAGAGTAACTTACCACTCTCTCATTAGATTTAAGGCCCTCTCTGTGAGATAGAACCTGTGTCTGACACTGATTTGGTCAAGAACCAAAGACTAGATAGGCTATGGATCCAGGGGGATAACCAGACACTACTGGTCTGTTAAAGGAACATAGCAACACAAAGAGCCCCCATGACATCCTGTTTTACCCATACGTCACTGTCTGATGCCGCCATCATCAGAGAAACCTCCTGTGGTAGACAGGAGACCTAATTATAGAAACTAACACAGAGACCCACAGCTGAACAAGGCGCAAAGAGGGAGAGACCTTAGAACACTCAGTTCGGGGTGTCTTCAAGGCTCAGAGAGCTATGTGGAAGAGGAGGCAGAAAAATGGTAAGTACCCATGAGGGTGGACACCAAGAAAACAGTTGTTTCAGACACAACAGGGCTGACACACAAATGAACTCTCAGATACTGCAGTGGCATGCATGGGGCCTGCATAGGCCCAAGCCAGATGGGGTCCCAGCACAGGGAAGAAAAGTAGACACAAACTCCCACCTTAACCTGGAATCTCCATTCAACAACTGTTCACAAAGGAAAATGTAGTTTTTTTCCAATGTAGTCTCACTGAGTATACAAACCACACTTAAGGGAGGCCCATATCCAGCAGCCAAAGGCCAACACAAAAGAGACTTTGTGATATTTTGGGAGATCTTTTGTTTAATAATGCTTTGTTTTGACATTTTAATCTTATTTGTCTTTTGTTACCTATTATGATTTCCTTATCTATTGTGTTTTATGGTATGTGTGTCTGTATGTGTGCATGTTTTCCTCTCATGTTTTTTCTTACTTTTTAAAAAATTTGTGTTTCCATTCATTTCTATATTCTTGTCTGTTTATTGGCCTGTTTGTTTTCTAGTGAGAGGAAAGGGAAAGTACGAATGGGTGGCTGTGGAGGTGGTGAGGATCTGGGAGGAAGTGTGAGAGAGAACACTGTAATCGGAATATACTATGTGAAAAAGTGTTTTTTAATTTGTTTTTTTAAAAAACAATCTTTTCTCATTTTAAAAACCAATCCCAGTTTCCACTCTTTCCCTTCCTCTAGTTCCCCCCAAGAGGGTAAGGCTTCCCATAGGGAATCAACAAAGTCTGGCACATCATTTGAGGCAGAACTCAGGCTCTCCCTACTATATCTAGCCTGAGCAATGTATCCCTTCAAAGATAATGGGCTCCAAAAAACCAGTTCATGCACTAGGGATAAATACTGGTCCCATTGCCAGTGATCCCACAGACTGCCCAAGCCATACAACTGTCATCATATTCAGAGGATCTAATTTGGGACTACACAGATTCCCCAGCTGTTAGTCTAGAGTCAGTGAGCTCCCATGAGCTCATGTCAGCTGTTTCTCTGGGTTTCCCCATGGTCTTGACATCTTTGCTTATATTATTACTCCTTTTTCTATTGTACTGGACTCTGAGAGCTCGGCCCAGTGCTTAGTGGTGAATCCCCGCATCTGCTTCCATCACCAACCCCACTTTGGACAGAGGACTGATCTCCAAAATACATAAAAACTCAAGAAAGTAGACAGCAAAATACCAATTTAAAAAGTGGGTTACAGATATAAACAGAGTATTATCAACAAAAGGATCTCAAATGACTGAAAGACACTTAAAGAATTGTTCAACGTCCTTAGCCATCAGGGAATGGAAATCAAAATGACTCTGAGATTCCATCTTATACCAGTCAGAATGGCTAAGATCAAAAACACCAATGACAGCTTATCCTGGAGAGGATGCCGAGTAAGGGAGCACTCCTCCATTGCTCGTGGGAGTGCAAACCTGAAAAAAATATTTTCAATAAAATCATCAAAAAGTACAAGAAATGAAGATGGAAGAAAATGAGTTTGCAAAGCCTCTTGAGAACAAAATCCCTTGCTGACCAACTTTTGAGTTCGGTAAGTCCTCAGCTTAAGAGACACGTTACTGGCTGTATGACCAACTTCAGGTAGAATAGGCAGGAGATGGAGTAGCTTCAGCGTGAAGGACTACTGTTCTGGTAGTTCAGGGATGGTACTGATTTCTGCCTTTGTACGGTGACCACTGACTTATTAATAGCATTAATTAGTGACAGTTGAATGAGACTTCCTTGTGCTTACACCACATTAGATATGTAAAAGTACTTTCCTGTGGTATTTGTCTCATGCTCCATTTGCTATTTATTATAACCAGACAAGATGCTACATATGTCAAAAATAACCACCTCATTATAGGGTCATTGATTGCTAGACAAGACACATGACTTTTTTTTTTTTTTAACAGAAATGGCAGGCTGTGTGAACTGAACTCCCGAGAGTGACAATAGGAAAGCGGATGACAAGATGGTAGAATGGGACAGAAGCTGTCAGTGTTGAAACTCACAGGCTCGCTGGGGCCTTTGGCTTTATGAGAATCCCTTTATCTTAAAGTCAAAGAGCAGATATTAAAGCATATCTAAATTTGAGCGATTAGAAAAGCAATGACTATCAATTATTCCTTGTATTCCCTGGAGGACTCAATCAATAATCGCTGGCATCAGGCTGTTAGGCTTAATCAGTCATTTCCCATCTCAGCCTTGTATCCCAGCACTGATGTGAATTACTCAATGCAGAAATGTCGGGTTTGATGAAGTTAGTGATATTCCGGGTAATGATAATTTGAATGTACACTTTAGATGTTCTAACGGCTACAAACAAAATAAATGTTATTGATTTGGTCTTCTTATAGCTCTAGTACCAGCTCAGGTGCTCACATCAAACTTTAGGGGTGGAGGTGGCAGTAGCCTACAGTGCTTGTCTGCCACATCCTCGTCTCATGAATCGGCAACACCACCACCCATGGCCATTTTATTCCTACAGTCACAGATGATTTTCCTACTGGTTAGCATCAAAGTCAGAAAGGCAGCTGGTGTTTAAACTGGCTGAGTTTTACAGCTAGGTCCCATAAAAAAACAAATGAGCTGTGTGGATATGATCCATTCCACGCCTGTCGTTCTCAGCGGACCAAGAAGGCTGGAGGCAACGGTTATAAGTCAGAGATGTGCTGGGTGTGCCAGGAGTGTGGAGAATATAACTGACAGGGCAGCAACGCCATAGTGAAGTGGGGGTCCTTTCCATTTAACCGGCAATTCAGCAGAGTCCAGTGCTTGTTCTTGGAGTTCCAGGAAAGTTGTTTCCATTTCCCCAACAAGCCACTTTGTCTGAGAGGGTAACTTTTCTCATGGGCAAATATATCCCCTTGACAAACTCATTCCCAAATGCTGTCGAAGACAAAAGCAACATAAGAATCCTGAGACAAAATTTTAAGTATCTGAAATTTAATATTTGAATTTTTTGACCTCCCAAAATGACTGTTTCCTATGGCTAAACCTAACACAGCAGTCATTCCTTCTCCTTGCAGGACACATTTCTGCCTTCTATAAACCCTTTGGATATGCAGAGAACAAGACCATGTTTGGCTACTCTGTACCCCAGTGCCTGGAAGGCACCACATACCCAGCAGCACTTAGGGAGAATGATTCTTTTCCTTTTATGACTCTTGTTCTAAGAGTTTCAATCTTCAAACTCACAAGTAACCTTTGAGCTTCCTCTTTAGGTATTTGTAGATATTTCCACACATGCACATAGAGACGTCTGCTTACAGGTGCACATACAGACAGACACCAGACGCACACACAAATACATGTTTATACAAATATACATGCCAGATAAATGCAATATAGACAGCATGCATGCACGCGGGTGCATACACACACACACACACACACACACACACACACACACACAGCCATGCACTCACTATTCACTGACCATTTGGACTTACTTTCATACCAATATTACAAAAGAAACAAATGCAACAATGATGGCCACATCTGAGGAATTATAATAACATTTTTAAATGCCGAGACAATCATATTCTTTTGCTGAATTTCTTTTTGTTCTGGTTTTGCAAAGGATGTTTCTATTTATCATGTTTAATTAGATATTTCTCTGCCAGAAGCCTGAGATTTCTTTCCCTACCTTTCTCTTTGTAATTTTAACTATTTTCTTTATTTTATTAATAGATGCTTTAGTCCTTTTAATTTTTTCTGTTCTTATTATTTGCTGTCTAAATCTTTTGTGGAGTAGACAAAGATGTAAAATAACCTGCAAAACCATACACAATATATTTTTAATATTTGCTCTTGGACACACACCGCATAAAGAATTGGAATATGCTTATTACTCGAGTTACGCCATTCCATTCAGAGAAAAAAAATGGTTTATTTCCTTAGCCAGTGTGAAGGATGAACATTATGCAGTGCACAAAGACATGAAATCGTCTCAGGGAAAGTGCTTCTTTTTCCTGTCTTCCTTGTTCTCCTCTGGTGTTCATTCTATTCTATGGGCTCATTCTACTTCTCATTCAAGATTATGTTTGCTAATCTGTGGGTTCCATATTACCCTGCTTCAGGTCAGAGCAGGGAGCAGCTGCGGGCACCATAGATCTCTAGGTGAAGCATATGCTCACCCTTGGCCTCAGGAGCATGCCTTAAGCAGTTGCAGTCAGCCTGGGTGCATGTGCCATCCCGGCCAAGCCTTTGACAAATTAAGAAGCAACTAAATCACCATGTTTTCATACTTCACTGACACCATGCACGTTACAGACCTTTCTCAAAGGGTAAAAGCTTATGCTGCTTTCTTTCATTTAGCAATAAATATGTATGGGATTACCAGTCCATTGTAAATGGGCTAACCAAATGCATTCTAATGCAAAATTGCTGGCTGCTTATCTAGGAGTTTGACAAAATGCAATTACAAGACCAATTATTTTTCTCTGCCCTTTTGTTACTACTCCCTGGATCACTAGTGATGGACTCTGAAGGCTTTTTATTTTTTTCCTTCCAGTTTTGCTAAGTAATTTGACATGCATCCTTCTCTAGTAACTGTATAGTGAAACAGAGCTTAGCCAGCCTGGGGGCAGGTGACAATCCCTGAGAAGCACCGGGATGGGCAGGACTTGAAAGATGACACCAGCTGCCCTTCCCCAATATACAAAAGAGGAGGGTGACTTGAAAATCTTGTCTTAGGTGGGAAGAGAACTGTTTAGTAGTACTGTGGGAAGCACAGTTATTTTCATCCCCTTATGTACCTCGCAAAAATATTTAATCACAACTCCAAGTTTTAATTGTAATTTTTGTATCTCTAGCATGAACCTGCCTGGACTGTTAGGGTACACGACCCTCTCTTCATTGCATATACATTTGGAGGGAATAAGTGTCTTTGCTGAGTTTGAAGGCGCTTGAGTTCAGCTCTCTCATCTTTTTAGAGGCTGGTGGTAATGCAGAGACAGAAATGGGAGAGACTGCCTGTCTGCAGGGAGCACCTTCTGCCTCTGATCTCAGCATCCAGCTGCATCAGGGACACTGTGTTGTTCAGTTGTGAGAATACTAAAGTGGGAAGGCAAGGCTCCGAATGGCAATTAAGATGCCCGTGCAAAGTCCTGTTTTTCCCTTGGCTTTCTGAGGAAGATGGTGCATAATTTCATTTCCATTTCCTTGATTCCTTGGTCATTTTTGTACTTTTTTTTTTGTAAGAAGGTTGCATTCTTTATATTCATTGGGTCTCACATGTCTATGTTTCGCTAATGTTAACTAAGATCAGACTTACAATGGAAGGCTTTTACACACTCTATCCATGCATGTATTCTCTGATGCCAAGACCGACCACAGAGAGCTTTCTCACTTTCTCTACATACATGGAGTTTGTCTAGAGTTCTCTTGTGTTGAGTGAGACAGGGCTTGCGGTAGAAAGGTTTCCTGTGTTCTCCTCAGTGATAAGGCTTCTTACTTGTACCAGTTCTTCCGTGTTCAGAGAGGTGTGGTTCGCACTGGAAAGCTTTCCAGTGTTCTTTGCACCCGTCGGGCTTCTCAGTTGCACAAATTCACTGGTACACTATGCGGTGAGGCGACTTCCAGGACAAAGCTTTCCTGTGTACTTTACAGTGATAGGGATTCTTCCCTGTTGGAAGTCACTGGTGTTGAATAGGGGCTGACTTAGAATAGATTTTTTTTTTTACATTCTTTATGCTTCCAACACCACAGGTGTGAGATTCATCTCTTGATATGCTGTGACTTCAGGCAAAATATTTCCATATATGTTTTAAATTCATAGGATTTTGTCTGTCGGTAGCTTTTCTGTTGAACCTTTGGTTTTCAAGCATCTCTTCACTTGATATACTGCTGTTGGAGATTTTCACTTATCAGGAATGCCTCTTGATTTTTCTTGCTAGTCTTGATTGAGGAACTCAGTTTCTGAACAGCTGGAAGGTATTGAGTTAGGGCTTTCATTGCACACCGTATCTCAAATGCGTGCTCATTGCCAACTTCCAAACTAATGCAGCCTTGGTAATGCAGCGTCAATCCCTGGGATCCTGTCCATCCAACATCTTATCATTCCTATGATTCTCCCACACTAGTATACCTCAGGGTAACAGAAATTGTCACAGAATCTCCAGAATCTCCAGATCAGAGACAGAATATGACAAATGAGCCAAGATGGCGGGCTCATTACACTTTTCTGTTTAACTGATGTCTGCTTTCATCTTAATCGTTTCTCTCATTTGCTTAGCTCTAGCGTAAGTTGTTCTTTTTCTATTATTTTTATCCATTTTAAAATTTACATTTGTTGATGTATATGTATGTGTGCCTGTTTGTCTGTATGTGTACCATGTGTATGCAGTACCTGCCAGAGGTCAGAAGAGGTGTTGGATCGCCTGGAACTGGAGGTATAGCCATCGGTGCTGAAAACTGTACCTGGGCCCTTGGGAAGAGCATCAAGTACTCTTAACAACTGAGTCATCTCTCTAGTTAGCCTCATTTTCTAGCCTCTTAACGTTTGAATTTATATTATTTATTTGGAAGCCTTATTTTCTAAAGTGCCACTGTGATTACTATAAACTTACTACATAACTGTTGGCTGTACTCTGCGAATTTTGGTATGCTGTGGTATTGCTTCTGCTCAGTTCAGTTTTCTCATGGTGAAATACCATACCAGAGCCATTTCTAATCAGTGCATCAAGACTTTCCTTGTGGACTGTTTAATGGTCTCTTGGGGGGAAATGTTCTGTAGGCTCTGGGGCAGTATATGCATCCTGCTGCTGGGGATAGAACCAAGTGGAATCACTCTCATCACCATGGCATTAGTGCTGTGCATTTATTATCAGTGTCTTAGGCTATTTTGCCTGCTGTAATCAGATACCATAATTGGGTGGCGCAACAAACCACAGAAACGTTCTTTCATACTTCTAGACTCTGGAGTCCAGGATTATGGTATCACATAATCAAATGCTTCTAAGGACCCTTGAATGGCTTGCATACAAACTGCTGACTTACTCTAACTTCCTGCAGTACGCAGGGATAGTTAATTCTCTGGGTGTAACATTCTTACAAAAACATTGACCCAATTCATGAGAGTAGAGTCATGACTTACTTACCTCCTACACCTCTCCCCTTTTAATATCTCACCTTGTTTTTAGGATGTCAAAAAAGTGAATGAGTATTAGAACAAAAAAGTCTACAGTACTCTATTCATTTGTTTGATAAATTATTCTTGAGTGAAATGTTAAAATATCCAACTATATATTTTTATTTTAAAATTTTATACAAAATAATATTTTATCATATTCTTTCCCTTCACCAACTCCTTTCAGATTCTACACACTTCTGTGTCTGCCCAACTACATGTTTTCATGATGTGTTGTATTTCATACTTTGAAGACTTTTCATTTAGGTCCACATTCCATTTTAAAATCTGGGCTATTTGTTTCCTTGATGTACATTTTTTGAGTGCTTTCCATATTCTAGATACTACCTATCAGATGAAAATTGATAAAGATCTTTTCTCATTTTGTAGGCTGTCACTTTGCTCGAATGATGATGTCCTTTTCTGTATAGAAGGTTTTTAGCTTCCAGATTCCAGATGTCCCATTCATTAATTATTGGTCTTAATACCTACACTATTAGAGTTCTGCCAAGAAAGTCATTTGTTGTGGAATATTACTTTAACTAGGCAAATATATGTTACATTTGTTTATGCTACATTTGTTTAAAGATGGAAAGATGTGTTGGTTTGCCTGGCCAATGCACCTGTTTGTCTAATCAAAAGGTGAACAGCCAATAGCTCGGCAGTAGAGGAATAAGTGGGGCTGGTGGGAAGAAAGAGTAAGCAGGAGGAGGAATCTCTGATTGAAAGAGGAGAAAGAAGAGAATGAGGGAGAAAGAGAGAAATTTCCCAGGGCCACCCCCAGCCAGGCAGCTGCCAGACAGACAGACTAGAAGAAGCAGGAAAGTGAGTCACAGAAAGTGAAAGAAAGGTAAGAGCTCCAAGGCAAAATTTAGACAAAAAAAAATGGGCTAAATTAAGCTACAAGAGCTAGTGGTACAAGTGTAAAGTAAGGCGAGGAATTCATAACAAATATTAAGTCTCCATGTCATAATTTCAGAGCTGCTTTATGGCCCACAAAAATCTGTTACAGTCCTTTCGTGTGCAAAGGAATTCAAGCACATTTATTATTATTATTAATTATTATTATTATTATTATTATTATTTTGGTTTGGTTTTTCAAGACAGGGTTTCTCTGTGTAGCTTTGGAGCCTGTCCTGGCACTCGCTTTGTAGCCCAGGCTGGCCTCAAACTCACAGAAATGCGCCTGCTTGTGGAAAGAAATTGTTAAATGTTGTTTTAGGACTGCAACTTGCATATATAGCTTTTTATATGTTCCTTTATTTTTAATATATTCAGAAACTTCCATGTTTTTTCCATAGTGCATGTGTCTATTTTTTAAGTTTAATTTTGTGATATTAATATAAGATTTATTAATATTGTCTTCTAAATGGAATGTTTTGTGACTTATACTGTGACCATTTACTTTTTCCAATTTGCTTTTTCTTTTCAATATGTTTTCTAAGCTTATTTCTTTGTTTCTTCGTTTATTTTCTCCTGTTGAACAAATATTTCCCCTACTCCCTAGCTAGTGCACCTTCTTGTTTTGAGACAGTTATTATTGTGCTTCCTATGGAGTTGGTGTCTGTTTGCCTTACTTATTATTTTTGTTATTCTGCCCACATTCTTTCCACATTCCTTTGTTAATTTCAAGTGACATTTTAAATTTATTTATTTTGGAATATTTTAAAAATACAATATGTATTTGAATTTTTACAGTCTAATTACTCTGAAAGCTAACACATACTTAATTCTGAAACACTGTAGACTTTTTGCTCTGTTTCATCTTTTTCTTTCTTCTTTTGTCTAATATGATACATCTGAATATACTTCAGATCCTAACAACACATTGGAACAAATATTGTTTCTTTTACAACCTTATATCTTTCAAGTAAATTAGAAAAAGAGAAATAATACATTCATAGAGTCTTTTACGTTTATCTATATATCACTCCTGAACTCTTAATTTTCTTTCTATTTCAACTTATTATTTGATGTTTATTTCTTATATCATTGACATTTCCATCAGTATTTTAAACATGACAGGTAGAGTAGCCACAGAGTTTTCAGTCTTTGTTTATCTTAGAATATCATTACTTCATCTTCAGATTTCATCTCTATATTGTTGGACAGCAAACTGTTGGTTGTCTCTCTTTTCCTTTTTAAATGAACCTTGCATAACTTAACTGATTTGAATGGAAAGTCCTCTGTCAGTTTTATTTTGATTCCCTGAGTCTAGTGCCTTGACTTTCTATTGTTACTTGTGAGTTTAACCATTTGAATTCCAACCATTTGGCTATGGCATAGTGTAGATATGACCATCCATCACTCATCTTTCTTGAAGTACAAAAGTTCCTTGGGTTTAAGGATCATATTTCATCAATGTACTTAATAAGTTGAGGCTCATTCATTCACTGAAACGTTTTTGATTTTAAAATAGCCATGCATACATATTTAATTCTAAAATAGCTGTACATACATGTATACATCAATGTATACACACACACACACACACTCTTTCTAAATTAGCCATATATAAAAATCTTTTCAATGACTAAAATGAGAGATCCACTGAACAGGTTTGATAACTGAATTATAATGACCGAAGAAAGAATTACCAAGAAAAAGAAAAATGAATGAATACATAAATTATCACTTAAACCAACATAACCTCGTATTCAAGGTCTGCTTGGAATGTTAAATCCTTGAATCTAGGATTTACTGCCACGAGCCCAGAAGGCTCTTCTGTTGGGAAATGAAAGTTCTACATTCAAACCTACTGAGTCATGTCATTGTAGAAGCTGGTTATCTTGTGAGTAACACCTACCTGAGAGAAAAATCAATCTTTGATAATGAGGGACACACAGAACAGCAGCAGGCAGGCAGAGATGATCCAGACATGCCCTAACCAGCTCTGCCTCTGACCTTTTCCTGCACTATATATATAAAATAGCTCTGATATGTATATATCATATATGAGATTTCCTGTCACTTAAACTTTGTCATATTTTCTTTTCATTATCTAAATAAATTTTTTAATGTTGAAGGTATTTATAGTTGCTGATCGGATTTTTTTATGTTAAATAGAACATTTTAGCTTGTGTAAAGAAAATTGTATAACTGCCAGGAACCTTGTCTAGTATTCTATTTAGCACTCCCATGTCACCAACATATTTAACTTATTCTCTGCAAAAGATTCCTTGTATAAATTATAGAGTCATGAAGAATGTAGGAAAATGTTTTCTTGTTCTTTCTTCTGTTCATTTAGGGCTTTCTTTCAGGCATATAGTCACCAGCTAGAGGAGATCTTGCATCTCTTCAGTTTGCTATTACACATTTGCAGCCTCCCAGTTCTAGACAATGTAAAATAATCATGGAGGGACGCTACAGCACTATGTCATATAATTTATTTATGATAGGATTGACATTCTCATATTTGCAATTGGTTAAACCCAATTCTGGGTGTTATTCATTCACAAAGGAGAAGGGTTGCATTTTGCAAGGACATGAGTATTAGGCTAAGTTATTGACGGTCAGGATCATTAAACTAGTGAAAGAAATCACTGGGGAGTGTAGTTCCTAGCTAGTCTGTGGTTGAAGACCTGGAGGCATGTTTGGGAAAGTTTTCAGAGTATGACTTAATCTGTAAGCTATTTAGAGGAATTGTGTAAACACGTCATTGTCCAGTGTGATCTAGTGCCCACTGCCACAGTATCTTAGCAGTTTTTGGTCTTATGTTGTGGAGAAACTCCTGGAGTTTGGAGGGAGGCACATAGGGATCAGAGAGTTATCATATTGTAAAGGGAGTCAAATGACTTGCTGAAGTTGTGCTAAGAGGGTGGAAGCCCTGTTTATAGACAATTTGAACAAACCATAATAGATTCCCTAGATTGTCTGGTCACTGTTTAAAAAAATATATCTCATCAATTCATTTTAATATTTTTGTAGTTGAACTATTTGAGTTGAGTAAATAGAATTAACTAGATAATTTAGCATTGTGTAGCTAATACTTTTATTTGTGACTGCTGATTATAATTTTAGTAAGGTACTTGTGGAGTGTGAAGGACTGTAGAATGTCTTAGTGACTGTGAATGTTTTGAAATAAACTCATCACTGTACTGTTTATTCCTTCATAAGTTGTATGTTTGAATAACTGGAGGCACATTCCTATACCCACAGGTCCAGTATGCTCTAATCAGGTTCTGGACTGAACTTTAGAACTTCTCTTATATAAAGTTTTACTAAAAATTTCATTTGTAGTAAGAGGTTTTCTCTAGTTTAGAATAAATATTGTTAGTGTACTAAAATGTAAATCTTATTGATTAATCAAGTGTTTGAAGTTGCAACAAAGATAAATAAAAAATAGTGGTCTTTGACAAAATGTATTTCTAGTTTCAGAGTGTGCTTTTGGTCATTTTATGATATGAAATTAATCTCAGATTTTCACCTGTGAGCTCAGTGAAACGCTGTAATGCAGATTGCTCCAATACTGAGGGGACCTGGGAGCTTGCTCCAATACTGAGAGGAACTGAGAGACAGTCACATAAAGGATTGGACCAAGACGCCAAGACACTGCCTGCCTCATTTGAAGGAAGAGATGGGTAGGCACCAATGCAAGAATTCCTCCAACATCCTAAAAAACACCATGGTAACACCAGAACCCAGCAGACACACAAAAGGAAGACTTGATCATCCTAACCAAGAAGAAGTAAAAGAAAACAACTTTAAATGTAACTTTATGAAAATTATGGAGATCTTTAAAGAGGAAGTGAAAAAGTCCCTTAAAGAAATGAAAGAGAAGACAAACAAAAAGTTAGAAGAAATTAATAAATCCATCAAAGAAACTCAAGAAAACCAAGAAAAAACAATAAAACACGTGTGGAGTAGGGGAGGAACGGGGAAAGCTTGGTGGCCGGGGATGGGGGGGGAGGGAGGTAGGATGAATATGGGATCAGGGAACAATATATTTCAACTAAGGGAGCCTTTTAGGGTTTACAGGAGACTTGATTATATATGGGATCCCAGGTCCAAGGAGAAATCCCCCAGATTGCTCTCTGGACAGAGGAGAGGGTGCCTGAATCGGCCGTGGCCCATGACCATACTGATGTATATTTTGCTTATCACCATAGATCCTTCGTCTGGCGAAGGACGGCTATGCAGTCGGAGGCCCACATTGGAGCAACGGATTGAGCCCCCCCGAGGTCCGGACGGGGAGTGGAAGGAGGAGGAACATGAAAGACGAAATCAGTACTGCGAGGGATGCTATCACCCACTGATACAAGGGAACGGATCTGATGAGAATTTACCAGGGCCAGTCGGACTGGGACTGAACGAGGACGTGATCTAGCCAGATTCTCGGAATTTGGCCGGATTCTCTGACTGTGGCTGGCCCGGGGTCTTTCTGAAAAGCCATTGACTATGACACTGGGACCTGTTTCCTCTGCATATGCTGGATTTTGGGGATCCAGTCTGTTTGGACGCTCGCCTTCCTGGACCTGGAGGGAGGGGGAGGGAGCTGGAGCTTCCCACAGGGCAGGAAACCCTGACTGCCCTGGGGGACGGAGGGGAAGGAGGGGGGGGAGTGGGGGGAGTGGGAGGGTGTTGGGAGGGGGGGCGGAAATGGAAACTTTTATAATTTAATAAAATTTACTAAAAAAAAAACAATAAAACATGTGAAGGAAATAGTTCAAGACTTGAAGATTGAAATAGAGGTAATGAAGAAAACACAAACCAAGGGAAATCTACATATGGAAAATCTGGGTAAACGAACAGGAGCTACAGAGACAAGTATAACCAACAGAATACAAGAGATAGAAGAAAGAAACTCAGGCGCTGAAGATACTATAGAGGAAATAGACTCATTGGTTAAAGAAAATATTAAATACAACAAATTCTTAACAAAAAACATTCAGGAAATCTGGGACACCATGAAAAGACCAAACCTAAGAATAATAGAGGTAGAAGAAAGAGAAGAAATCTAGCTCAAAGGCACAAAAAATACATTGAAAAATATTATAGACGAAAATGTTCTCAACCTAAAGAAGGATATCCCTATAAAGGTAAATGAAGCTAACAGAACACCGAATAGACTGGATCAAAAAAAAATGCCCTCACCATATAATAATCAAAACACAAAACATACAGAACAAAGACAGAATATTAAGAGCTGCAAAGGAAAAAGGTCAAGTGACATATAAAGGTAAACCTATCAGAATTACACCTGACTTCTCAATGGAAACCATGAAATCCAGAAGGTCCTGGATAGATGTGCTGCAGATACTAAAAAACCATGGATGGAAGCCCAGACTACTATACCCAGCAAAGCTTTCATTCACCATCGATAGAGAAAAAAGATATTCCATGACAAAAACAGATTTAAAAAATATGTATCCATAAACCCAGCCTTACAGAAAGTACTAGAAGGAAAACCTCAACCCAAGGAAGCTAACTTTACCCACAATAACATAGATATCTGATAACCACCACCAGCGTAACCCAAAGAAAGAAAACGCACAAACACAACTATCGAAAAATAACTGGAGTTAACAACCACTGGTCATTAATATAGCTTAATATCAATGGACTCAATTCACCTATAAAAAGACACAGGGTACAAGAATGGGTACGAAAACAGGATCCAGCCTTCTGTTGTTTACAAGAAACACATTTTAACCTCAAAGACAGACCGTGGGGGCAGACTGAGGGGCCACTGACAGTGGCACTGAGATTTGCCTCTACTGCATGTACTGGGGATCCAGTTCTCTTTGGATGTGTACCTTGCTGAACCTAGTTGTAGTAGGGAGGGCCATGGACTTGTCACAGGGCAGGGTGCCTTGTCCTCTCTTGGGATTGGAGGGGGAAGAGTGGGAGGGTATATGGAGGGAGTGGGAGGAGAGGAGGGTGGAAATTTGAATTGGTATTTTTTGAGAAATAATAATAATTAATAATAATAATAATAAATCTCAGTTAAGTTTTTGTTTGATGCCAGTGCCCATACACTACAACAAGGATACTCTGAATATATGAATTTGTCAAATATTCAAATAGTAGTCCTTCAGTTTTATTTATTTTTGCAAGAGTTTTGAATTCTGCTTAATCATAAGAGAATGCATCAAGAGCTAGAGTCACTTATTTATAATACGTGAAAGAACTAATCTGTTTTTTTCAATTTCATTTGAGTGGATTTGTAGATTTAAAAATGAATGTTCCCTGTCTTTTGTCACGGGTGCTCATAATAAGGGGCAATCGCTTATCTATCACCAACACAGTCTGTTTCAGTCCCTAGATGTTGGTACAGGCTCTATGTCTTCAAAGCAGGCTCAGAACTGCCATCGTCTTTCAATACTTGTCTTTTTGCTCAGCCAGAGGTCAATGCTATTTTTCATGAAATAACTTAAGGCAAGACACAGCATCTTTGCCAAGTGTCTGTAATGTGTCATTCTCTCCAGGCCATATCTTTCTGGAATAGAGAGAACTCCCCCAGTCTCCAACAGAAGTCTATGCTTTTACTGTGCCATATTGAATAACAACTTTCCTGTAACAAATCAGAAGAGCTGAATGCACATGAGAAGTAGGTTCTCTGTGAAACACAGGAGGCAGAACTAGAGGGAAGTTCCAAAGTGATTAATTGCAGATCAGTTGACAAGATACCATTTTATCACATAGAGGAATCAGTAATAGATGGGTCTGACTAGAGGGTAAACGAGCGTGTGTTTAATCAGGGATTGTATCAACATTTATCAGGGATGTTCTAGACCAGCAGTGTCCAAAAGAAATGTGATGTGAGTGCATAGATAGTTGCAAATTGTCTTATAGAAACATTAAAAGATTTTTTAAAAAGAATATGTGAAACTAATTTTAATAGAAGATTCAATTTAATCCCAGCAGATGCAAACTATTTTTATTCTAATATATAGTTAATCAAGAGATAAATAACCAGGGAATTAGTTTATCTTTCTCTATTTGCATTGTTTTCAAAATGTGTTCCTTATATCTACAGTATGGATCTTTACCTGCTCCATTCTATCTGCCCTAGAGCAACATGCAGCTGAGAGTGTAGGTGGCTGCGAATGGCATTCTGAGATGTAAGAAAATTGAACTAGATTACTTCAAATTTCCTTTAAGAATTCTAAGGCAGAATGTGTGCCTGGCATGTGTGAGGCCCTGGGTTCAATCCTCAGGAACACATATACACTCACACACACTCACACACACACACACACACACACACACACACACACACACACACACACACACACATAGACAGACACAGACAGACAGACAGACAGACAGACAGACAGACACACCAAAGCAAAACAACTCCTTCTCCCGAAAGTCCTATCTTCCTAAGTAAATACAGGAAGTAAGAAATTAAGAGACTGTAGGCATTCAAAAAGTCAATGAGGAAGTGGTCTTGGTAAGAGACACTGTCCCTTAAAGCAAAGTAAACAAGAAAGAGCATTTATTGACTCTAGTGCTGGAAAAGGCCAGAGAAAAGCTGGTTTGGGCATATGTGGATCATTTCTTCCTGCCGACTGCTGTCTCTGTGTGTCCCTCGTTTTCACAGATCGATTTTTCCCTCAGGTAGGTGTTACCCACACCATCTACAATGACATAACTCAATAGACTTGAAAGTCAAAGTAGAACTTTTACTTCCCAACAGAAAAGCCTTCTGGGGTTTGGGCAGTACATCCTAGATATATGGATTTAGCATTTCAAGGAAACCTTGAATGAAAGAAGATTATTTAGGTTTAAAAGAACAGAATTGAGGAGGAGCAGGTCCCAGAGTATGACGTCATGGTCAGAGTGACATCTTGCACAAGCTACGCAAATTCCCCTTTTCACCTACTGTTTCTAACATCACCTCTTAAACTGTAGTCTTCATTCATCATTTGGTTTAGACAAACAGAAACTAGGACATTTTTCTTCCGTAATGATCAAAGAGGATTAAATGGCAATTATATCTCAATAGTTACAGTGAGCTCTGAGAATCTGGAGGTTCAAAATCTTACTCCCGATGCTTGTTAGCTGTGTGTCCTGGGACAATCTACACAGCAAATTCTTGCCTCAGTTTCCTTATTTGGGAAATGCGACTAATTGTAAAATTGATTATACGATTAAATAAGTTGAAAATTCCTCAAAACAATGTGTATACATAGTAGCTTCGTAATAATGTTTTCTTTATTTCTCTATTGTGTGGTAGTCAATAATGACCTGTGGAGAACTGTGTCTACATGGTTTATATCTAATATATTCAGTCACTGAATGCACCTGGTCCCATCTAGGCCAGAGCAAATGTTTAGTCATTATTTGTTGCTGATTACTACTTTAGAAATAAAGCAAACAATGGAGATCCTATTCTCCATTCCAACGTAGTAGTGGAGTAATTACAACATCCATTTGGGGCTTATGTGAAAACTTAATTATTATTTCCAGTTATATTTTAAAATAATATTGAAATAGACTTACTTCAGCGCTAATAATAATTCTACAGAATTAAGTCCTGCACTAAAATAGAATATAAAATATTGAATTCAATATAACACATAAAAGTATTTTACTTAATGGCACATATATGTAATTATATATTGACAGTTTATAGTTGGTGTATATTTAGATGAGTGTGGTTTAAAGTTTTTGCTCATTCTGTTAAATTTAGTAGAAAATAGAATCATCTGCAACTGCAACTGTAAGACACATCTGGAGATTAGTATAATTACATTCTCATTTTAAAGGTATTGAATTTTATTTAAATCTTAATTTTTATTTTTTATCTAGACACGGTTTCTCTGTGCAGCCCTGGCTGGCTATTCTGGAACTTGTGCTACACACCAGGCTGGCCTTGAACTGAGAGATCCACCTGCCTCTGCTTCCCAAGTGAATGTTAAGATTAAAGGTGTGTACCCCCATGCCCACCTAAGGTAGTACATTTTAAATAACTCATCCATTAATACATATAGAACCTATGTAAATATAAAGTTTTACTCAACTTTCGGGGAAGGTTAAAAAGTGAATTTGCCTTGTTTACCCCAGGTAAGAAAGAACAAAAATCAAAACACACTTTCTGATGAGAGGCAGGCAAGTTCTGCCTAGGCAGGTCCTCGCATCATCTGAAAGATGCTGTTGCTAAGAATGTGCTGGGAGGTTAAAAAGAGTCCTGAAAGCAGAGGCAGAGGCTACACTCTTGCTCTCTGTTCTCCTTCTTTGTTCTCTAGGAACTTGAACGAGGCATGATTTCGGGTGTTCTCTTACTACAATATATCTGTGACAAAATATGTGACAGAAGCAGCTGAGTGGAGCAAGGACTTGTTTTGCTTTGTGGTTGCACAGGACATACAGTCCATGGATCTTTGGTCTCCTGCACTTGAGCAATAGATGTCTTTCTTTATCATGGACAGTGTTGACTTCATGGAGGATCAGGAAACAGACAGTGAGCAGAAGAGGTCAGGGATAATATATCCCCATGGACTCACCCCAGTTACCTACTTTCCAGATGGGCTTCAACCCTCACAGTTTCCCAAACTTCTCAAAATAGTGTCACCAACTGCTGGGGCACCACTATCCCAAATATAGATTCAAGGCAGTGTACAACATAGGAAGTACACACACACACACACACACACACACAAGTTTTACTTAAAAGAATTATTTATTATTTTAGATTTCTAATACATGATTAATTTTATCAATGGAAATAGTTTGCAAACATTTTTCACTTTGAAATCTATGCGGGATAAAAAATAATCTCATATAGAAATTTTGACTTACATGAAAGTGCCAAATAAAATTTAAAAATTGACTCTTTAAACCTCAATGTCTTTTCAATACACACATTAATGTAAACATATTTGTATTAATTTTTGTTGCATATATTAGCAAAGCATCCTCAGTGGGTATAGTAGAGAGATATAGAGATAGGACAGATCCAGGTGGGATGTCCCCTCAAATCACTGCCACTGGCTGCAGAGTTGTCCTAGCTTTGTTATAAATACATATATTGGAGATAATAAAGTCCATTTTATATGACTTTGAAGTGAGTGCATGACATCACATCAAGGGAAGATGCCAGACATATAGAATATGTTCAGTAAACGAGCATGAGAATTTATCACTACAATTACTGGCATGAAAGCCTTTTAGAGCCAAATCTTATAGCACAGCTCCCTGTTTGTTTGGATTAGTTTAGCTCATTAATTAAAGGCTGTTGTGTATCCCAAGATTTCAACTGGTTCATGTTTCAATGTTTATAGGGTTTACTATTTATCTTTGCAGCTAAGAAATAATTACACACCGCAAACATTTTCTTGAATTTTACATAAATCAATTTTCAATAGAGGGTATTTACATTAATCAGTTTCTTATTAGTGACTTTGCTTTTGGTCAGATATGGGTGGCTGATGCTACAGCAATTGCTTTTAGCCATTGAAAAATGGCAATTGATTTTGATCCAATGGAATGGTGGGATTATATAACCTGAGAAGCTATTATTTCTACTTCTAGAAGAAACTCCTTTAAGTATACTAAATAAAGACTACTTTTTGTATGGCCTGCAACATTTTTTATTATACAAAATTACTTTTCAAAATACTTTGTGTTTTTGACTTTTTTAGATGAAGAAAAGCTACGAGTAAACAAACATACTAGACCTCATCTCTGTAGCTATCAGCATCCTCTGCTCTGTCACTCAAGGCCAAAGTTTCTTCCTCAAGCCTCCCTTTCCTCCATACATCCTTTCCTCTCTTCCCATGATGAAAAGACATTTCTTTTAATACAGCCACCACCAAGTCAACTTCTGTCTTACATCCTATTTCTTTATTTCTTTATTTATTTTACATTTTCCCCCTTCTCAATTCATTCTCTGAATATTTTAAAAGTCCTAAACACAGATGGTGCTTCTTTCCTGAACTTTCTTCCTCTCCCTCTGCTCTACTCTCTTTCCTCCTCCCTCTTCTCCCTCTTCTCCCTCTTCTTCTTCTTCTTCGTCTTCGTCTTCTTCTTTTTCTCTTCTTCCTCCTCCTTCTCCTCCTTCTTCTTCTCTTCTTCTTTTGACTTTCTGAATCAGGGTCACTCTCTACACATTTGTCCTCATGTTTGAAGACACAATCTCTTCACTGCCAAAACAGCAGGGGTGCATTATAATCTGCAGACCCTGTCTCTTCTTCAGGCCTGTTTCTCACTTTTGATCACTCGTTTGATCATTATCTCAAACCTAGCCACGGAACTCAATATTTGTTTATTCTGGAATATATTTAACATTACTCATTAAATGAGTTCATTCCTGTCTCAAATAGAAAGTCTAACTTTAAAAGAAGTTACCCTGAACAATCTGACAAGCATTGTCTAAAGCACTTTAGTAACCCAAACTGTCTTTTGTCAGGGTAGTTATTTGGAAGAAACCAAGGAAAAATGGTTTCCTTTCTTATAACCTTGTTAGCATAAAGCAAACAAGTTTCAGTAGAAATTCTCTCACACATGCAGAAGTTTGTATCAAATAGCCTAAAGCCTGTCATGAAACTTGATCCGTAGAACCAATAGTCTAGTAGAAAGATGGAGAGACATACATCAAATTAGAATGAAGAAACAGAATCCTAAACTATGTGGGATGGTGAGACCCATGCAGACAGCCACACTCCAGGGTAGGAATACCAGGTTGGTTAATGTAGGATGTTCTGTGCTCATCTACCTTCCAATGTCACTTTCGGTGGTGACCTTTACATCTCTTCAGATAACACCTCAGTTTTGTAAAACTGTGCATAAATCACTGGTGAAACATACTGACTTTCTATTTCAGTCCAAGACACCAAGCTATCTTTGAATTAAAAAAACATCAAAGCCAAATACTTGTATTTTGTATTCTAGATAAAGATACTAAAGAAAATAGAAGTGAATTGACAGTAAGCAATAGTAGGACGTAGTAGGTATAACATCTCATTTTGTACATGCAGCCATGTCCCTGTTTCCACATGGATGTTTCAGAAGTGTTATTGCCTCCTGGCACATGCATAGGTCTTTGAGTGTTAGGGACATTTCTTTCACCATCCTCCTCAAACTAAATTTAAACATTTGCTTAGTTTTATTGGGTGATTTCTTTCTCTTCTCTTCTCTTCTCTTCTCTTCTCTTCTCTTCTCTTCTCTTCTCTTCTCTTCTCTTCTCTTCTCTTCTCTTCTCTTCTCTTCTCTCTCTCTCTCTCTCTCTCTCTCTCTCTCTCTCTCTCTCTCTCTCTCCCTGGGCTATTTGACTTGGAACTCACTATATAGATCTGAGTAAATCTAGAAGTTGCAGTTATCTATCTGACTCTGCTTCGAGAATGCCACCATGCGTGGCTTATGTGCTTTATTTAATCACATAAACTTAAATGAGGTATATTAAATTTCAAGTAATATGAATTCATCATTTCCCTCTTTCCATAAAATTACTAAAATTCTATTTGTCACTTGAAATCAGATCTTATATTTGAGATTTTCATTTCAACTGCTGATTCATCTAATTAATGATCAAATCTGATTTTGCTTCTGTTCAAAATGTCTCTTCAGTTACATTTTACACACACTATTAAGGGCTCTATCTGTTTGTAGGGCTGTCCTCTGAATTCCAAATTGTCTCTTAAAATAAAATTTACAAGATACATAGTTCAACTTTGATGTTGGATTCCCCCTTGTATGCTGTGATATATTTTATTACCATTGGTTAATAAAGAAGCTACTTCGGCCTATGGTAAGACAGAATAGAGCTAGGTGAGAAAACTAAACTGAATGCAGGAAGAAAGAAGGTGGAGTCAGGCAGATGCCATGATGTTGCAAAAGGAGAAAGATGCCGGAAACTTAGACCACAGTCCTGTGGTGATACACAGATTAATAGAAATTGCTTAATTTAAGAAGTAAAAGATAGCTAGAATTATGCCTGAGCCATCGGTCAAATAGTGTTGTACTTAATATAGTTTCTGTGTGATTATTTTGGTCTGGGCAGCCGGAAAATCAACACATAGTCTTCATCTACACAACTTTGTTAACAATTTTTCTGGCTGCCCCATGAAGAAGAAGACTGACAGTCTCTGTCTTTACTAAAAAATATAGATAAGAAATTTAAAGCTCCAATACAAAAGATAAACTTTTTTATATATAAAAGAATCTCTAGAACAACTCATTCCTCAATACTTTTATATAATTTTTATTGTAAGCCATTATACTGAGTATGTTTTCAGAAAAATGAACACAGGCAGAAAAACTGAAATTTTTGAGAACAATCTTGTTATTCTGACTGAAGCTTGTCATTTTTTTCTATATGCTATTTGTTCTGAGAATGTGCCTGACTACTAGTAAAGAATACAATTTTGAAAAACATCATATTAACTCTTAATTGGTTCACAGTTTGCAGAAAAAAATGAGTGTAGTAATTGTGTCTTTACCAAAAATAATGAGGTACCAGAATTTTACAACCGCTGAGGATCTCCAGGAGCAATTTTTATGTGAAGGATTTCCACATCCTTAATAAGGAAAATGCTATTATGTAAAACAATAAAATAAATTTGTGTTCTTAAAATTTCACATTTGTAATCTTGTAGATTCTTTTGGATAAATTTGCCTGTTCTTTTCCCCTCTTCTGAGATGTTTTGGGCAATGAAGAGTCAGAGATGGGGTCAGGGAGAAGATATTAGCATCTTCTTACAGGTCACTAGCGTTACGTATATGCATGCATATTACTGCAGATGACTGGCTTTATGTAGATGCATGCATCTAACTGTATGTGTATGCATGCACTTTCATGTGGGGGACTCTCTTTATGTGTGTGTATATATGTGTGTGTATATATGTGTGTGTGTGTGTATGTATGTATATATATATATATATGCACCTTACTGCTGGTGACTAGCTGCATGTATATACATATACACACATCTTACTGCAGGTGACTAGCTGTATGTATATGCATGTACCTTACTGCTGGTGACCAGCTATATAATATATGCATGCACCTTTCTGCAGATGACAAGCTGTATGTGTGTGCATGAACCTTAGTACAGGTTCATGCATACAGCTGTATGCATATGTGTTCACCTTACAGCTGGTAACTAGTTGCATGTGTATACACACATCTTACTGCAGGTGACTAGCTTTCTGTATATGCACGCATCTAAGATGTCAAGTGCAAGAACAAAGTCCATCTAGACAGTGGTCATTTGCTCTGGCACCCCAGTTCTTTGCCAATATCACCTATCCTGTCCTCCTTTGGCATGCAAGATAAACACTCTTTTGTTCTTCATTTCTTGCAGATTTGTTTGCAAGTCAATGTTTTAGAATTTCTATTTCCACTGATACTTTATTTTTTTAAAAAAATTCTATTGTTTGCCAAACCATTTCTTTGAGTAAGTTTTTTTAGAAATTAAAATTTTTAATTATTCTAAAAATAGTTTTATGGATAAAAAAAACATTAAGAACACTGATTGCTTTTATAGAGGATCTGAGTTTTGTTCCCAGAACTTACCTGACAGCTCACAACCTTCAGCCACTCAAGTTCTAGGGGATTCAACACACACTTTAAGCCTCCATGGGCACTGCATGCATGTGATGTACTTAACTTACATGCATACAAGCTAGACATTTATACACATAAGAATAAATAAATCTTAATATTCTCAAACTTTCATTTTGCATTAAATTCAGACTTACAGTAAATTTGGGAAAAATAGTATAAAGGATTCCTACATATTCTTGAGCCAGATACCTTATACACCTACAGTACAATAAAAAATAACCAGAACTTAATACTGACATAATTCTGTTTTCTAGTATACAAATATATTACAAAATTTTTAAAAATTTTATTTAATCTATTTTTAAATGTGTATACATTTTAATTAAAATAGATTTGTATCACTTTTTCCCCTTCCTTCCCACCTTTCAGCTCCTCCTATGCCAATTCTCAAACGATAGCCTCCTTTTCTTTGATTATTGTTACACACACAACACACACACACACACAAATATATAAATACAATGTGCTGAGAGCACTTTTTTGTTTGGTTATATAAGCTTTCAGGGCTCAGCAGAATGTAGTGGATAACCAGTAAGAGGGCTCTTCCCCGGGAGTGGTTAATTCTCCCTCTCCCAGAAGTCTTTAGTTCTTGCAGGTCTTTGTCATAGGGGAGGACCTCTTGAATCTCCCCTTTCGAGGTTCACATTTCTATTGATACTGCCACTCTTCCACTCTTGTTTATGTGCCCATATACTAGGAGAGACTGTTTCATAGCAACATTTCTGATTTTAATAAAAATTTCAATAAAAGTCTCATTGTGGTCTCTTCTCAGTCTAAGACATAGATTCACTTTTATCGTAGGTGCCTTGTGATGTCTGGTGACTTTTGTTCCCCTAATCTAGAAGAGTTCTTCATTCTGTCTTAATTTTAGGTGACTATTTTTTTTTTCAATAGCAGGAGGTCTTAGAAACTTTAATACTCTGACTTAAGAGTGTATTGTCTCAGCGTGAACAATACACACTACCAAGGACACAAAACCTTATTAACATGGTATTCAAACCGCCTTCATTACAGCCACTCCTTCCTTTCAGCTTTAAGCCACTGTTAAGACCAAGACTACCCACTTTTCTCCTGAAAAGTTTTTGTTTTTATTTTTTTCTTGTAGTAATTTTCTATGTGGAATTCTTTTACATTCATTCTTATCCAAGACAACTTTTGAGCCAAAAAGTAAACATTGCAGCTTCTCTGAATGTTGCTTTCTCCTGTGGTTTCTAATGATTCATAGAAATTAATTTTCTAATTAATCATGTAATGAAATCAATTAATGCTAAGTGTCTAGCATTAATATTCATTTTTTGTCTGAAGTAATTTTATACCTTTCATGATCTTCCACAATAGATCAAAACATATTACAGCAAGGATGACACCAAATTCAAGTTAATACATGTCCAACCTCTTACCCTAAGGTCCCACTATAGTATTTTGTGGAAAGTAGGGAGCTACAATTTTGTTTGAATGAATCAAAGTACTTGTCATTTATAAAGAATACAAACTGTGAAATGACAAATTTTTCTTCATGAAATTTATACAAAATTTTGTTTGCAAGTAAATGCTTTTGTAATCATTTCTCTATTATGAATAGCTACTTTTTCAACCTAATAGTTATTCCAACAAAGAGATAAAGATGAAAGTCTGCCAACTTTCGAATGACATTAAATTACCCTAAGTAAAATGTCAGTAAAATTAAATTTCTTGTCTCTAATACCACTAAAAGCCCATAGCCACAATATTTGTCTTGGTTAATTATTTAACAGATTTTAGATTTTTTATATTAATGGATTATGTGCCAGATAGTGTTTCTAATTAAACTTTGAATTTCTCTGATGAAACTATATTTAAGTCTATAGAATGTCATAACTCACCTTTGCATTTAACAATGTCTAGCAGATCATTTTAAAATAATAAGGTAGTAATAATTCATAAAAACTCACGAGCATGTCTAGGATACCCATGGACGTTGAAGCTTAGGAAAACGAATTTCTTTGTTTGGAAATGACAAGAGAGTTTTGATGGCTGTGAGAGTTGATTAACATGTAGGATAAAATCCTATCTTGTACATTTTATAATGAATAAGATACAAAATAAATCTGATCTTTAAATATTCACATGCTTTAAAGTATTAAAACTCATAAATCCTATACATAACTATGGACAATTTCAATATTATGCTTACACAAGACTAAGCAGTTTGATAAGAACAAAAACCTGTAAATTGGATGTTTCTATTAGATGATACATATTCATAGATAGGTATATGATGGATTGCTGAAATTCCACTGGGAGTTTTATCAGTGGGAAGGTGAATGCTATATAAATTTGAATTATAGTCGTGAAAAATTTGACCCAATATTGTGTGTGTCTATAGTAGGCATAAGAATTAAAATCAAGCATATGATAGAATATTATTCAGCCATAAAGGGAATGAGGTTATAAGCCTTAAAAATGCTGCTAATTGAAAGAAGGCAGGGGAAAGACTTTCCCTGACTTCACATCTGATAGATGACTAAAATCCAAAATAAACAAAGTACTCAAGAAACTAAACATCAACAAACCACACAATATACTTTTTATAAATTATGTACAGACTTAAACAGAGAATTCTTATTAGAGGAATCAGAAATGGCTGAGAAACAGTTAAAGAAATGTTTAACATTTTAAGTTATAAAAAAATACAAATCAAAATTACTTTGAGATTCCATCTTGCAACTCTCAGAAACGCTAGGACAAAATAAAAACCCACAAGTGACAGTTCTTGCAGACGAGGATGTAGAGCAAGGAAACACTTCTCCATCGCTTGTCCTGTTTCTGTAACTCCATAAACACTGAGTTAGCTTTAGTGCTATCTGTGACTGTCACCGTAAAACTGACTCTGAGACCGAAGAGGAGCTATCTCTACAGCCTTTTGGAGACAGAGATTATGCGGGTAGACTAAGATTATTTTACAGCTTATTATATGCAGTTTTAATGAGAAAGGCTGAATGCATCTGATATGGGTGCCTGAGATCAGCAACAGATTAAGATGCGCAAGAGAAAAATAACTTAAAGAATGTGGGGATAACAGAAAACTGGTTCTCAGAACTCTGCCCCCAGTTCCAACCATGAAAACTTGCTTCTAAGATGTGAAGTAATGAGACTCACATCTGTGAAACCTAAGAGAAAATATCTTGATCCCAAGAACTCAAGACAATGTATGCAAAATTAGTTCCAAAGAGAGTTAAAGAGGTCAAACATTCTTTTGACATTCCTGACCATCTTCCAGGTGAGGAATGAACACATGGAACAAGACTGAATGGCCAGGCTTGTGATGAGGAGCTCAGATCATCTCTCAGCTGGACTATAGCCATGGACTCTGATTTCTCTTCTTGACACATTACCTTGAAAAGAGCTTCAGCTCCATGTGCTGACAATTTACAGTAGCCCTGCTGAATGAGGGTGAGAAGAACCTTTGCTCGAGTTTGCACTCTTTGATTCCTGCTTTCAAGAAAGGAGAGCATGTATATTGTAGTGTGTGTGTGTGTGTGTGTGTGTGTGTGTGTGTGTGTGTGTGTGTGTGTGTAGAATCTGGTCCATGACCATCTTTGCTAGCTGTTATTTTTGTCATTTCTATCGAACTTGTACAGTTTTTTTTTTCTGTGAAAGGTTTGACCAGAGACTCCTTTCTCTTACCTCTAAACAATAGCTTAAATGCAAAATTGTTCAGTTCACCAGCAGCGCTATATACCTTGGCAGATCATTCAAACACTTTCCTCTACTTTAGTGAAGAACAGCTGCCCTGAAATCCTTGGAGGCCCTTACCCAATCATCTAGGTGGTCTGGAACAGTATTCCTTTCCTAGGCTCTTTTAGGTGTTTTTATCCATCCAGTAGGTTAGGAACATAACCTTTGGTGTAGCTGAGCCTTCAGGATTCTGTCTCATATCAAAGATGTCTCTCTTGTTTTTTGACTACAGCCTTCCCCACACCTAACAGAGTATTAGCCATTAAATTCAGAATACACAAACAATTTTCTATGATCAGATCGTAATAATGCCCATATTCCACCATGAGAAAGAAAAGAAACATAAAAGTCAACCTCAACAATAAAATGTAATGTAGAAAATAAGTCTCATTTTATCTATAGTTTTGATTGTCTCCATTCAATTTTTATTTAAAACTGTTAAGTAGAATGCTCCAGGAACTAACACTTAAATATTTTAAAATTGTACCTAGTTTTGAGTATTGTTGTGATGAAATCTGTCACTTTTCAACCATCCTTGTACATGAATTATCCCTCTGTCCAGTGTATCCTTGCTCTGTTCACTACCCTTTGTCTGAGATGTTGGGTTGGTAGCCATTATATGGCACTGGCTGTGTACTCATTTCTTTATTTTCATCAATAACTTTCCAGAGAACAACTGCAATGGTTTTGAAAACTCAGAGAAACCAGAAAAGACATAAAGTACTTTCTGTAAGTGGAAAGATGTAGGTTCTTGACTTAAAGTGAGCAAAAATGAATAAAAAACCACATGCTGAGGTTGCTAAGATCTGATGTAAATTCTTACTTTATTACTGCTAGTCTTTTACTGGGCCTAATTAAATTTTATCCATAGATAGGTATATATAGGACGAACAATATGTTATGGGATCCAGGAATATCTGTGGATGACAGACCGTCAGCATGTTGTAGGAATGAGGAATTTGCTAGAGGTCTTCAAGTAGTTCTTGTTGATGGAGAGGGTCTACTATAATTCTATAGCTGTGAAAAATCAGAGTATATTATATTGAAATGTAAAAAGATAAATATGGCATATTTTGTCTTTTAAATGTATTACACAAGAAAGCTCAGAGAGCAATGGCTAATCCATTTATTCCGTAAAGGCTGTATAACAACATAAGAACTAGGAATGCACACTGACAGCTTTGCCTGGTCACTAAAAAAATTAAGAGATTCATTTACAAATGACAAGTGCATTTGGGTGACAACATACATAGCTTATTTAGATTTTCCTTTTGGGTATGCTTTTATGAGGCAGTTCAGCTCCTTCCCAAATATCCTCACCTTGCTCTGCATTTAGGTTGGTGTTACTCTGGGGAAATGGCCTTTTGGTACCTGCATCCTGTCTCATTGTAAACCTTTGGAAAGTATGCTATCATCTCACAAAATGGTTTAGCTATTTACTGTGAACATTTTCAAGTGAAGCTAATTTTTCCACCTATAAGGCTAGACAAGTGTTTGGATTTAAAAAAAATAATAAGAAACTTTAGAATGTTAGTTAAATGGTTGGTTCTTTTGTATTTTAAATGTTTACTTCTTTTGTACTTTAAACCAAACTGAAAAATCATAAGAGAATTTTAGCCTCCAGATTTCTAAAGCAAAGATTTCATCACATACATTTTACTGGTTTCACTTGAAACTACTGATCAAAGAAGGACCAGAGGCTTGGACGACCTTGGTTCTACTGCAATTTAATGTGCCAGGTTTTGTTGACTCCTCATGGGAGACCTTGCCCTTTCTGAGGAGTGAATGGGAGGTGAGTTGGGGGAAAGCAGGAGAAGGGGAGTGGTTTGTATATAAAATGAGTAAAAGTTTTAAAATAAAAAAGGACCAAATGGAAAAAATAAAGACTCATACAATTATTGGGAAAATGATGATATATGATACTTATAGAGCAAGATTGTAAATATCTAAAATAAGCTAAATTCTTGATGGAACTTTAAAAAGAAATCCACTAACAGTGAGATGCCTTTTGTTGTGTCAAATAGTGGCTAGTTCATGTACAAAATAAAGCTGATAATGGTTATATTGTATTTGACTCTTACTAAAAGATTAACTCTTTATTGGGTCTCCAAGACACGCCATACCTATCTGGAAGTGGTAACACAACACTTTAATCTCAACACTTGGGAGGCAGAAGCAGGTTGGTCTGTGAGCTCAAGACCAGTCTGTTCTAACACAGAGTTCCAAGCCAGTCACGAGCGAGATTCTGTCTCAAAAAGAAAGTAAACCACTGTGCATTGTTATTGATGTTACACATTTTAAATAATTCCCCTCCATACAATGGTCAGAATGTAAGTAGGCATCTCATGGAAAGAAATTACCTAACAGAATTCCTAGTACTTAACACTTTCTGTGGCTTAACCAAAGCCAATTCCTCTGTTCCTTCATGGAACTGTGTTGGAACTGTGTCCTAACATAAAATATTAAATGTCCCTTGTGGGTCTTAAATGTTTAAGGAATAATTATTTGAATCATGGGGTACATTATGATCAACAAGCCATTGGACCTGCCTCCATCATTCCTCAGGAACAGAAGCCCATTTGAAGAATGCATTAGCAGTGCAGCTTGCGGTACTTAGTGGATAATGGACCACTTTGGGTGGTGATGATATTATTTCACTGTGTAGTACAGGTTGGGTCTCAAAGTGGAAACCATAGTAACGAATTGGTCCTAAATAAAATGTCTATGTGAAGAAAAATGAGGTATCCAGTTAATATGTATCATTAAAGACACCATGATTACCACTGTTTCTGTTGCTAATGCTTTCCGTGTGCTTATATGAGGCCTTAACTACCAGGTTGCAGATATAAGATGTCAACGAAGAAGACTTTCTAACGGACAATAATCCAAAAGTGAGACTTACAGATAGCAGTATTTGTACAGCACTGTGGATGACCTCCAGGTACTGGAAATCGACGACACAGCCTGTGACTGAGACATATGTGTAGTCATCCATCATGCCATGCGCTGATGGGGGCAGCACTCTCCGGACACAGCCAGGTCCATGTTCTCGCCACCATGACCGGTGTACAGAGATGTTGAATGTCATCAGATCTGTGTCC
This sequence comes from Myodes glareolus, assembly GCF_982192425.1. Classification (NCBI taxonomy): domain Eukaryota; kingdom Metazoa; phylum Chordata; class Mammalia; order Rodentia; family Cricetidae; genus Myodes; species Myodes glareolus. Next base: position 52,364,928 of record NC_142041.1, on the reverse strand, counting down.
TACATGACAGTAGACAAGAGAACAAAAGAGACAATCTCATTTACATCATATTTCTGGCTTTGACATTGGAAAGAGTTCAGGACAGGTGAAAGTGCTGAAATGATTTTAATTTCAAATGGAAAAAGAAGAAAATTCAAAGTCAAAGTGGCCTGTTAATATTACATGACTGCACTATTGAGTTATCATTTAATATAGAGATGCAGTCCTTTGGGTAATATTAGGCTCATAAGGTTAGTACAAATCAAAAGTCCAGGGGAAGAGTGCTTTGCTTACATAGATTTTTTGATGCATTTCTTTCTGTAATATCATTGGCATCATCATCCTAAATTCATGTTTACAGAGAGTTTCATTGCATATTAGATGATGTTGTGTGAGAATTTCACACACTATAGCTTTCTTTGAGGAATCTCATAGGGGATTTGTTGAGAATCCTCTGTAGATACCAAATGTAAATGATGCAATATTGCAATATTTATACATAAACTATAGTTATCTTTGCTCAAATCCAATTCATCTCTATATTTTATAATATAATGCCTAATAAAATTAAAATGCAAATTCTGTGTAAGTAGTTGAGGAAATAATGAGAAAATAGTTTGAACATGTTCTGTAAAGACACATTTTGTCTTACCTCACTATTTTCAATCACTGAATGTTAGAATGCATATGAAATCCACTGGTATGAAAATCCATCTAAGCATTATTGTCAACAAAATTATAATTTAATGAATAATTATTCCCTCTAAAATGCATGTTACGTTTCTAGAATCTGTTAATTTTATTTTATATATCAATAATAAAACTTTTCAGATATGATTTAATTAGGGATCCGAGGTCAGGATATTATACTGAAATATCTGAGATTTCCCAGACTATTATCACAGGCACAGGTCTTCCTTCCTTCCTTCCTTCCTTCCTTCCTTCCTTCCTTCCTTCCTTCCTTCCTTCTTTCCTCCCTCCCTCCCTTCCTCCCTCCCTTCCTTTTTTTCTTCTTTTATTCCTATCTTTAAAGCAGTCTCTTACAGCTGAAATTGTCCTCAAATTTGTTAAACATAAAAGATTGACCTGATGATTCTACCATCACTTCCTAAATGTTGAAATTACAGCATGTGTCCACCCTACTTGGGTGTAATCGCATGCAACATAAAAAGGAGGTGAATGGAGATGAAATATTCAGAGAAAGAGAAGTTAATATGACCATAAAGGCAGATATTGGGGTGATACAAGCCACAGCCAAGAAATGCTATGATGACCCGAAAAAGAATGAGGAAATTAAGACATCATTTCCAAACTTAGATTGTGCATAGAACTGCCAGCTCCACAAATTCAACTCAAGAAAATCCCTTTTTTGATTTCTGACTATGGAAATGAGAGAGAAGAAATTTCTGTTGTTTAGACCAACAAATTTGTGATAATTTATTATGGCAGTCATAATAAATTGACATGGACAAAGAAAGTAATTATTGTAGGTAAATTAACTGGCCTAAGTTGGCAAAGAAAGCTAGGTATGGAGTGAGGACTTGGAGCTCTGGAGTCTACTCTTCGTTGTATGCACAGCATCGCATCCTGGGCACTATTTCACATCTCCTCCACTAAACATCTGGTTACACTTCACACCCTGAAGGGAACTCTGTTTCTCTTCCTCAGGCATATGGAGAAAATACTTTCACAGTTGTTCCAAAGGATGAAAAAGACACTCTTCAGTTTTTAAAATTTAAATTTATCAAAGTCTTTAGTGAAGACAACTATGGATTTTTTATCTTCATGAGAAGACTTTTAATGTAGGGTGAATATGTCTAATAGTAAAAACATTCCCTAACTTTCTGATTATCAACAGGAAAGTATCATTGACTTCCTGTGACAGGTTCATGTACATTGAAACTATTGTTACATTTTCAGTCTATGTCTATAAGGAATACATGAAACATACACAGAATTTATAATTAGACTGGGATCTCACAACCAAATTATCTTAGGTATACATAAATACTACAAAAGAACTCAGTAAATCTGAAAAATTTGCCCCAGACACTTTGGATACAAGATTCATTATCTATATTTCTACAATGTCACCTGTGGAAGACAAAGATATTAACATCTGAAATTCTGAGTAAGATGGTAGACAAGAAATTGACTTTGTATGACTTTGTGAAGAGAAAGAATGAGTGAAGATAAAAAAAAAACAAATTCTATTCCAAAGTCAGAAAGATTGCTGGAAATGTACAAAGACCAGTACAGAACTTCTGAAAACTGCAGAGAAAAAAAAAGGATACCATGAGTAGAAATAAGGCAAACACAAGACATCTCCATTTGTGTGACAGAATAGAAAATGAGTTCTCATCCAGAAGTTAACATGACATCCTTGTGAAAGATTTGCTTTAGACAAGCTCACATCCCTGACAAGCTTCAAATCCAGTTGCAAGTTTTGACAAAACTGATGCCTTAGGAAATAGGTCAGTACTGGAGAGGAACCCTGGTGCGGGAGAATTGTCTGTATTCTGTCAATCTGTTAATTTTGAATAAACACTTATTGGCCAGGCAGGAAGTACAGGCAGGTCAACCAGACAGGAAGTAGAGGCAGGACGATGAGAACAGGAGAATGCTATGAAGGAGGAAGCCTATTCCTCCCATTTTTGCCCAGACCACCGAGAAGCAAGATGTAACCTGCCCGGCTGAGAAAGATACTGAGCCATGTGGCTAGCATACATAAGAACAATGGGTTAATATAAGCTACAAGAGTTAATAAGTACCCTGAGTTAAAGGTCCAATCAGTTTTATAACTTATGGAGATCTCTGTGGGATTTTCTTTGGGGCTTGCCGGCTGTGGGGAACTGGGCAGGACATAAACCCTAACAAGCCAGCCCCTTCATGTTACAGAACCCAATTTTGTCACTCTGGCCCAGATAGTACCATCTTGAGAAGAAATCTATTGTTTGAAATTGAATTAACATGTGGGACCAGCAGATGGGAAATAATCACTAATGTGGAGGCTCTACTTAACTAGTTCTAGCACTAAGGTGACAGCTGTAAAAAGTAGCCATGCTGGACAATACCAAACCAAACAAGTGAAAGCAGAAGGGATTTCAGCTCAGGAAGTGAATTGTGTGTGGAAGGGCAGCTCCATCTTCGTGACCTGAAACAGACTGCATCAACTGAGAATAACTGTACACTTTGAAGTTGAGAACTGTGAGCCTGAAGTCAGCACATGGGTCAATCTCTAGAGCCACTCATCTAACATTTACTGCTGTAGACTCTGAAAATTATGTACCTCCAGTAGAAAATTTGTCATCTACATATGTTTCCCCAACAGGATAATTAATACTGGAGAGATCTCCAAAGTGTAATGCCTCTTCTGCCTTTGCAGCATTGTTGTTTTACCTAGCACATTTAGAGTACACCTCTCAGCTAGAATATCAGCACTGCAGAGGATACAATCTGAGGAGCCTTGGTAAGGTGGAGCATCTCTGCAAACTGAGACTGGCTGCTACTATTAATGCCACACGGATGCACATAGAAGGGAATCTACTAGCATCTATGGTTGATACCAAATGCTTCCCCAACATGGGCTAATCCCAACATAAGCCATTGGAAAGAAGAGTCTACAAGTACAACTGACTTTCATCCCTGATCCATGGCCTGCTGAGAGTGTGGATCCCATATCTGTTGGATGAAATATTCTGGAGATACTGGCTGAGTTCACTAGACTAAGTTCTACTTCAACGTAATTTTTAATTTTTTTTTTAAAAAAAATTAGCTAGTATGACCTATTTTCAGTGAGAGGGACTGAGGTGGCTCAAGTAAAGGCATTTGTAAAACAAACCTGGAAACCCGGGTTTTAGCACTAGATCCTTGGCAAAGGTGAAAGGAAGAACTGACTTCACAAGTGGTCCATGAACTCCACATGTTATTCCCACCCCAGTCATCATAATACATATACACAATAGTAATAACAAACAATTTAAAAAGTATGAGGTGGGGGCATGAATGTTACCCATTAATATTATATTAGGATCTGTGTGACCTCTCATGTTCATTGTGTTTGTTTTATAAAAGTGGGAAGCCTAATATTTGTTGTGCAAATATTTATAATCTTTACATAATAATGATAAAATATTCCATTTATTTATATTTCGTGGCCTTCTTTATCTCTTCTGACTATTTTTATTGCATGTCTATTTTTATCAGATATCAGAACAGCTATGCCCTTTTGCTTTTGTTTGCTGACTAGATTGACTTCCGCTCTGTGGCAGTCTTTGTCAAACATTTTGTGGTTAATAACAGTTTAAATTTGATTTCTAACTTAGTAACATGCTCTACATCTGTATCTGTGAGCTAAGTTTTTGTTGATGGTTATTATTGAGGGACGATTACTAGCTTGTATAATTATGTTGGCTGTGTTTTGTTCTTCCAAAGTGTTCTAGTTCTTTTTGTCAACTTGAATCAAGCTAGAGTTATCTAGTAAGAAGAACCTAACTGAGAAAATGGTTCTATCAGATTGGTCTGTAAGCAGGTCTTTGGGGCATTCGTTTTTGAATTATCGGTTGATGTGGGAAGACCTTCCCACTGTGGTTACTGTTGTTTTGAACAGGTGATCCTGGAAGTATAGAAAAGCTGACTGAGTCAAATTAGATAAGGAAAAGCCCATGAGGTCTCAATCCTACACAAAGAATTGTAAGTAAAAGAGAAAAGCGAGTAACTAGAGAAGTGACCTTCCTCAGAGAAGAACACCCTAACTAGTTGATCACTGCCAAATGGTTAACTCTGAAAACAGACATACATGTAACAATATGTGGATACTTCAGTTTATATTTAGCAATATATATGTATGTAAAATACATATATGCATGTAATAACAACCAGTGGCAAAAAAGGCTATGAATTTGAAGGAGAGTAGATAAGGGTGTATTAGAGAGTTTGGAGGAAGGAAAGGAAGAAGCGGTATAATTAAATTACAATATGAAGTAGCCCCCATAAAAATAAGCAGACAGAGCAAGCTAGGGAAAGCAAGTCAATAAGCAGTGTTCCTCCATGGCACATGCTTCAGTTCTTGTGTCTAAGTTTCTACCTTGAGTTCTTGCCCTAACTTCCCTTCATGATGTAAACCAAATAAACAGTAAAGTAAATAAACCCTTCCTTTCCAAGTTGCTTTTTGATATGGTCTTTTTCACAGAAACAGAAATATAACTAGGATACACGTGAAGGATTTCAGTTGCCCACGTGAAGCAGAAGTGATAATGCAGGGCAGGCAGGTGGCACCCAGGCCAAGGCACTGAACAGTTAAGCAGCTTGGAAACTGGATGGTCTCTGGGCTAGATCATTGCTTAACTGGGAATCTGGGTGAGTGGAAGGAAGTCAGACCAGGAGAGAATGCACAGAGGCAGCTGAGAGAGGGGTGGGTGCCCAGGCTAGGGCACTGCATAGCAGGGAAGATGGGGAGGAGAAGCAAGGTCATATTCTGTTGGCTTCACAGCTTCCTCTCCTCCTAAGCAGATCCTGTAGTCATTCCTACATCCTGTAGGCCAGAGACTTTTGCTGGAGCAATTCCATGTATGATCAGAGGTTGTCAGGCAATCGCACATGCTAATAATTGCCCCTCTAGTTACTTTCAGTGCTGTCTGAGGGCAATCTCCACTTCAATAGCTTCTGAAAGTGGGGGTTAAGACTCTGAGAGCATATGCAAACTGGCAGGAAATAGAAAGCTCTTAAACGTACAGATGGGTAACACTGAATGCCACCAGTTTTGAACTCTGTGTTCAGCGGGGAAACTGACCCTTAGAGTCTGCTGCAGAGGATGAGCCAGGAGGTCACAAAGATGCCACAGTGTGTTCTTGGGAAAAACTACTTTATGTGGTTAGATTTTCCTCAACTAAAAGAACACAAAGAACTTTTATGGGCATGCTAAAAATCATACCATAATAAAACATCATATATATATATATATATATATATGCTTGTTGGTTTGCTATTCAATTACCTTTACAGAAATAGTGCTTTATTGACAATAAAACATTTCTCCATTTTTAGGGTCTGTTGATTTGCTACATGAATCATTTGCAGTTACTCTCAGAGGGTAAAATATTACGGAAAAATAATTGCTTTCATTGGTGAATTTGGTTTAATGCGATGAAATTTACCTTCAGGCAAACTGCAGAGATTTGCACCAACTGCTCTATGTTCTGGTCATCAGATTTTAATCTCTTACAGTTAGTCTTGATTAATATAGAAGAAGCTATGTCTTTTTTCTCGTCTTAACAGAAGTCATTAGGTTCAGGATGAATTAACATGATCTCAAAATCCATATACATTTCTCTTTTTTAAACACTCACATCTAGTGACCTTTGCTATTGTGGAATATAAGTTCCTTTCAATATGACTTTGACTAAAATGTATACAAATAAAACACAAATCAATTTATGAGTCAGTCATACATATTTGTTACACTCATAAAACCTCTCAGCATAGCTCTTACTTACCTCTAGAGATAGAGCCACTCGTAAGCCATACTATGCTTTTTCACCAAGAGTATTAAAATTTGACAGTGAACATCAATACCATAAAATTATATTTAAAGTCAGACATGAAAAGTTTGCTATGGAGTTTATTTTAGGCTTGTATCTGTTTTCTATGCCCTTCACTTCTGGATTTCAAACACAAGAAACTGCTAACCACATGGTAACGGAATTTCCTGTACAAGTAAGATCAGACAAAAAGAATGCATAAAATTTAATGTCTTTATATACATAAATAAATACTGGAGGCCATTTATTTTGTTGAAACTCTTAGTAACCAAGTCAAGACCTGTAGTTTTTAAACACAGGTGGATTAACCTGAGACCACAGTTATATTAAAATAATTTTGAATATTTTAAATGTCATTTCTCCTTCTGATTTTGTAATTGGAATAATATGCGATGATTTAAGCTCACCTTGTCAAGAAAGTTGAAAACAGGAGCAACTGGTGCCTTTGAGATACAGGATTAAAAATTAACTAAACAATGGAGTTTTGACTCATGAAAATATAGGTGAGGGTAACAGAATTTGGCATCCCCAAATATGACACTTTGGCATGAAGATTACTTTGAGGTAGAGAAATTTAAAAGAAAAAAAGTTTTATTTTTCTTATTTGCTGAAATCAAGTTCCTATTTACAAAGATGCATTCCTTCAATGCCTGCCAGGAAGGCTAAGTTTGATTATCTAACAGGGCTTTCCTTGTTGCCAGCCCAGAGACAACACAGATGAGTCTACAAGGCAGTGCTTCCTAACCACCATTGTCTATGATTTATTTCTTACACGTAGCCTTCTACACACACTTCTTCTGTGTATATGTGTGAAGGCTGGTATTTGAACCATTTCTTTGAAAATCATCCATTCTGTGGGTGTCTGCAATGTATATATGAAATATACATGCCAATCCTCTTATTTGGTTCTCTGTTATTGTTATTCTATTTCATCATTTGCTAGTCAGTGTCTCAGCAGTAGATTTAGGATAGAAGAACAATTGTATTCTATTTGTAGAGGGTGGTTTGAAGAACAAGAAGGAAAAAAATGAGAGAGGAGAAACCAGAAAATGAAGCAAAGCAGAGAGTAGGAAGAGATGCAGAAATGACCACAAAGCTGTAAGGAGAGCATGTGGTGTCTTTCTTTTGTGGTCATCAGTGAAGGCAATAAAAAAACATGATGGTGATTTTGAGAGAGGTTAAGAAAAATAGCTGTTGATAGATCTACATTCTATGTTTAAGGCCATGTTCTTCAAATATTTGAACTACAGAAAATTGGTTCAAGAACCCTTTGAAATGTTGCTCCTTAATTTCACATATAGACATGCATGCCCACATGTTATTCAGATTGTTTCCAATGTATTGTTTCACATGCAAAAAATCATTTCCATTTTTTATGGTATGTTATTATACAAGTTTTCATTAGCTAAAGAATTAGAATTATTCTCTTCATTCTTTATATCACCTGCTTCTTATTGTGTGTGCTTAATTTGATTTTAGACAATCTGTTTCTAAATACAGATCCAACTAAACAATAATATTTATATTTTTATTTAATCTTAGTTGCAGATCAAAGGGTTGTTGAATTTGCTGTTATGTAGACATCTGTCTTCTTGTCTTTTAACTTTGTTTTTATTAGTTGCCAGCACAACTGGAAGTAAAAAAGATAATATGTTACAGAGAAGTCCATCTGTGCTTAAATAACTTGCTTAGTTTTCAAGAGTTGGGTAGAATTTGTAGTTATACGATAAAATCATGTGAACAAAATACTTGTGCATTTACGAATGTAAATTATAAGAGTAATACATATCTAATGGTCTTCTCTACACTAAACATTTTAGGGAGAATGTAGATTTAAATGAAACACAGAAAGTCAGGCTTCATGGGGGAGATTTAAGTATTTAGATATTTTAAAACAAAGACTAGAAGCCTGCACAATTTAAGAATTGACCTAACTGGGACAGCAGAGGAGGAGATAGGATAGTTAATTTCAGTAAGAGGTGGGGGAGAAGTCTAGGATTTTCATCATCAGGGAGGAAGAAGTTGAGGTTGGTGGTTTGTGCATATATTAATTTTAGGTAAAGGACAATCAGTTATAACACCTGTTCTTGGACTAGAGGAAGGCTTTGCCATTTCTAGGGAAGCCTTTGTCATTTTTATGGGTCTGAGAAACTGAGGTCATTGACGTGGCCATAATCATGCCAATGATACACATTTACTCAGGACTTCATTAATCTTCCACAACTTTTTATTGATTCAATAAAAATTCAATATCAATCTTATTGCTATAGCAGTGATTATATATCCCTTTCCTACAGTAAGTTGAACTGCTAGAAGGGACTACAGAATATTCAAGCTTCCAATAGGGAAAAGCATGTCATTTGTTGATGCTTTTGCAAGTCATTTTGCAAGTCACAACAATAAAATGTGTACCTCTGATGTTGAATATAACAGTTTAAAAGCCTAGGAGTGGAGATACACTTCTGTAATCATGGCACTTGGGAAGCTGAGGCAGGAGGATTGAGGCAATTCAAGGATGATATGGCTCTTAAAAAGACCGTGTGTCCATATACAAACATACATACATACATACATACATACATACATACATACATACATAAATACATACATGCATACATACTTAAAAACCAGTCTTCAAGGTGGGGACTGGTCATTAAGCATTTCTATACTCAATTTGTCATATTTACAGCTGTGTATTGCTGGAGTTTTTCAGTTAACTGACTGTTGGTCAGATACAACCTTTATCACTAAACTGGTGTTTGATGTCATAGTTTCAATCACTTCATGAAGAAATGAAAGCCCATCCATGCATTATGTGATATACATAGTATTTCTAATATTAGCTACGCATTGGGATTTAGAGAGAACATAAGAGTTCTTATCTCTTTTTACTTGGAATGTGTATTGCAGAGGGCAGGTGCCAAGGAAAACACACACATAGCAGTTACATAGTGAAGGAGTAGTTTGCTATCGGTGACTAGGATTGCTTTATATAAGATGCCCAGGATTTGTTTCTCTGAAAGTTGAGTAGATATTTATGTTAAGACTTACAGAAAGGGTGATGGAGAAATGACTTAGTGGTTAAGAGCTCTTGATCTTACACAGGACCAGAGTTTGATTTCCAGAACCCACATAGAGGATCTCAACTTCCTAGAACTACAGTTCCAAGGAATCTGACACCCACTTCTGATCTCCTTAGGCACCAAGCACACACATGGCACAAAGATATACATTTGCAAAAAATACACATAGACATATAATAAAATACGTAAAGAAATCTTAAAGAACTTTTAAAATGATCTATTGAAAAACTAGACAAACTATTATTGGAGGTCGGTATCAGTGAAAAGAGTTTTCAGGTTAACAGATTACACAGGCAGAAACTCTAGATGGTAAAGAAGGTTGAATATTCAGGGAACTAGCAAAGGCTCTAGGGATGGAGGGAATCTAAGATGAGGTTTGGTTAAAGAGATGTTGAATCCATAGGAGACAAAGCTCTGAAAAAAATAAAGACATACCCAAAGTCCGTCTGGGCATCCGAATATTGATATCATTTATTCTGGATTGGCAGAAATTTATACAATGTATGTTATTGGGCAAAAATGGAAAGAAGCTTATCAGATTGTGTCTGTAGTGATAGATGTATAAGATTGTGTAAGGAACAGAATGCTGTGGCACATGGAGACGTTACTGAGTGTTGTGAGAAGTGTGTTGAACACTCAATGTTAAAACAGAAGGAACTAGGTGGTTCTCCTGCTGCCTTCATTGTTTCTCTGGAGCCTTTACAACTAACACTGGGCACGGAAATCTCTGTTGTTGAATAGTTATTGAGTTTTCCTGCCAAGCTACGATCCCACCAGGAATTTATGCTTGTGGCATTCAGCTTTATTCAATGTGATTCTCTTTATCCACAGCTCGAATTTTGAGTGTCAATTTTCTCGTGGTCTCACTTGCCCTATATATTTAAGAGCTGCCCACTCATCTGTTTGTAGTTTTATACATGTTACAAAGTGACACAGTGTGGGGGTGGCACACACCTTTAATCCCAGCACTTGGGAGACAGAAGCAGCAGACCCTCCTCCCTCCCTCCCTCCCTCCCTTAAGGATTTCTCCTATAGACAATAAAGCTAACTACCATTGTAGATTGCATAAGTAAATGGAGCAAGTTTCATTTATCTCTGCAGAGAGGAGTAGCAAAAGCCTGTGGTGTAATCAACAGGAGACGCTGGACTATGCTGTCAAAGACTCATGTCTTTATTTACATAACATTGGGAAATTTCTACAAGTTAGAAGTTAGTAATCAGGATTTTCTAATTTTTCTTATTGTCTCAATCACTTAAGTTAAATATTTAAAAACCTTTCAACTGCTGTATCTGAATCATATATTATAGGGTACAATGTGTATACAATGTGACATGATCACGTCAGCCTGTTATCATTTCCCTCATTTCTTCCTGTTAGAATATTCAAGGTTTTTCTTTAGCCACTTTGGAATGAATAGTGGTTTGTTGTTCACTGTGTTTTGCCTTGGAACACTTGAATTATTCCTTCCTAATTGTATTTAGGTGCTTCATCTTGAACCTCTACTTCGTATCCCTCCATGCTACCCTTTCAGCTTTATGCTTCCTAATGTCAGCGTCCAGTCCATGACAAAACACCAGAGGTAATTAAGTTAGAAATATTTTTGGTTCATGGTCATGGAGGTTTCAATCCATGGTCACCTGACCTATTACTTTAGTCTTATGGCCATGTGAACAGTATGCAATAAATGAAAGGGCAAAAGAAAACTACTCACTTTGAGAAAGTCGAAAGCAAAGACTGACAGACAGACAGATAGATATGGATAGATAGATCATTGGTTTCCCACGATCCCTTTCGAGGGCATATGTCTATTGACTTTATTCATCTCAGGAGCTTCATGTAATGTCTTCACCCTATCCCAGTCAGTTACTGGCAACTAAGCCTTTAACACACATGACTTGGAGGGCACCCTAGATTCAAAGTGTACTCCTTTCTATGCTCAGGTAATGGCTATTTTAGTTTGGTCTATGGGATCACATGTTTTACCTAGTCTCATAGAAGAATAAAGTAAGAATAAAAACATGCCACCTCTCTGTGTCTGACTCACTTTACATTAATCTCCTTCCTGTCCTTGCAGATGAGATTTCATTCATTGTTTATAGCTCAATAATCTCCTATTGAGCATTACCATACTTTCTCTATCAGTAGACCTCTGAGGTGGTTTCACATCTTGGCTGCTGTGACTAGTGCTTTAGAACCTTTCAAGGGTTGAGGAGAAGCACAGTGAGGAGCCATGGACCACCAGCCCTCTGCAAAAAAGTACATCAGTCTTTTAAATGCTATTACGCATCTCCTACCAGTGATTCATTTTTACTTGATCCATTCACATCCACATCTTTGTTCATGTTGTTTCTTCTACTTTTAAGGAATACAAAATCTGTCCGTATGACAAAACCTGGGTGACTTGAATATTGTCTTCCAAAGTCTTCTAATATTTGAATACTGACACATTATGTAAGTGATGTCCCAAATAGTGTTCTTAAACAGACATAATGCACATTCATAAATATATACACTTACAATATACTTATTTTATATATGCATATGTTAACATGTCTTTTCATTTAAGTTTTATTGGAATGATGTACATTTTATTTATAATCAATGAATTTTTAACATCTGTAGTTTACTTAGGTAATTACCAGCTGATGATTCAACACATCTGGCTTCTTTGTCTTTGTGTTAATCAATAATTGTTTGATTACAATATTATGTCTCTTATGCTAATTAGACTTTTGAGACCATGAAATTGTTCTACCTTTGTGCCTCATGCCGGCACTAATGTGTTATATTTATAGTTTAGTGTATTCATAAATCATGAACACATTTGCATGTCTACACACATTCTACTTAATTTGCACAAAGGGAAAATTTCTATTCACGTTTGTTTTTGTTACATTTACCACCTGGAAAGAATATCCTTGCTTGTTTTTCAGTTCAGATTTAAAAAGTCCTTGTTAGAGAGAAAAAATAATGTTCTAATGTGACAGAATTCTTTAAAAGAATGAAATATCATGCAATATTTCAATTGATGTCTTTTAGAAAGCTAATTTGGTAAATAGAATAATACTGCTACTTTTGTACTATGGATGCTGTTAAAATCTCAAGCTAGGAAAGAATATTTTCTTAATTGTTTCTTTTGATTAAATAATTATGAAGCCTGGAAAGAAATCTGATTAAATATAAAATTGCCTGTGTTTAAACCCTATTCTACTGATACTTATCTGTTATCAACTGTCTCCATTGACCGAGTGTCCATCTTGGGTGGCTTGTAGAAGGCATTCTAAAAGATATGGAAGCTTTTGGAACAATAAATCCAATGCAGTTCCTTGGGGTTGATTAGAACTTGGGAACACTGGTTATCTTGCCCTGTTTCCTTTGCCAAAACACAAAGAGTCTTTAAACTGTATAGGTTTGCTCCTTATGAAAAAACTTCACTATAGATAGATCATGATAAACTTAAAAGTGTCAGGAGACTGCAATATCTGAATCATTGTTCTTAATTCAACAAAGTGTGAAATAATTCATGTCCTAACTAACTCTTTATAATCTAAGGTGCGTAATCTTTGTCAGTTAAATGCATTAGAGAATACAAATCAAAACAGCTTGATTCAGAATTATATATCATGTGATTTTTACAAAATTGAAATAGTCTGATGATATGATGCTTAGATCATATTATCAACTAATGATAAGGCCCATTGGTATGCTATTTATTGTTTAAAATAGTCAGCTGGGTCTACTATGAAACATTATAAAGGAACCCAGGTTTGAGGGGAGGGGTGAGAGTCATTAATTTAGTAAGTAGTACATGCCATTTTTTCCAAGGCTATAAGAGCCGATCTATCCTGGGTCAACTCTTTTTCTGTGACTGAGACATTCTGGTACTTTAGAAGTTAATTTAGAGATTTTAAGGAAAAGATCAAGGACAAAATGATAAACGTAAAATTTTCGTTTCTCCCTTTTGAAGGACAGTGCTTTCAGGTGCGTTTGTCTGAAGAAGGCCTCACTGCACTCCAAGGTGGACACTGCACAGCAGGCATGATGAGTGAGACGTAGGCAGCACTTGCTTGGCTTTGTCACCCTATGTCACCATCAGGGAAACAGTAACAGAAAGCTTCTGTGCAGCAGGCCATGCGTTGAGGTTTGTATGTTAAATCAATGGACAATTAAAATACTTGAACTTCTGTCAAGTTATCAATTATCCTTTCTTATTTCTTGGAGGATTTTTATTTCCATTGACCTCTTTAGCATTATCTAGTTTCAGACCAATACCAAATCTCAGCACAGCAACTCTTGAGGCACATTGTGTAAAATTTTGATTTCTATCCTACGGTCTTTCTTTATACTTTAGTACTGAGGAAGTCTCTTATATGAAGTTGCTTGTTCATTCCCAGCCACCCAAACTCCCAAAATAATCACACAGAAACTATATTATTTGCAATACACATATTTCCCCTCTTGGCTTCATGGTGTCTCTTGATTCCGCCTTCTTTCTCCCAGCATTCAGTTTAGTTTTCCCCACCTACCTCTATTCTGCTCTGCACAGGTCCAAGACAGTTTCTTTATTAACCAATGGTATTCACAGCATACAGAGAGAATCCCTTATCATCTCCCCTTTTCTGTTTAAATAAAAAGGAAGGTTTCAACTTTAACACAGAAAAATATAGCTCCACCAGAGACAGATGCTGGATAGAAACTTGCCAGTAGGCCAGTACCATGGGACGTTATACAGATTAATAGAAATGGGTTAATTTAATATGTAAGAGTTTGTTAGAAATATGCTAGAGTCGTTTACCAAGCAGTGTTTTAAATAATATAGTTTCTGTGTGATTATTTTGGAGCTGAGAAATCATGAGCAAGCAAGCAGCCTCCTACAACCGAAGTCTACTTCAAAGATCCATCCTTTATGTAGGGAAAGATATATGCTAAATTAGTGCTGTTTTAAATTGGCTGTTTTTAAAATTGTATGTGTTTCTGTGTATGTGTGTATGTTTGTCTGTGCATGTGGTTGTATGTATGTATATATATATATATGTGTGTGTGTGTGTGTGTGTGTGTGTATTTATGTCTTTGTGTGTGTGTGTGTATGTGAATAATATGTGTATGTGGGTATATGTGCCATAGCATATCTGTGGAGACCAAAGGACCACTTTGGAAGTCAGTTTTCTCTTTTCCTCTTTATGAGGGTTCTTAGGATGGGATTCATGGCACCAGGATTACACAGTAAGCACCTTTACCCTCTGAGACATCTTACTGACACTCCAAAATGAACAATTTTCACACATGATTTTGAAAGGGATATTTTACACTAATACAAAATAAGCCATAGGAAACAGGAATACGTGCCATCAAAGTTATATAAAATATGAGTATTTCTAACTCTCGTCTCCTATGATTCTGCAGTATTATAAATCACAGAAAGCATTATTACATGGTCATCAGTAAAGGTCCAGGAAATAAGGGAAGGGGCAGACACATAATGCACACCAAATTTGTTCAGATAAGTCTAGATGGATATCACATAACCAAAGACATGCAGTTAAATACTTTTTCAAGCTGCAAATAGATCAGTTCCCTTCTGTCATGGGCAAGGTAACCTGAGGAAGAATGAGCCTCTTCCTCTCAACTCTTTTTCATATTTGTTAAGGATTGAAATAGTATTCTCCCAACTCATCAAACCAACAGCAACAACTCAAGTAAGAGATCAGATGAATTATTTGACGGCTTTTTGCCATAATTGACTTTGGAGAGTAATGAGTGGAGAAAAAAGGATAACAGGAAATAAAAACTGTAATTATCAAAGAAAAGATGGATTGGTGTGGAAGAATTTTATGGAGAAATCTCGTAAATCTTGCAGTTGATTGGTCAAGTTTGGACATGATTTACAATTAATAAAGGATGAATTCATTGGTAATTTTGACAGCTAATAATTCCTAGTATTCCATAGTCATTTACTTGATTCATTATGATGAAGTTGTTCTAAAGCTCAAATGCTCAAACAGCCTATAATAGGGTGTATCACATACAATGCATATTTATTTATTAACAGAGAAATAAAGGTGTTCCTGTAATTTAATGGAGATGCATAAATGTGTTAGGGCCATCATTTCATCATAAAATACCAGGAATTATTATAGTAAGCATTCTGGGTCTTTTATATAACCATTCTCACTGTTATAATAGATTCTACTTTGGGACATATAAATAATAGCTTTGTAGCTTGGTTACTCAATTTGGTTATAATTTCACATAAATTGGGTCTCCTAGTTAGTGTCTTTGTCTGATATGTGGTTATTATTATTGGTAGCTAGTGCAATTCTTTTCTTTATATTTATTTAGTTAGTTCTATACATGATTATATTGCCTGCATGTTTATCTGTGCACCATATGCATACTTGGTGCTTGTAGAATACAGAAGAGAGCATCTGATCCTCTGGAATTGGGTTATGGATGGTTGGGAACCACTATTTTGGTGCTGGGAAGCAACCTGGTCTTCTGTAAGAGCACCAAGTGTTTTTAACCCCTGAGCTACTTCTCCAAACCCAAGTAAAATTCATACATCTGATGAAAATGCACACAGAAGATTAGAGGAGCATAGGACATTGGTGTCAGCAAGGGCAGAGACTTATTTGTCTGACAAAGCATGGCACAGATGGATTATGTGCTACTGTTTTTCTGACAATCAATTGAGATAACAGTCAAGTGAATAGTAGAGGAAAGACAAAACATGATCTCAGCTGATTGCTGAACAGTGTTTCACAGGGTCAACTCCTCCCAGAAGTTGCCAAGGGTTCTTAGGATGGGTTGCAATCTTCAAAGCTAGTTTTCAAAAGAAACTAACCAGACTCCTGTTTGACACAAGGAGATGGCAGATAGAAGGAAAGAACACAAGCGGGAAGGACAATGCCCTATTTTAGCAGTGAGGTTGTTGTTGAGGTTCTTAGATTTCTAATGAAGGATCAGACATTTTATATTCTGAAGACCATTTATGCTGAATATTTACCCATGAAGTAGTCAAGACACTCTACTCTAGTCTTTGTATACTTATGAGGTAAGAGTGATTTCACAGATTCAGAGTGTCCCCTAATGCATATGTCTATTGTTCCTGACCTGACCTGGTCATCAACCCTGATCCAGCCTATCCTTATTAATATGCTTCCCTTTGGTCTGATACCATGAGTTCTGATTTGTGCAAATAATAATTCACCTTGAACTCATCAAAATCCTAGTATAGCACGAAGCAGAACACTGGTCTGTAGGGAAACTATCATCACCAGCAGAATTGTGTTCTTTTGACTCCTGGAACTTCCTGTGTCAAACCGTTACTTCTCTCTTTCTTGCCTGTCTTTCTCACTGTTGTTGCACTTACCAAAACCTGACATGAGTTCATCTTTGTGTGCATGTGTATCTGGCAAGCATATGATGGGTTTCATTCAGTTGGTGAATTTTTCTCAATTAAAGTCAATAACATCTACATTTGCTCAAATCTACAATGCTCAAATCCATATATATATCAAAGACTGAATCACAAACTTTAAACTAAAATTGAACATGAGAAAACAGACATGAACATTTAAAGGTGACACTTTATATAAAATAATTAAAAAGAAAGAAAAGAAAAGGACTAAATATAGGTATGCTTGCTTCAGTTGACACTCAAATTAAGTAGGGTTGGTGTCAGAGGATAAAGTCATCTGTTCCATCTTGTTTAATTAAGCTACTTTGTAAAATGGTTCACCAAATCAAATATTTTCAACCACATGCTAAAATGAATAATATTCATGCTAATAACATCATGTTTACACAGACAAATTGGCTTATTGTATTAAGGAAAAACATTAAATGGATTAAGCAACTCATATTAAAATGTGTAAAACTCAACAAATTGATTTGACTGCATTTCTTGGAATTTAGTCAATAAAGCCAGCATTCCTTAGGGATCATTCATGCCAGAGCTAAAGTACCAGAGAGTTACTTAACAGTAATTGCAGGCAGCTTTACAGCTCCAGAAGGGCATGACAAAAAAAAAAAAAGTCCTTCCATTACCACAGCCTCCTTGTTGAGGTTGCTTTACTAAACGAATGCGATGCTTACTGAGAAAATCCATGACCACAGCTGAAAGGGACAAAGAAGCAACCTACAGAAGACCAGCATTGAGAATTTAGGGGCTATATTCTTTCATGCATAATTTTGTATCTGATTTGCTACCGTGAAGGTTTGGAGGTAAACTGTTTTGTTCAATAAATTTCAAAGGTTTGATATTCTATTAATGAAGCTCACTTTTTTATTGATTTTTATTGAGCTCTACATTTTTCTTTGCTCCCCTCCCTGCCTCACCTCTCTCCTTCAGCCCTCTCCCCAGGTCCCAATGCTCCCAATTTACTCAGGAGAGCTTGTCCTTTTCTACTTCCCATGTAGATTAGATCCATGTATATCTCTCTTAGGGTCCTCATTGTTGTCTAGGTTCTCTGGGATTGTGATTTGTGGGTTGGTTTTCTTTGCTTTATGTTTAAAAACATGAAGCTCTCTTTTTATATTCACATAGAAACATATTTGAAACAAATGAAAGCCATACAACTGAATGAGTTGTCATAACTTACACTTCCCATTTTGAATATGGAACTATTTTCAGTCTTGGTTGAATCTGCATTTGTGGTAAAAATCATAGTTGCCTGTATATCATTTTCTGTTTCACCACAGTGAGGTTTGTACATTTTTCTTACCATCCACAATTTCACATATACGTCTCCCGAGCTTGGGGAATTTCATTCCCTCAGTTACCTTTCCTCCTCCCTTCTCCCCCAATGCAGTCCTTCTTAACAAGCTCCTCCTACTTTGATGTTGTTTTTCACCCACTGAGTTCGAATGTGATTGCTTGTTTGAGTATGCAAGAAACATGGAAAATTTATCAGAGGCTACACCTGAGAAAAACCTCTCTTCTCCTCCCAGGACCCAAAACCCACCCATAATCCTTCAGGTCTTCCACAGTAGTTTGTGGGTGCAATGGCCTTGTGATATCCTGAAGATACCGGTTCTTGGCACTCCCCTCCCATCCTTTGGCTTTTATATTTTTTTCCTGACTCTTCTGGGAAGTAGAGTCTTGAAGAGGGTGATGTACATGAGCTATTTTGTTGCTACGTTTCTCTGGCTGCTGTGGTAATTATTGCCTAGCCTTGAAGCCATGGAAGTCCTCCTGCTCAGCTTCCCAAAGCTGGGTTTATAGGTGAGAACCATTATGTAAAGTTCTTTCTTCAGTAATTCTCAAGTAAGCATTGAAATCAGAATAATCCTGCTGTTGCTGTGGACTCCTAATTCATTTACCCAATCAGACACATCTTTGAGGGCAGGATGGTAAATTTTGGTTGGGTTTCTTGAGAAATGATTTCAAACAGCTGTTTTTCTCTGAATCCCAGTTTCCAGGCCAAAGGGAGAAAGTCTCCATGTGTAGATAAACATCCTGACACTGGCTCTTTAGAACAATATTAATCTCTAAGCCACAGACTCATGTATTTTTTAATCTACCTCATGAACAAAAAAATTATAATGGCCCATTAGGAAACATTAAATCCTGATCATTTTTGTTAATGTTCTCGCTAATATGTGTTCCATAAAGTTGTTCACTTTTATAACTATGATACTGGTGTCAAGGGTTAATGAGCCATGCAGCTCCTAATGCTGGACATCTGCCACTAATCCATTACCAGAAAAAGGGTAATCTACCAACCCTGCAGATGGATCGGAGTCCTGTAGGGGTAAATTATCCCCATCCTGTGTTGCTATGTAGTGTCTGGTGATTGTCAGAGCACTTTCACATACATTATCAGATGTGGCTTCTAAAACTATTCTCTGATAAAGATGGGTATGCAGTATGAATCTTCCTTGTTTGTGGACCCTGGCAAAGAACCATGGTATCTGTGTGTCCTTGACCAAAGAGAACTGACAAGTGTTCATTTATGAGGACAGCCACTGTCTGAGTGTGCAATTCTGATAGAAACACACCATAAAAAGAGACCTAGGAAAAAGATGCCATTCAGTCAATTTGACAAAACATCTGGGTAACACTATTCCCATTTTGAGATGAAGAAACAAGATTTTTAACCAAATGGCAGCTCCACAGTAGAGAGTGTACCTAGCCTTTGGCTGTTGCTTGCTCCTTGATTTTTCTGTTAAACCTATGCTGACAAATTCTATATTATATCATACACAAGGGAGGTTGCTGAAAGTCTGTCTTCTCTATGGCCCTGTGTGTTGGAGAGGATGTTGCTGCTCTCAGGTCCTTATGGCCCGTCTATTGACATAAAGGCAACCCTGTTATATTATCTCATGACAATGTTAGGAGAGAAATAAACTCCTGTCATTATAACCATAGAAGAGGAAAATTTGGAATGAAAACCCAAGTTTCTTTATCTGTGTTTATCATTTATTTATCCATTTAGTACTTTTGCTGTAGTAGAGTGAACCTAGGACTTCAAGCACGTTAGGTAATAACCACACCACTGAGCAGTATCTTCAGCCCTCTCTTTTTGTTTCTCCTTTTTATTTTGCATGAGGGTCTCACTAAGTTTTACAGACTGGTCTTGAATTTGCAACCCTTTAGCCCCAGCCTCTTAAATAGTTGAAATTGCAGGACTTTTCAACCATACCTGGATAAATAAGCTTATTCAAATCTGCGAGAACGGCATTATTATTTCCTTCTTGATGTTGTCCTGATAACATAACAACAAAGATGAGAAAGTCATATGTAACACTTCAAGTGGGCCAGCCTCAGTTCTTGACTCTCCATAGATTTTAACTGGCTTAAGGCTCACAACAAACCAAAGGGATCATGTTGACCTCATAAGGTATGATGCTGAGTGTCCTATGCACTGCTCTTTGCTGTGAAGAGACACTATAACCAACGTAACTCTGATAAAAGAAAGAATTGAATTGGCATGCTTACAGTTTCAGAGGGTTCATCCATTTTCATCATGGCAGGGGGCAGATAGGAGCACGAAAGCACTGTAACTGCAGAGAGAGAGAGAGAGAGAGAGAGAGAGAGAGAGAGAGGAAGAAGAAGAAGAGGAAGAGGAGGAAGGGAGGGAGGGAGAGTGAGAGAGAGACAGAAGAAGAAGATGAAGAAGAAGAAGAAGGAGGAGGAGGAGAAGGAGGAGGAAGAGAGAAAGAATATCTCGGTCTGCCGCAGCTTTTGAGACCCCAAAGGTCACTCTCCATGACATACTTCCTTGATCCAAGGCCACACCTACTCCAACAAGGCCAGACCTCTTAATTCTTATAATACTTTCAAACAGTTCCTCTCCTTGGTGACTAAGCATTTAAATATGTGAGTCTACAGGAGCCATTTTTATTTAGACCACTACACTAAGTTATCAAAACACCAAACCTGACAAGGTCCCAGTTTTCATGTTTCTACTTGCAAACTGAGACTACAGTTTCATTGTCCCCAGTTACATTTTAGTATGCTTAGCCCTCATGAGTTTAAATAATTTGCCTTTAATAGTTTATCATCAAGTAAACCTGATTTTTAAAGGCAATCTGATTTGACAAAAAAGAAAATGGGAAAAACCTGGGTCTTTTATGATCTTGTCCAGTAAGCCAGCCTTGAAAACAGTTCTCCCTCTTGAACTTTGAGGTATGAAATGTGATATGCACTGTGTCAGGCGCATTGTGAAGAGTTTCTTTCTGTAACTTTCAACACAATATTTCCAAAGTGATTATTCTTGCACTAACCTTGAAGATAACCACTTGGGTTTGACTTTTGCCTAGTAGTTTTTAGTCATCCTGCTACTTTCCATGCATCCTTCAATATGTAAAATTAGGAGCAATTAATGATCCCAGTTCCATATAGCTAGAGAGGATCTAACGATGCTATAGAGTCTCCCCCCTCCATTTTTAAAGGCTATGAGTGAAGGCTACTCATGGATGCCTGAAATTGCAGAGTTCCTAAAGCTACATTTCCTATGCTTCCCACCTCCATTTGGCTTGTGAGAAGGCAGAAAATGGCTAGAAAGATAAGGAGGATGATTTTCATTCTGGGAAGGACAGAGTGGTGTGAAATTGCATGATGGCCAAAAACACAGTGCCATTTAAAAACTTTAAATTTTCTTATTCTGGAAATTAACACGGGATATTAAATGACAGTAGGCAAATGAAAGTGCAGAAAGGGGAAGCCTATGCAGAGGCAGCCTCTAGAAGTCCTGTCCCCCACCCGCCATACCCATGGAGCTCACCTTCAGTGGGTATTAGCTAATGTGAATGCAATTAGCTGTGATATTTCAATTTGCATTGTTTGGTTTGGTTCTTTTTATGTAGTTGGAATAAAGGTTTAGCATTTCTTTATTGGATTAATTAATGAATAAATGTTAAAGTTGTTTGGCAGATCTTGCTTCCCCAACTTGCCAGATGAATACAGCTCTCAAGCCTCATCAGAGTAGCTTCTTTTGGGGGTAGATGAAGCTTACTATGAGACTTGCTGTTGGTCACAGTACAGTGACTAAGAGAGTAAGGAATGACAAGGCCTTAATGGGACACCTTTTCCTTCACGAGGATCATCAGTGAAGAAGAGGAGGTGGAAGACTGTAAAGTCAGAGGTTGCCGAGAACTACTGTGAATCACTATGTTCTGGTTATGATAGGGCCATTATACACTCGCAGCATTTGAGCCTGCGTGCACAAGACCTACATAAGATCAAAGCACTCAAAATTTCCATGTGAATGGGAAAATTCATGAGACCCCACACATAGCCAAGGAGTTATTTCAGTCATGGCTGCTGGAGGAGGGGAATCATCAGTTTTCTTTAGGGATGCTGTCCCAGGTCTGTTCCCATGTTCTGGTGGGTGATTCTTTACCCATGTGCATGCCATAATCATCAAACTAGTTCAATGCTTTAAAAAAAAAAGCATGTGGAGCAATGGTTTAGAGCTTAAGTATGCTTCCTGATCTTGGAGACAACTCAAGTTTAGATAGCAAAATCCACATATGATCACAATATACTTCTCCCTATGTGTGTACCTGAGCATGTCCACGTGAACATGCAGAGAGACACACACTCATACTTTTAAATAGAAATAAAATAAATCTTAGATATCCAGCATATAGAAGGTATTTAGTAAACAATTATTTTATTTCCACTTAATGAATATATACATATGACAAAAGAATCAAAAAGTGCTAAATACTTATAATCAAAGAAAGGAGTCTTCTCTACTTTTAAATTATGTATACTAGTATATTATTTTATTTAAAAATATGTGTACATTAGTGTAGGTAAAATGGCTCAGAGCAAGTAAAATGTAGTTGCTTGCCAAGCTTGGTGATCTGAATTCAATCCATGGAATCTGCATGATAGAGGAGCAAACAGACTCTTACAGGTTGTGCTCTGATTTCCACATGCATGTCATACACACATGCAATGAATAAATAAAAGTAATATACTTATGTATATTTATTAAATATGCCGCTATATTTTATGTAGAAGTTTGGTTTTCAATAATTCTGTCTGAATCGAAACATCATACTTCGTTTTTTATCAATGAAATACAAAGGTTTACAAAGGAATACCCTATTTTACAAGAAGTAGATTTGCTTATAAAATGGAAAAAGGAAATATCTAAGGTAAATTTTATTGTCTACTGATAAATACATATATATATATATATACTGATACAGATCAAATAGTCAAGTAAAAAGATAAATATCTAATATTATACCACTAGGAAATACTATACTATTTGGAAAAAAACGAAGTCTGATTTATTAAAATCTAGTGGCTTTAGGTATAATTCTGGTTGAAAGATATTAATAACAGTAACCTAATTCTAGCCAAATTTCTAATACATTTTAATTAACTTCTTGCTTCCTTAGAAATCTGATGAAGCTTTCTGCAGAAGTAATAAACTAAAACTACATTTGCATTATTACATTTAAACAAAATGAGATAGTCTACATATCAAAGTTGTGTTTAATGATACACATAAGCTGAATGAATGTTTACTTCGATCCATTATTGATTTGGGAACTAACAAATCTCAACCTATAAACATTCATAAAGAAAACATTCCTACTAAATGAATTATTTGCATTTTACAATAGGCATATTTTGTGATAAAATACAAACAATGATTATTAATAACATTGTGGACCCTCAAAAAGTATTTATTGAATAGATCAGAATGTAGAATAAATACATTGCCCATCTAAATTATTCTGATCTTCATCTTCATATAGATATTATTTAAATTCGCAAGACTATTTACATGCTGCATTAGCAGAAGGAAGAAAGTTGCATTGAGTTTGCTAAATAAAAATGTCTGTACTATGTAATGTACGATCCATTATATATCTTTGATGTATTCAAAGCACCCATCTATTCAGTTCTACAAATACCAGTTTTGTGTCAGCTACATGCAAAACATTGTTAAATGCTGTGGGAGTCAAAAGTGAAAATAATACCATACAGTCTCTTCCCAAGACAGGGCCCTGAAAACATATTCAGTAATTACTTGTAAAAGGATAGAATCCAAAGACAATCACAAGGTGGCTCGAAGAAATGGGTGGAAGAGAACTCACAATTGTAAAAGTTAGGAACAGATGACAGATGGAAAAGCTGTGGGAAACCCAAGTTAAGCTCCCAGAATCACAGAAAGCATCCTCTACTTCTCGAGGATAGAGGGGCTGCTTAGCAACCATCAAACTCTGATATCCTCGTCTCTTTGCTGTTCTGCCTTTCCTTCCCACAAGCCTGGAAATGTGTTCACCAGAGGAAAAAGCAAGCATCTCCACAAGGAGGTACATGCCACAATGATCACACTGGAGTATAATCAGGTCCCAAATAAATACCTAATATAAAAGCCCCAGCTTCTTCTTAGACCCTCCTGCCCCCAGATAACTCTCCTGTAGATAGAAACAGAAATATTCTTTGCTGGGAAATTTGATCTCCTAAATAGTAAGACAAAAGTCCTGACTCCTGCGATTCCCCCAGCAATTTAAAAATGTAGCTCAGAGTTGCAAAGCCCCTCATGTGTACAACAAATCCAATCAGGTTTAAAATCTCTCACTCATAAATTAATTTTAAATATTGAGCTAAGGATGGAAAATTTGTGGGAGGCACTCAAGATAGAGATAGAAACAAATGAACATGCAAAAGTAAGCCATCAGGAGGTTGTATAAGGCAGCAAGAAGAAACCTGATAAACTTTACGCTGGTCACAATGGTGCAAGCTTGGAATTACAGTGCTCAGGACTTAAAGAGGTATCTTTAAACTCAAGGTCATCTTAAGCTAAATATGGGACTTTAGTTCAGTGTCAAAAATATAACAAGATGTTGTCATCAAGAAAGAAAGAAAGACAGACAGATAGAGAGAAAATAAATAAATAAATAAATAAATAAATAAATAAATAAATAAATAAATAAATGATGAATGAATGAATGAATAGGAACAGAAAGGGAAATAGCAAGAGGGACAGAAGGTTAGGAATGAATTAGTAGTGTGCACAAACCCAAAACATGATGCTATCAACACGAAAGATAAAACAAGGATATAAACTTGCAAATAAAAAGATCAACAGGTTTTTGTAGGTATAATATTTACAAATGTAAAAGTAGAGTGGAAAAAAAGCATTAAAAAGTTAGGAAAGCAAAGGTAAGAAATTCAGAATAGTTCAGAATACGCAAGGAAATCTCATTGGAAAGCAAAGACCATAAGTGGAGGAAAATTTTGACAAATGATTAAAGAACAATTTCTAACAAAGACCACGGGGCTCCAGAAAGAGCGTCTGCTAATTGTTCAACACAGGATGTTTATTTCATAAGAATTCCTGTTCCTGAAAACTCAATCACTAGATCCAGTGACGTCTCAAAAGGGCTCTTACAGTAAATACCTTAATAATTATAGCAAGTGTTTTAAGATAAGATGATTATTCAGGGTTTCTGTTTGGATTTTCTTCTCATTAACCTCTCTATACCCCTTGAACCATGAGAGAATAAATTTTAGGATTCTTTGATGATAATGCAATTGAAAAAAAAAACAGCAAAGCAATATAAGGCAAACTCATATGCTTTAATTTTTTCTTATGTTATTTGTTCCTTTGAAGCAGAAGTACCAACCATTGAGTGCATGCGAAGGTCACAAGAAAATAAATGAAGGTCGGAGAACAACTTTCATGAACTGGTTTTCTGTTTCCACCAGGTAAGCACCAACAAAGATCAAACTCAGGCCATAAGTATGGCAGCAAGTGGTTTACCCACTGAGTCATCCAACTAGACTATATTTAACAAAAATAAAAATAAACAAGAGGGAAAATTTGTTCAGGATATTACAGGCTTGCAGAGATTTTAGAATTTTAAACCAAATTACATATCCTGTAGCATAGGATTATTGACATCTATAAAAGTGATGTCTCACGGCTATGAATTGTCCCAGATGTTGTTCATGAGTCAAGAGTGACTCTAAAAGCCTTTCATTACATTGGACCAAATCATTGGTCTCCTCATCAAATAAGCCTTCTCATTGGTTAAGAATCTTCGTCAGGAAGAATAGACTTAAAATCATATTTAGACTTTTTTGTAAAGGACTAGGACTGTAACAAGTATAACTAGTATTTACCTTCTTGCATTTCTCTCATTGCAACCTTTTTAATTTTTTTAATTTACTTTTTTAAACACTATCTTTTCCTCATTTTACATGCTAAATCCATTTTCCACTCCCTCCCCTCCTCCTGATTCCTTCACCTTTGCCCTCCCAGTTCATTATTAAAGCAACCCCTTTTTTGTTTTGCATGTATTTTTAAAGATTTGAGAATTTCATGCATGCATATATCTAGTTAATCCCCCTTTCTGTCTGCTCTAATTCCTCCTGTAATATAAATATATATGTATATATATATATACACACACACATTATGTGTGTGTGTATCACACACATACATATGTGTGTGTGTTTATATTCCTCCTATACTATAATTCTTCTAATTCCTCTGTCTACTCTACTTCTGCCTGTCACTTTTCCTCCAAACTTCAAGTGCTAATTTTTAAAACCCACTGAGTCTACATAGT
This sequence comes from Myodes glareolus, assembly GCF_982192425.1. Lineage (NCBI taxonomy): Eukaryota > Metazoa > Chordata > Mammalia > Rodentia > Cricetidae > Myodes > Myodes glareolus. Next base: position 52,338,277 of record NC_142041.1, on the reverse strand, counting down.
GATGCCTGTGTGTACATGGGCATAGGGTAATCTTCCATATCCCTGAAGAAAACTGACTCTACCCAGCAACCACCAAGTGTCAATAGATTTCATATAAGGGTGGGATTTCTAAGCCCTTTCCTATCTATGTTGAGATTTTGTTGGCTTTATTTTATGTGTGCAGCCAAAGCTATTCTGAATTCATGTGGTACTTTTCTTACCACAAATACATGTCTACACCTCTGGTTCTTACAGTCCTTCCATCCTCCCCTTCCAGAAGATGGAACATGATATAGCTATCTTATTTGGACCTGAGCACCTATAATCCCAGAGTCTGCATGTTGACCTGTTGTGAGTCTCTGCATTAATTGCCATGCAAAAAGAAGCTTCTCTGATGAGAGTTGCTTGGCACACTGTATCTATGGATACAAAATTAAGAACTTGGAGCATTTTATTATTATGTTAATTTACATGACTAATAGTATTAAATTGTCCCCTAGGCCTATGACCTAGCCAGTCACAGTTTACTTAACCTAAGTGCCAGGCAGGAGTTCTGTCTTGTGGCGTGGACTTTCCATCCAATCAAAAAGTGGCTGGCTGTTCCTATATATTCATGTCACTATTGTACCAATGGGAAAAATCTTACCAGGCCATTGTTAGTGTAGCTTGAATAGCTTGAAGGATTTACAGCTGGGTAAAACTGTTGATTTTTTTTTCCTCCTAGTAACTCATGCTGCACCTTCCAGCATTCTGAAAGCTGGTTGACAAGAAAGTCAAGCCAAGTTTACACCCTGGGTGGAGGAAGTCATAGGACCTGGAGCACAGCAAGCATTAAGGCCTTTAGAGTGTGTCGTGCTCTTCCAGAGGACCCGAACTCTGATCCCAGCACTTCCATTAGCCAGGCTCTCAAGGGCCTGGGCATCTGCCACACTCTTCTGGCTTTTTCCAACGCCCACATGCATATCCCTCTGCATCTCCCCCACATCAATAAAAATAAATTCCTTATTGAAAAATATTTCTTGAAGAGAAAATTTAAGGGAAAGATCACTTTTTGTGGAGCAAAATATTAACATGTAAACAAAGTATTAATTTGAAAGTGTCAGAAAATAGAGAAATATTCCAGAAGTGGGTTTTTTTTGTTTTTGTTGTTGTTGTGGTAAATACGGAAAATAAGAGAAAAAAAAGGAAGATAAGAAAATTAGAGAGACAATCAGGGAAGGTTTGTGCCCAAATGTCTAGAATTGCAAAACAGAATAAGAAAAATTGGATGTCAAATTAATTAGAAAGTTATTTAGTGGGCTCATATGAACCTTTGTTCTCCTCTAGGAGGGACGGTTTTGGGAAGCTGTAGAACTCTATGGACACAGGGACAAACTACTAAAACAGGCCACAGGGGTGGGCCTTGAGGGTTACTCTCATCCTCATACACACCATTGTCTTCTTGATATGCCTATATATCAGCAGCCTCCTCCACATCACATGACCTCGTGTCAAGGACCTGCTCTCCCCTCCATACCTTTTCTATCACGATGGACCAACACTCTTGAATCCCATGAGCAAACCATAGCTTTCCTTCCTTCTGTTAGTTCTGTTTTTTTTTGTCAAATTTAATGAGAAAACTAACCAATACACTTACATAGAATTATCAGTAAATACATATGTATCTAGTATATGTAGGTATTACCATGTTTTATTTAATATATATATATATACATGGACCTACATATGCATAAGTATATGTACTTATATATGTGTGTGTACATATATATGCACACATACACACACACACACATATATATATACATATATAAAATATATACCGCAAAAATATTCTTTCTGGTACACCAAAACTATATTCCACCAAACGAGGTAGTAAGTCAAAAGAGAAGGCATACATTACGGAGATGTTTATTACAAAGGGAAGTCTGGAAAGTGCTGAGTTCATTTAGAAAGGTGAGCTTCCAGGAGAACAGGCAACATGGATTAACAAATCTAGATTATATTTTCTCAATAGACTTGTGGAGCAGGTTCTGAATGAATGAAATTAAAAATTAATTACTTTTAACTACTTTGTGAAATTAGAATAAAATTGACTGAGGAGTTCATGTACTATTTATATATCTTTAAGTCATATTTAGATAATTTGGGGGGAAGTTTGGAGGTAATTTCATGATAAACACATAGTAAATTAAGCAAACAAAATAGAATAGATTATGTCTAAGAATCTCAAAGTTCTTTAGGAAAGAAAAATGTCTATATTTATAGCACATCACAGGTGCCAAGAACATTTCATAGCCTTAGTAAACACTGAATAGTAAAAATGATATAGCAACATAAAATATAAAGTCAAAGTCATCTTATTAATCCGTGAGAATATGAGTCAAATCTATATTTAATGAATCTTTTACTGAAATGTTCTGCTGACCTCTAAAGCCCAAGTTAGAAAAGAATATTGTTAAAATGAAAATTAGAATTTGCTTCAGAGGATAGATAATGACAGGTGTTCAAAATATTATATATTATGAGATTAAATAATTGTATTGCCTAGTTAACTGGCTTTAGGTAATGCATTTTTAATAAATTAAGTAACAAATGTATGTACTTCTTGCAGAGTAGGAACTATCAGATTTAGTGTTGCTGTCATGGAACAACATCCCTGCTTCCTTGTTGCCCATAACGAGCTACTTTGAAATACATTACAGTGATAGTGCTCTTTCTTACCATGCCATAGAACAAAAGAATGAAATGTTAGGGCAAACGGAGGCAATCATTAATGCCGACAGTCGGAATCAGTGCAACAAAGCTCCCGGAGAGTTAAATTCATCCGTTATAATATGGCCTCACTGAAGTTTGCATTGATTTGATGTAGGACACTAATATTTCTAAACGAAAAATCAAAGTTTAACTTGAGAATCAAGATGAAATGTGAATGTGGCAAAATATCTCATAATAGAAACCTGAAAACCAAACCTTAAATTGTGCTAAGTATCTACCAGGTTCCATGACGGAACAATTTCAGTTAACTTTAAAATGGAGCCAAGCAGAAGTAATTTTGTGCATGTGTACACATGCATATGCATGTGCACATGTGTATGAGAAAGGGAGGGAGGGAGATAGAGAGTGAGAACAAGAGCGAGAGAGAGAGAGACAGAGAGACAGAGAGACAGAGAGACAGAGAGACAGAGAGACAGAGAGAAAAGAGTGTGGAGGCTAGAGGTTAATGTCTTGTGTCTTCCTCAGTTGCTCTCCAGAGTCTCTCACTGAGCTGAGAACTCAGTGATTAGCTAGACTGGCTATACAGTAAATCCCAGCAATTCCCTGTCTCTTCCTTTCCAGTGCTTGTTTGATAGAAGTGCCCTTTGTGTCTGACTTATCACCTTTGCTGAGAATCCTAGCTAGATCCTCATGCTGACACAGCAAACACTTAGTAACTAAATCACCTTCTGGGCCTCCAGAATTAAAACAAACCTATTTATAATAGCCAGAACCTGAAAACAACCTAGGTGCCCCTCAATAGAAGAATAGATAAAGAAGGTGTGGCACATATACACTTTAGAGTTTTACTCAGCGGTAAAAAACAACGGCATCTTGAATTTTGCATGCAAATGGGTGGAAACAGAAAACACTTTACTGATTGAGATAACCCAGACCCAAAAAGATGAATATGGTATGTACACACTCATAAGTGGATTCTAGCCATAAATAAAGGACATTGAGCCTATAATTTGTGATCCTAGAGAAGCTAAATAAGAAGTTGAACCGAAAGAAAAACATATAGTTATCCTCCTGGATATTGGAAGTAGACAAGATCGCCAGGCAAAAGTTGGGAGCACGGGGTGGGGGTGAGGGGAGATGGGGAGAGAGAAGGGAGAAGGGAGAAGGGTAAGATTGGGGAGAGCTTGGGGGAATGGGATGGTTGAGATGGAGGAAGGGTGGATATGGGATCAGGGAAGTAGATACCTTAATTAAGGGAGCCATTTTAGGGCTGGCAAGAGACTTGACTCTAGAGGGGTTTCCAGGTGTCCAAGGAGATGTCCCCAGCTTGTTCCTTGGACAGCGGAGGAGAGAGTGTCTGAACTGGCCCTATCCTATAGCCACACTGATGAATATATTGCATATCACCATAGAACCTTTATCAGGCGATGGATGGAGATAGAGACAGAGACCCACATTGGAGCACTGGACTGAGCTCCCAAGGTCCAAATGAGGAGCAGAAGGAGGGAGAACATGAGCAAGGAAGTCAGGACCGCGAGGAGTGCGTACACCCACTAAGACAGTGGGACTGATCTAATGGGAGCTTACCAAGGCCACCTGGACTGGGAGTGATGGAGCATGTGATCAAACCGAACTCTCTGAATGGGGCTGTCGATGAGGGCTGACTGAGAAGCCAAGGGCAATGGCACTGGGTTTTGATTCTACTGCATGGACTGGCTTTGTGGGAGTCTAGTTTGTTTGGATGCTCACCTTCCTGGACCTGGATGGAGGGGGGAGGACCTTGGACTTCCCACAGGGCAGGGAACCCTGACTGCTCTTAGGAATGGAGAGGGAGGGGGGAAGGGAGGGGGTAGGGAAATGGGAGGAGATGAAAATTTTTAATAAACAAATAAACCAACTATACTAAAAAGTCATAGTGAAAATAATAGCATGGTGATGACATCATTTAAAAGAGTCATTAAACAGAGCTCTGGTTCCCTTACTCTGAGTTTCTAATGAGTAACAAAGAGAACGTCACAAAATGATACTTTGTTAGTCATCAATGATTCCTGGGTGACATAAATAAAACTATTAATTAAACAAGGAATCAAATTTTCTAGAAAGATCTTGTCTTTCTGCACACATTATTGGCATATGCATCTAACTTTTGAGATCATAACGAGCAAACATTTGTCTGACTTTCAGTCTGCTTCCATTAAAAAAATTCTATTGTGTATTCTGTTTTAAACTTAATGCTTTCTGAGAGGAACACCACTACAAATCCTGGATTTGAAGTTTATCCCCAATATATATAATACACGGGTACATTCTAATGTTAATGGGCATTCATAGTCACTTCAGAACTGAAAACTGCTTAATTTTATGTGATAGGCCATTTATTTGACCTTTACTGTTTGCCTACGAATACTTAACACTTAATACACCCTGACAAAAACCTATGATGCAGACATGAAGGCAAAAGTGCAACGAACAAAACCATCAAACAAAGAAGAATTAAGACATTTCTCCCTCCCAGACACACATGCCTTCTGTTAGCACTTAGAGACTCTTAAGTAAATTGACAGGACTCTCCTGTGCTGGGGTGGGTGAGATGCCCAGGGAACAAACACTTTGGCATTATGGTTAGTAAGTCAGGGCTCTGAAACTGCATCAGCAAAGTCGGTTCCAAATGGGCTTCTGCAAAGCAATTTCAGGGGAGACTGTTCTTGGACGTTCAGGAGTAGCAGGTAGTTGAGAGGTCTGGAAGTGTAATACAGTTATCACTCTGGCCTATTTTGAAGTGTATCCTTCACACTGTTTTTCTTACTTCACACCACTCTTTCCTACTCTACTGTATTTGACTCCAAAGAGTTTCCCTGCCAACTTCACTGTACACCCAATACTGAGTTCTGCTTTTACTCCAGTATAGTAGCAATAGTTAGTCATTGGACTGCAGGAAGTCTCCTTGACTCATATTTAACTGACTGCCATATTTTTTTGTTTCCTGACCATTTCAAGACCTCTTTATGTTTCTAAAGCCCATAAAATATGAAATAACCAAATCTGACATTTTTCTAATTGAGAGTTAAGAAGCATGACAAATGCATATTTTACCACTATTCACGTCAGGGTGCAGGCTGTTCATTTTCGACAAATGGTTGGCAGCATGCATTCAAAGGTGAGCATCAGGTTCTACACTGAGCTGAGACCTCCTCCAGCATGGTTGGATGCCATGTTTTAAAATGCCCAGATGGCCAAATCCTAACATTTACTGCATTACAGTGGCAGTATTATGAATCAAATTGTGAGAGAAAGATTCTGGGGCCAGAGTGGTTATTGCATGGTGATAAAAAGCTAACTATCTAAGCAACGTACAGGGATTTATAAAAAGGTAAGTCTGGTTGAATTTAATACTGACCTTCAACAAAATCACTTACTTTCTATCAAGGACAGGTGGGTTTATAGGAGGAAAGACTAGCTGTGTATAGCGTTTATGGCTAACCTAAAGGATCAAAATGCAGGCATAATATTTGGAAATAATTTGTTTCTGGCTCACGGTACCATGGGACAGTTCAGGTTCATAAAGTAAGCGGATGGAAGATAATAATATAAATTGTCATATTCCTCAGCTTTGAAAATATGGTCCAGTGATGATGTGTTTTATTTTTTCATACCAGAGAAGATCTAGCTTCACACTGTGGTTATTGTACAAAACAAATAAAATTAAGTCGCTTTTTGAATAAAATGTGTTCCCTAAGATAAATTTATTTTTTAACTAAATAAATAAGATGTGTGCTAAAGACCATGTATTTAAGTTTTTAAAACACGGGATTTATTTTTGTGTCTCCATTTTCTTTAATAAAGTTGATTAATAGGTGATTCAACATTCAAATAATATACATCTTCTAAATTGATTAGTCTCATGAAATTAACGTTCAAATATGGAAAGAGATTACACTTGTGGAAAGCTGCACCAATTTCAAAGTTTAAAATATACTTCCACAAGGAGTGTAATAAGATCTACGTAATTCTAGAAAATAGTGCTTCTTTTTTTTTTTTTAGGTAAGGAAAAGTATTGCTGAGAACTCAACATCCTCACAGCAGAGACACAGCATATAGAACTAGTAAAATCATTCTAATGTCAAAATCGTTGTTTGAGCCCACAAGACTATACAGTGAATGCACAGCTGACAGACCAATAGGCAGATCCACGGGAAGAGTATACGTATACATCCACAGGGAATAACCTGTTTGGTAATCTGCGGGAACACTTGTCTTTTGAAAAAGTCACTGTCATATCTGTAGAAACCTTATGAAGCCTTGATTCTTCCCTTTGAAATGGGATTTATTCCCAAATCACCTCAGCAGTTTGACTTCTACACAGGCAACAGAGTGACCTTGCTCCATTCCCCTACACCAGGAGGCCTTGGAGCATGGCATTCATTCTTTGTTCTAATAGTCAAATTTACATAGCGTCAATTCCACAATTACCTGCTAACAGACCACATAGAAATTTCTGTGGAAGACAGGCACTGAGCAGGAAACAAACCAATCTGGTTGTCCTGAAAGCTGGCTACCACAAAAGAGATTAGCTGAGGAGAATGGGTGAATCAGGATTCAGGGATGTTTAGTAACTTTATCTAATGGTTTAGAATGTCAGGTACTTCTTCTTGAATGCTGGCTCATTTCTAGGTCAGAACACCTGTTCTGGAGTACTGCTTTGTCAGGTTTTACCTGCCCTTTTGTGGTTTTTATATGAATATTATCATTGTCCTTTTCCAAATATGTCTGTAAAAACTAGAAACCTACTGGAGATCAGCGTTTACCCTCTTCTTCTCCTTGCTACTTCTTCTACTTTTCCCCTTACTCTCCTTCTTTCTTCTCCCTATTCTTTACCTTATTCTTATTTTTCTTCTCCCTGCCCTTTCACTTCACTTTCTTCCTCTCACACAAAAAAGAAAGAACATGCAGAGGTAAAATATTTGAGGGTTTTTTTTTTTCCGCCTCAGATCCTCACCTGCCATAGACATCCAATTCTGAGCCTTGAGGGGTTACTGAGGCTGGTACTCAAGGCTCCTGATAGATTATCACTAGCCAGTTACACAAGTGAGCTCTTTAAAACAATCTATGGTTCTGTGCTGGTTTGGATAAGAATGGTCCCCAGAGACTCATGTATTTGAAAGTATTATAAGAATTAGGTGTTGCAGAATATTTGTTTAACTATGCAAGGATGTGCTGCATTTGTTTAATGATGTAAAGCTGTATTGCTGCTTTACTTTGCCTTCCTAAGGCACCTGATTGGTCTAATAAAAAGCTGAACAGCCAAAGAAGGAAATAATAGGTAGAACTTCCAGGCAGGGAGAGTAAGTAGGAAGAAGAATTTAGGTTGGAGGAAGGAAGAAAAGAGAGTTTAGGAAGACACAAGGGCCAGACAGACAGACATGGAGAAAACAGAAAAGTAGGACACACAGAACAAAAGAAAGGTTTAAAATCCTGAGGCAAAATATATATATGAATAGAAACATATTTTATTAAGTTAAAAGAACTAGTGGGGACAAGCCTAAGCTAAGGTTGAGCATTCGTAATTAATAAAAGTTACCCTATCTTTATTCAGAAGCTGGTTGATGGCCCAAAGAAAATTCCAACTACAGTTAGGAAGTATGATCCTGTTGGAATAACTGTAGCCCCATTGGAGAAAGCATGTCCTTGGCGGTGTGCTTAACACAATGGTTCTCACCTTCCTAATGCTTTGACCCTTTAATACATTTCCTTATGTTGCGGTAACTCCCAACAATAAAATGATTTTGTTGCTGCTTTCTAACTGTAATTTTGCTGCTGTTTTGAGTCATAATGCATCTATTTCATACACAGGATATCTGATATGGGCCCCTCTGGTCACAACCCACAGGTTGAAGACCACTGGCCCTGATGTTTTAAAAGCCCTTGCCAGAGACAGTCTCTCTTTCTCTGTCTACAGATCAATACGTAGAACTTCTCCAACACCATGTCTTCCCAAGTGCCACGGTGCAGCATGCCACCATGCTCCTCACCATGATGATAAATGGATTAACTTCTGAAACTATAAGCAAGCCACCAATTAAATACTTTCTTTTATAAGAGTTGCCTTGGCCATGGTGTCTCTTCACAGCAATAGAGCAATGAATAAGGTAGGCTCTAACTAATAATTAATTCAGTTACCTGTGTTTAAGCCTGAGAATACTACATACCTTTGAGTCACATAAAACCCTGTCAATTTACTTCTTGTGTGATTTTATAACAACGTGCATGGTGAAATACTGATCAGACATTAATTAATACATTTTGAATCACCATGGTTAGAGATCTTCCTTTGATCAGACTGGGAGACAGCAAAGGTTGAGTAAAAATAAGGGGAGGATATACATTCTTCAAGGTATGAAACTTGATTTTCCATCCTTCTCTTCTGCCAAAGGAGTGAAAAAAGAAAATGGAAGAAGAAAGGCTATTTAGAAGCATTTGGTATGCAGGTTCCCCCAAGTAAGCACAGTAGTAATCATTTAATCAGATATATTTCAGATTATTGAGAACAGTTTATTTCATTAGCATTAATTTCATTTTGAAGGGCAATGCCATTTAAAGAAGTTTTTAATTGGTCATCATTCATGGTTTAATATGGAGTCTCAATGTAACCGACTTAGAATTAAAAGCATAATTACAGAGAAATCTAGTAGTGTGCTTTATAATCATGGAACATAGTGCACTAATTTCCTTGAACATGTTTGACCTTTTCTAATGAGCTTTTGTGTAGTTTTATCACATTAACTCCTTAGTTTTAAAAAATTAGGCAGAAAAATTATGCATACTTGATATGCATCTTAAAAATATTTCAGAGTAAGTTCATAAGAGAAATTGTGTAACTATCGCAAAGAAGGTCACAGGAAGACATCATATTTAATGATAATAACATGTCAGGATTTTTTTTCTGGGATGGATTTAGCAGAAAGAGAATGTAAAGAAGTATTTTTCTAGTGATAGTTCTCAAATTGGCAAAAATTTAGACAATATTTTTACCTTCACATTAAAAAATCATGTAATTTCAACAAGAGGTAAGTGACTCAGTTGCTATCTAAATCACCCTAACTCAATAACTTATTAATACCTGGAAGCCAATCAGCATGGATACTTTCAGTGGACTGCCAAAGGGTCACATCTCCTCAGCTGTCCTTCTCGGCATTTCTTCAATTAAACTTCTTAGATAATTGGAAAGGTCCCTTAAATTTGTAGTTGATTCTAGGTACTTGATTAGTGAATCTGCTGAATCCAGCTATTCTCAGAAAAGTTGTGCATAGACTAAAATCTCCCTGCTCACTAGTTTGCAAAGTGTCAGGTCTGGCACTTGATTGAGCACAATGTGGAATGTGCGAGGAACTGAACTTGCCAAGGACTGCACAGGACTAATGAATATAGCCTCCAACAGAACAAAGATGCTTATGGCTGAGGTCAGAGAAGCAAAACTTCTGGGAGTGACAGGATGGTAGAGTTCCTCTGGTGAAGGGAGAAAGCTGAAAGTTTATACAGTTCTGGCTGTCACTCTGGGAATCCACTAAAGAAGAAGTAATGTCTGGAGAAAGCTGAACTCATCAAATGCATGAATGCTTTTGTCTTTAAGCAGCTTGTGAGAGACTAAGTCCTTGGGTAGAGCTCAATAGACTCTTTAAATATGCATCAAAGTATGTTATTCACAAGTGGAGTTTAAGGAACGTACTTATCTTTGAAAGTTTAAGGGTATTTATCATTGAAAGCTGTTTTCATACTAAAACTATGTATCTTGTACTGCTGTGTGAAAAATGCAATGTTTTTCTTTTTTTTACATTGTGTATTTTTCAATTTTTAAAATCAGTTTCCCAGTTTTTATTGATAAAATTTGTCATTTTGTATAAAATTTAGAGAAATTATTTTTATTACATAATGTATTCTCTCAAGACTTTCTTTGAAATGTGTGTTGTTTTAATAACATTAAAGTGGTTGAGATTCAATTGGTAATTTATTGATATTGATATTAAGTTTTGATTCTTTCATATATTACCTCTTCATATATTATTTTGAGTCATGTATCTTTAATTAAAATCAAGTATCATTTTAAACAAACTTTGAGCAATAGCAACATATTGGTTTTCTAGCTGTAGAATGCTCTTCTATATAAATTATACCTCTTAGAAAAGTAAAAATATTTAAAAATAAACCAAAACATCCATTAGTCATTTTCAGTCCTTTTTCCTCTAGGCAAATAAATCTTGGTTCAAACATTTTGTTGAGACCTAATATGTTCCTGGTAGATGCTCCACGGAACAGAAAACACAAAGATGCTTTCCCACGAGCAGCAGATGCTGCAGCAGGTGGGATTTCCTAAAGGCTGTTGGATATAAGAACAGAAAGAAGCAAAGAGAATAAGCAAATAGTGAAGTATGACAGAGAAGAGCATATACTGCTCAATGATGCACTTTAGAGTAAGGCAGGCCTTTTACATAGAATGTTATGAAGATGCTGACAGCTATGAGTGTAATGTGAGAAAGGGAATTAGAACTTGCTAAGGCCCTGAGGCAGGAGTGTTCCTTGGAGACTGGTGAGAGAGAAGCAGGTGTGTCTTTGCACACAGTGGGCAAAAAGGGTGACAGACAGGAAAGGAGGGGCTCTATAGGGTATCAGGAACCAGTGGACAATAGCAAGGATTTACCTTTGCTTTCTTTTGGAGTAAGAGACCTGCAGAGTATTGAGGAGAGGACTGGGAGAGGCTGAGATGTGGTTGAAATACACCAGACTTGTGAAGTTTGGCAAACACACTATGGAGAGGCAAATGTGATGATTCAACTCATGTCTCTGATAGGGGAGTTCAGCCAATCACATTCTGTTCATGGGGTGTGTCGCCCTTAGGCAAAAGTTTACCTTTAAACCTGGCGAGTGCGCTCCCCCCCCCTCGCCTGGCTCCTGCATCTGGACTGATCGTTGGGATTCTGGTGTAAGTCTTCCTTCTGTTTATTAAAGCTATATATTTTGTATTAAGCTAGTCTGACGGATCTTTTATTACTGATCGCACCAGGCCCCATCATGTCTCCTCTATTTTCTCCCTAGCAAACAGGAAGCAACTTTACTAACAGTGTCCTTTCATGCCTATTTATTCATGTGTTCTGACTTTTCCTAGGAAAAAGTGTAACCAAGGCAAACAGAGAAATACAGGATCACACTACTGGAAGGAACCTTGAAAACAAACCTATTTTACATTGTCTCAGTTAGCAAACCCCCTAACCAATGACTCAGACACACCTAGTGAAGACTTCAAAGTTTCTTAACATCTATACTCCAAGGCTTTGCAAATACCGCTTTCACAAAGTTCCCCCCTATGCCATATTCTGTAACCTATAATTTATTCTCACCTTTTAAAACAGGGGAATAGAAAGCAAAGGGCATCAGATAGAGAACAAAAAAAAATCCAGATTTTTAATCATTTGGGGTTCTAATCAAATTGACCTACAGTATAACCCTTGTGAAATTATGCTTGTTCTATAAACTATGCCTTAGACATGGACCTTCCCTTTAGCTCCTAGGGAGAAATGAGCTCTTAAGTCCAGATATAATTAGAATCACTGTTGATACTATTCTCTTCTCATTAGAAATGGGCAGTTAATCCAGTTCCTTCCTGGGATCTTAACTCAGCAAGATGGTGCTTGTTGCCTCTAGATATGGAATCTTCGGGGAATAGTAAGTCATTAATTCTGAGTAGGGGAAACCACTCTGAACGCACCAAAGCTTTTAATCCTGATTTAAAGCCATTCCCCTCTACTATAGTGAGTGACCTTTAAGGAGAAATTTCTAAGCATTATTTAAAAGCAGCTGAACAGAGCAGGTCAGCATAGTCTTCTGAATTGTGTGCTTCAGGAGCAATTGTGTCTCACTACCACAGAACTCTAAGTTAAATTAAATGCCATTTTTTACAGCTCTTTGAAGAAGTTGAAGATTATCTATCTATACAGAATATAATTTGTATGTATCTAAAGAACCTGATTAGTCTAACTATAAATATGATGACTATTGATCTATAATTCTTAATACCTTTCTAAGTTAAAGACTAAGACAATAAACAATTGTACAATAAATGAGGACAATGACCTCCAAATGTAAACAATGTATAAGTATCTTGATCAGAGGTAGAAATGTACACTTTAATATGGTAAATATATATCAATACATAATATTTTTAACAGAGGTAGAAGCAGACATGCATACAATAATCAATATAATTTAACTTTATATCAACATACAAGAATCTATATCAATGTAATTGTCCATAAACAATAACTCACAAATACCAATCTATTATCCCATCATCCAATTTCCCCCCTCATATTCCCAATATTGTTTATAACTGTTTGTTTATATATGATATAGGTATGAATAATTTGCATTTGTGTGGATTTTGCTTTATTGATATAAAGTTAAGGTCAATCTTGTCATATGTATATGTCTGCTCTTGATTAAGGTATTATAATTGTGTAATTCATTTAAAAATGTAATGTATAATTTGAAAATACAGGTTGTTAATGGATCATAAATATAGTCAAGCTTGTAGTCTTGTTAGTTAGATTTTCTAGATATATAGAAATATATTTCAGTTAGATAGGCATTCTTCATATCTTTCAAAGACTACAAAATATGGCATTTAAAATTTTTTAATAACTTAGGGCTTTTCATGACTATGTGACACATCTGCTCCTGGCAGCACAAATCTACTTCAAGAGAAAGATGGGCATCAAAGAGGTTCCTTATGGAGTTGGTTAGCCATTTGGGAAAGAAACTGCTCTTGCCTGGACTGTTGCATAAACTGGACACAAAGAACCTGCAGAGAGAGGACTGCTAAACTTGCCTAAAAGTGAGATGATCCTTCAGGGTTCCTGCTTCATGAAAGAATCTGTGAGACATTCTGTAGGATATAAAAAAAGTGACTAAACTATCTTTAAAATTTCCTGCTTCATGAAAATGTCTGCTGGATACTATGGACCTGTAGACTGATGATGGATGCCGTAACAGTACAGAACGTTGGGTGACTGTACAGGCAGTGAGATGTCTCTGTCATTTCTGAAGTTTTGGAAGTTGCTTACTTCTTGTTTTCTTGGGTAATATTATATTCTTCTGAAATCTTTGATGGTATTAAAGAATAGATAGTTATAGTTTTCCATTGTTATGATAAAAAATAAATTAGATCTAAATATTGTAACTGTAATTCTTATTTGATACCTGTTATATATAATTTTACTATGTTAAAGCCTTTCTTTTTAGATTAAACAGAAAAGGGGAAATGGTATAGGAGGTCCTTCTGTTTATGTGTTGCTTTCATTGTTTGAATAAAGAAACTGCCTTGGCATTTTGATAGGGCAGAACTTAGGTAGGCATGGAGAAGATAGAACTAAATGCTGGGAAGGAGGACAGACAGGCAGACACCATGGAGCTCCTGCCTGAGACGAACGCTGGTTAGAATGCTCGTTGTTGGTAAGCCACAGTTATGTGGCAATACACAGATTTAAGAGAAATGGGTTAAATCAAGACATAAGAGTTAGCCAATAAGAAGTTAGCACTAATGGGCCGGGCAGTGTTTGAATGAATACAGCTTCTGTGTGATTATTTCTGGCGTCAGCTAGCTGGGTGGCTGGAACAAGGGGTCCTGCTCCCTGTAGCGGTCACCCAAAGTTCTTCTGTACCATTGGGAATTCATCTTAGGCCTACAGGCCCATAGTATCCAGCAAGCTTTTCCACAAAGTTTTGAAATTGCTAATCATATTGCATTTAAATGATGCAATGGCATTTTTCTGTGCCACATTTAAACTGTTATTTCTATATGTAAAATCCCAAGTTGTATTTATCTTTACCTAATCTGTACTTGGCACAGAATGTACCAGAAAATGGTTCACGACTATCTGATAAATAATGAAAAAGCCAAGATTTAAGAAAGTAAGTGCAGAAAACATCCTAGAGAATGCACTGAAGGTATAGCCACAGGCATGGAAAAACAAGAACTTATTCAGCTAACCCACATTGGTAAAAATTATGAGCTGGAGCAGGAAATTGTCAATGGAGCCAAGAGCACTGTGTATCTCTAAAAATGGAATCCACAGGTCTCAGCAAAAGACCAGATGCATAGGAACAGTTTATAACAAATTAAAACTTGAACTCAAAACCAAAGATGAAGAATTTTACTAAGCAGCCTTGGGGAGCTGGATATGGTATGATCCTATCTCTTGAGAGAAAGAGACTAAAGATTAGGAGTTCAAGCCAGCCAGAGCAATATGAGAATCTGTCTACACACCATTGTACTATACAATCATCAGTTTTAAAGACAAAAGTCAGGATATAGTGAGGCTCTGTAATGACTGATGGTGTCATACATATCTCAGAGCATGTAGGAAGCCACAGTTCAGGCTGAGGTTTGGGCACTGATTTCACTGAAGACAGGATGACACTTGATGTTTTATAAAGTGCTGATTTGTTTCACAGAACCTTAGAATAACTGACTCCAAATATAGGATGTGATATGGGAGATGATGTATTCTGTAAATAAGTTTTATTGCCATTAGTTAATAAAGAAACTGCTTTTAGTCAATGGCTTAACAGAGTAGAGCCAGGCTGAAATAGATATATAGAGTAGCTGCCTACATGTTGTAAGGAGGCCGCTTGTTTGTCCCAGTCTCCCAGAGCAGAAATAATTACATAGAAACCATGGTAATTAAATCATGTCTTGGTCCATTAGCACTAGCTTCTTATTGGTTGATTCTTATATATTAATTTAATCCATTTCTGTTAATCGGTATATTGCCATGTGGCTGTGACTTACCAGTTAAAGTTCTGCCTGGCTCCAGTGGAGCTGCAAGGTTTCTCTCTGACTTCACCTCCTTTCTCCCAGTACTCTGTTTAGTTTTCCCCACCTAGCTCTGTTTTCCCATAGCAGTTTCTTTATTCATTAATGGTATTCACAGCATATAGAGGAAAATCTCACATCAGCTCCCCCTTTCTATCTAAATAAAAAGGAAGTTTTTAACTTCAACATAGTAAAATTACATAAAACAAAACATGTATCAAGCAAGAATTACAGTTATAATATTTATTTCTACTTTATATTTTATTATAAGTAAGGAAAACTATAACTATTAATTCCTCAACTCCATCAAAGACTCCAGAAGAATATAATATTACCTGAGTAAACAAGAAGTGCATTGTAAGCAATTTCAAAACTTTGTGGAAAAGCCTGCTGGATACTATGGGCTTGTAGGCTGAAGATGGATGCCCCAACAGCACAGAGGAACTTTGGGTGACTGTTCAGGCAATGAGATCTCTCTGTTAGTTCTAGAGTTTTGGAAGTTTGTAGGAGGTCTAGGTTGTTTCAATTATTTATTTATTTTTACCTATTATGGCTAGATCAGTAATAACCATGGATAAGAAAGTATTTCTGTGGTAAGACCTCCTGGAACATGAGCTTACATTATATTGGAAGGTGCTATGTGAACTGTGAAGGAAGGAAAACAATCGATAGTTTACCAAACTGTAATACATTCAAACCTCAACAATGACCAGTATGGAATGAGATTCACAATGACAGAGCAGTGGCACTGTTACCTTGGGGGTAACCAACAGTTGTCTAATGAGACCCTCAGAGCATCACCTAGGAAAGACTATAAGAACGAGAGAACCACAATGCCTGCTAGGGGATAATATCTCCTAATTATGTCAGGGAAACTGTGTTTGTGTGTGGGGGTGTACCAGCAAGGAAATGAGCCCTGAAAAGGTGAGAATGATCACTTTACAGCCTGACTTAGCCAGGGTACATCAAACTTCTAGTGTAGTGGTCCCCAACTTTTCTAATGCTGCAACCCTTTAGTACAGTTCCTCGTGCTGTGCTATCTCCCAACCATAAAATTATTTCATTGCTACTTCATAATTGTGATTTTGCTACAGTTATGAATCTTAACATAAATGCCAATATGTGACTCCTATGAAAAGGTTATTTGACCCCCAAAGGGGTCATGACACACAAGTTGAGAATCTCTGTTCTGGAAGAGTCTGATGCCAGGCAGTTTATTGCCAGCATAGTTAAGCACAGTACAATTTGGGAAAAAGTTGTTTGACAATACAGTACCCCATGCTCTGATGTAGGTGGGCCTTCTCTTTATGTGTTATTTTCATTGGTTAATAAAGAGACTGTCTTGGCCCTTTGATAGGACAGAAAATTAGGTAGGCGGAGTAAACAGAACAGAATGCTGGGGAGAGGGCAATGAGGCAGATGCCATGGAGCCAGCCACCAGGTCAGACATACTGAATCTTTCCCAGTAAGCCACCACCTCATGGTGCTACACAGATTATTAGAAATGGGTTAATCAAGATGTGAGAGTTAGCCAGTAACTAACTCTCTAGAGACAATGGGCCAGGCAGTGTTTAAATGAATACAATTTGTGTGTTGTTATTTCTGGGGCTAAGCTAGCTATGTGGGAGCTGGGTGGGATGAAAAGCAGGCCTGCCCACAGCTCCTCACTACAATGCTCAAGGAGGCATAATTACATAGAAATTGAACTCAACGTACATGTCATTTCTCCCAAAAAGTTAGGTTCTAGAGATAGGCTACTTGTATCTCACTTCAGCCATCACTGCTACTGGTTGTGGGAGCACGGGGGACATCCTGACTGGACAGATAATGTAAAGGTCATTGAAGGTCAATAAGGTATCTCTGGTCCTGCTTATGGAAGCTTGGAAAAGACCCTGGCCATGCAGATAATGTAAGGGGCACTTCGATCACTAGGCACCTCCAGTCCTGCTTGTGAGAGCTTGAGAGAGTCTGGCCCAACACATAAGGCAGATCATCAGGCTATTAATCACCCCCAATTCCTAGCTTTCTGGAGGGAAGAGAAGGTTTTATGTACTCTCTTTAAAGAGAACAATCACTCATGGCTAACATTCCTAGTTTCCCTGGATATCTGTGGGCACAAGGACCTTTATCCTCCCAACAAATCTATACCCATGAAACCTCAAAGATAGGGTCATCTAAAAAAGACCTGAGAAATGACAACACAAGTCAGCATGCCAATGGAGGTAGAAGGTATTTCATAGGGTCTCCGTGCTGCATGAAAAGTTATAGGCAATCAGTCTTTTCCAGGGATGAATCCCTAATAGGTTATCCAATCCCAAGTGGTCATCCCTAAGTACTTGTAAATAAAGGCAATAGTAAATGGTCTCAGTAGGGATCTTTTATACATATACATATATGTGTAACAATAGTTATAGAAGAAGAGTTCATGAATTTGATTAGGATTAGGGTGACTCAAGGAGAACTGGATAGAGGAGAGAGAAATCAGGACTTTTGTGAGAAACTAAAAAACAAAACCCAGATAAATATTACTCTTTTAATGGGGTATAAACACTTAGATTTTGGGTGAAGATTAAGCAATGATTCAAAGACATGTGATAGTTTGCTTAGCTGTAAGTTGATGAGAATGTCATGGCATCAGAAAACTTCTCTTTGGAATTATGTCTATCAAATTAAAGAGTCCCTAACCCAGAGCAGCTTATGAGAACATTCTCTTACTAACAATATATGAGGCAATATAATTCAGAGAACCAAGAACCAAGTCAGGAGCTAGGGAAGAAGGAAGGTGCTTGGGATTTTTGAATAGTTGTCAATGGCATTTCAACTAAAAGCAACAAAGAGGGCGAGGCTCGCTGTGAGTTGAACGGAAATATGTGTGTGAAATATATGTGAAATATATCTGCACCCAGGAATCAGTTAGATCAATAAGCCCATGCTCAGGAAAGACTCTCCAAGGTTAGAGATCTAACAGCCTCCAGACTAGCATCAGAGGACATAGCTAAGCAGGTGAGTTGACTGATGGGGAATTTCTGAATGAGGAATCAAGTCTTGTTGGAATGCCAATAAAATAAGACAGGGTGGGCTATAATTAAGGGAGGACAGGAAATAAGAAATAAAGAAAGCAGAAATCTAAAAACCATAAAAATAAGTCCACCAGTGTTAGCGTCACTGACTTCACAGCCAATGGGACTAAAGGTCAGTGTTACAGGTAAACATCCCTTTGCTCCAACTCTAGTTTTCTTTAACTGAACAAAGCACTGATTCTTTAGTGTGGATGGGAGGTCTCCCAGGAAGTTTCTGTCTTAGACTCAGTCAGCCTAGCTGGCTGCACTGAAGAGTAGATAGGTATCCCAGGGCTGGGTAGGAGCTGAGCACCCTGCCAGACACTGCGTGTACAAGCTGACTTGACTGCAGGAGTCTATGTCTTGTCTCTGTCCCTTGTCTCTGTTCCCATCCTATTGCCAGTGCTCTAGGACTACAGACAAACCACTATGGCCACATCTACGTGAGTTCTGTGGTTTCCAACTCATGTCCACACACCCATTCGGTAAGTGTTTGACCCAGTGAGCCATTTCCCCAGTCTGACATTTTCTAACAGTCCATTCTGGGCTTTTTGTCCCATAGAAGCCCAGGGCTAAGACAGAGTGGAAGCTCTCATGACCACTGGAAGCCTAGACTCATAATGAGACAACATCACAGTGTGCGTCTGTTATCTACAGTGAGTCAAGAAGATTCAAGAAATGGATCAACAGCTTCCATTCCTTCAAGAGGGATATTCAAAGTCCTCTTGTAGGGGTGTAGAAACAGGGGTGACATGTGTAATCAAAGCCATTCAGAGAATAAGCAGAACCCAAGTGGCCAAGCCACGCATAGAAATATTGTCAACTAAAAGAAAAAAGAAGTTAAATTACTTGTAAAGGTGAGAACTGCTATTGCATGTGTGTGTGAATGCGTGTGTGCATGTGTGTGTGCAGAGAGAACTGGAGGTTTATGTGAATGAAGATTAAGATGATTCTTGAGGGATTTTTGTTCAAAATTTTAGAATCTAACTTTCTCAATTACAACACATTTCTGTTTCTTTTCTCACTTGGATCAATAAAACAAAACAAAACAAAACAAAAAAAACAAAGCCAACAGCAACAACACACTCCTAGCATGATGTTGAAACACTATGAAATCTTGAAACAATGAGAAATCCACACAAAGGAGCCGAAGAACCATGTCATCTAGCTCTTGCTGGCACACCACAAGGACACCAACCATTGTACTCAGTCCCATCTTCTACCACTCTCCCAGCTCACAAAGCCTTTACTTTGAAGCAGTTCCCACCAGACAACGCATCTCACTGTCTTTCTTGGGGTACATCCCCACACAGCTGCTTAACATCACCCACAGTTCTTTTCTGCCAGCCTCTCTGCAGTGTCAGAGCCACCTGCACAGAGGAGGAGATGGTGAGTGACAAAATGAAGGGGCACTGTTGCTACTTAGCGTCAAGGATTTCTTCCAAGAAAACCACTGAACATCACACTTGAAACGGAGGAAACCTCTAAGATATGCAAATGCTTTGTTGTCGATGGCAAGCATGGTGCACCTGTTATCCCTCTGTACTCTATCAAGGGGACACATTGTCTGCGTAATTTATTCGTTGGTTTCCCGGGGATCTGGAGTGTCAGGCAACACAACGGAAATTGGCGAAGAGGTTAACACACGCAGTGTCTTCCTCCACCTGTGCCGGAATCAGTCACAAAGGCGGTCGCTCAGGCATCTCTCCCGTGTAAATGTGGCACAGTGAGGCTCCCGGAGACTGCACGCGTTCCCAGAGTATCGCTTATCCAGACAAACTCAAGCTGTCGTCTCAGCAGTAGGACGTTTTGCTTGTGTGAAATGTGTGCAGCTGTCAGGGGAAGCTTGATGTGTACTACAAACTGAGAAGCTGGCGAGAAGTGTCTGTCAGAATGCTCTGCTCCTACCTACTCAGCCTCTGGGCAACTGTCTGCTTTGAACTGCTGCCAGCCAGGCTGACTGAGGCTGAGAAAGGGAGGCACTAATGCTGAATACCCCGTTTCTCTGTACCGACTTTGGAGAGCTTCCCAGTTTGTGCATCTGCCTTGGCTTCAGAGCTTGTACTTCAGAGAATGACGCTTTCAAGAGAGACACTGAGAGCAACCGCATCCATTCACAGAGGGAGAGTGACATTTCTTCTTTCTTTGAGGGACAAGTGCCTACCTCGTTACTTTCTGCCCTCGACATTGTAGCTGCTGGTGAATGTGTGGAGACAGGAAACATTTCCTGGCACACAAGTCCTGTGATTAGGGCCTTTGTCCAGCTGGACTGTCCAAAGGAGGCTCTTATGACAGCGGGGAGAGGAGGCTGAGAAAGGAGATGGTGTTATGAATACAGTCAAGCTAAGGAGTACTCTTGGGCTCCTCGCTCCTCTGTTCAACCTGTGGTGTGTTGAACACACACACACACACACACACACACACACACTTTGCATTTGTTTCATTTTCTGTATAGTAGAAAACACCAATGAGCTGTTTTTGATTACAGCTGAAGAAATTGAAATGTAATATATTCTAATTTTCCTTAGGAAATGGACAGACCCCTTTGGTATTTTTCAATACCCTCTGTATCTGTTTGGTGTGCCAATGATCTGACTTCATGATTAAAATGCATATTATATACAAATAAATCAAATATCCAATTTCTAGAGGTTTAAGAAAGAGATGCTGATTGGTGGAGTTAACAGGACTACCAAACATTCTTTAAGATGTGCTCTTCTGATCCACAGTTGTGTAAGAAGTCCTAAGATGCAGTTCTATAAAGGGAAATAGTCACTCAGGATCAAGAATGTCACCATTGAGGCTTTGGAATCTGGATGATCAGAATAAATCTGGTAGATGAACAGACAGATCCATGGAGCCAAGGATCTAAATTGAACCTTTATTTGGAAAATCCTGATGGGGTCAAATCTATGTCTGCTTGAAATGAAAATGTAAGCAGGCAGTGTCCACTTGCACATTTTTCAAATCAGAAGAAAAGGAGTAGAGAAAGGAACTCAGACTGATGGATGGAGAGAGGCGGAATGAACTGTATTCTCTGTAGAGGAGCTAAGGACCAGCTGGGCAGAATGCACAGAGCAGGCTCCCTCCCTCCATAGAAGGGATGGTTCACTTCCTTCTTAGAAGGGCACTTCCCTATAACAACAAATCTGGAGACGCAGCTATTGTCACACAGCCTGTCTTATCACACTCATGAGTTAATGTTGGTTTTACAGAAATAAGTAAGTTCTTTCCAAAGTGGAGTATTATAAAAGTGGTTGCCGGCCCCACCCCCTTGTTTCCCTCCTGCCACATGATTTCTCTTTCAGACTTGCTCATGCACCCCGAATTCCCTTGCTTTCTCATTTCTCTCACTATGTGATGCTCTGTACCTTTGGGGGATGCTGCCACCAAGAAGACCATCAGCAGATTTAAACTGGCATTGGATGAAAACTGTGAACCAAGACAAACCCTTTCCCGTTCTTAGCAATGAAAGGCAGGCTAAACCAAGTAAGAAGGAGCAAGCAGCTTGGAGTCTCTCTCTCTCTCTCTCTCTCTCTCTCTCTCTCTCTCTCTCTACCTCTGTCTCTGTCTCTCTCTCTCTCCTCTGTATATCCCTTTCCTTCTCCCTCTCTCCCATCACCCAGTCCCTCTCTGTCTCCCCTCCCCTCCCTCTCTGTGTACAGGAGAAAGCAGTACACAGATGCCTCCCATTATGTGTGTCTTTTTACCAAATGAATGCTTTCCAGCATATTATTTTTATGTTTGTTAAAGTTAAAGCAATTTTGCATATCCAATATTTTCTTTAAGAAAATACATACATATATTGCTTTTTTTCTTTGCTATGTTACCAGAGTTTATTCCAAATTTTGGAGTAAGATAGGTATTCAATTAATATTTTATGAGACTATGCACAAATGAGTGAGTTCAAATCATTATTGAATATTTTATTTTAGGGTATACCAAATTATCAAATACCTTTCAGGATAAACACTGGGTATTTAAATGTATTATCTCACTTAATCTTCCTTACACTCTAAAACATAGATTTTATCGTCTCCATTTTGCAGATAAAGAAACTGAAGCTTATAGAGAATATCTAGGCTGTATCTGTCTGACATTCAGGTCTATTATTTCATGATGGAAACAGATAGATGTCTACATGCTATATGAATGGACTGTCTGGGAACTGAAAGCATTTTAGAGTGCCCTTGATGAGGAAGTAAATATCTGTCATTGAATTATTGAGTTTGTTTGACCATCTGCCAGGGCCATGTAATAGAGAAGACTGGAAAAGACCTTGAATGTCATCTCTTAAATCTTAATTTATTGTTTAGACACATGCTTAACTGCCAGAACAATGTGGCCCTTCTCTCTTTCTTTTTCTTGGTATTTTCCTTGTTCTCATTTTCTTTAAAGCAGATGGCTGTTCTAGTGCTGACACCCTCAGGAGAAAAACTCTGACCAGCAGTCAGAAATACTCCAATCTTCAACTTTTCTGTTCCAAATCACCAATGCTTTCAAGGGATCCTGGGAGCTTATGGCATATAGACAGAATATGTGAGAGAAACATCTAAGAAGCGAATAAGGTTTTCTGACCAAATATGAGAACATGCTGGTACTTTTGAGATCAGTGGATGAAACATGGAGGAGGAAGTATGCTCGTCACTCCAGACAAAGAGGTACCCTTACCATTTACAGAAGTCGCACAGAGGGGAAGCTGCTTTGAAAATGAAGTGAGGGTCTTGAGAATACTTTACACATCTGTTTTCATGGCAAACCCTGGGGAGATGGATGTCTTTACAGCTCTGAACAAAAGATGAGAAAGAGACATTGCAAAGGCAGAGTGTGGGACTCCCTGACCAGGCAAAGGGCCCAGTATCACTGTACTCACGAATGAGCTTGGAACAGACTGGGAGACGGGGGCACTGGCAGGAGGGCACTGGTCTCGGTCCTGAGGGACCTGTCCCTCCAGAATATCAGCCAGAAGACGTCCTCCCACCAGGCACTGTTGTTGGAAGGAGTTGTAGTGGCACACCACTGTGGCTTTCAAAGTGACCACTGCTTACTTTCAAGGTAAAATTCTTCTATTTTTATGGATATTGATTTAGAGTGGTCTCATGAATTCTGAAGGGAGAAAATTGTAAAAGGGTTTAGGGAGAGAAATATGAATAAGTTTTTCCCAGTCTAATTTATCTGCCAACATCAAATACTTATCCAGGGCTTGAAAGTCTTCCTGTCAGAACAAGTTATTCTGCCCCATCCTACTGTGTAAAAAATCTGAAATGTTCCCATGCAAGGTTGGAGGTACCTGTTTAAATCCCAGTCATGTAAAGCTCTTAGGGCAGTTATTCGAAGGTCATCAATGCCAAAATAACATCTGGGCTAAAACAAAATAAAATTCAGCATTTGATTTAAAAGACTGTAAAGAAAAGGAGGTTGCTGAACTCTCTGTGAGAGGAATGATGAAAACCTTTATGGTTCATTTAATTGATTGTTATTGACAAATTTTCTTCCAAGATGAGAGTAGAAAGCAAGTAGGTTGGAAGTAAAAAGTTATAGCTTATTAAATTCAGTTCATTTACCTGTGAGGATTAGGAAGCTAATGAAAACAAATACAATGGGTTCTATTTTACAAACCAGTGGCTGAAAATGAGGACAGAACATTTTTAATATTATTTCTTTCGAAACAAATTACATAATAATAAGGACTAGATGTTCTCACCCAAGTCTTTGTCTGGGAATCCAATTTGTTCCCCTGAGCTCTGATGAATTTAAGTTATATATTCTCCAGGCAGAGAAAATATTAACAGCCATCTGTCTATTGCTTTGTTGTAAACCTCTCTCAATGGGAAAGTAGGTCTTCTTGGGAGGAACACCACCATTGTGGGAAAAGTCTTGTTCATAACATGCCAACAACATCTTTCAGTGCTTTAGAAGACACGGGGCAAAATGGGATCTTACCCCCTACTGAATTAGCTCACAAGGGCCTCTTTAATACTTAATCCTTAGACAGTTATCTTGATTCGCCATTATTCTCAGAGCTCTGGAGGCTGCATTCCAGGATTCAGGTATAGGTCGAAGGGTTTCTTTAGTGATTTTTCTCTGCTTTCAGGTCATCCTTGTTCTGATTTTCCCATGCAGTATTCCCTCTGTACTTGTCTGTCTTAGCTTTTGTAGAAGGATGTCCCTCATACTAGATTAGGGCCCACCTGGTTTCTCATTTAACTTTGTCTAGTGTCTCCACCTCTAAACACAGTTATAACTATGACTTCATTTATGTGTGTGTGTGTGTTCTTATCATTGTACGTGTGTGTGTGTGTGTGTGTGTGTGTGTGTGTGTGTGTGTGTGTAACTCTGAGAACTTCCAGTGCCATCCCTCAAGTGTTATCTACTTTTTCAGCCATTGCCTTTCACTGACCTGAGGCTCACCACACAGGTTAGACTGACCAGCCAGCGAGCCTCAGGGATCTGGCTTTCTGAGCCTCCCCAGCACTGTGGTTATAGGTGTGAGTTGATACAGCCATGTTCCAACTGTGCTATAAATCAGCACTGAGTGTGGGAAACACTGGTCTGTAACGGTGGACTGCATTTTAATTGGGGATGACATGTACTAATGAAAAGCTATCACTCTCGGCTTTCTTGTGTCTTGTCCCTGATGGGAACTCTAAAAGTCGCATCCATGGAGAATTTGGAAGAGTTATTCCTCATGTACACGGCATTTTAAAACTCATAAAACTTATTTCAGACCTCAGCTGTTACAGGGAATGGTCCTGGTGCATCCAGGAACTAGAAAGGACCCAAGGACAGCTGGTCAGTTTAGGGTTACCCTGTTTCACAATAAACGAAAAGAGGGCTAAAGATGTTCTTTAGTGGTGGAGTTGCCTAGCATGCACAGGGCCCTACATTAAATTCTGTGTTTAGGAAAAAGCAAGAAAAAGTGAAAAACCTCCCCATGAAGCACTAGCTTCTCATTGGACCACCAGCCCACAAATAACGACATTGAGACTTATTATTAATTATGAAAGTTTGACCTTTAGCTTAAGCCAGTTGTCCTCAACTGGTTCCTATAATTTAAATTACCTCATTTATATTAATCTAAGTTCTAACAAGTGGTGTTACTGCTTTTTGATCTTGCACCTCCTGTTTCCGCACCATATCTCTTGGCTTTTCCTGTGTGCCTTTCTCCCACCCCCTCCAGAAGTCCTGCCTAACCTCTTCCTACCTAGCTGTTGGCCATTCAGCTCTTCATTAAACCAATCAGAGTGACATATCTTCACACAGTGTACAAAGACCCCACAACATCACCAGAAGAATATTTTTTTCTTAAATTCTCATCCCCACCTAAAATTCTCAACATACAAGTGTGGACTACAATGTGGTCTTGAGTCTGAAATTTGGTTAAATTAGAGTAAGGTTATTTGTGACTATTATTCATATTTTAAAATTATTGAAAATATGACAGTTACAGCAGAATGGCTGAGAGAACAATTGTGTGTGTTACCAACCTAACATCAGAGTGTCCATGAAGGGTTACATCCACTACTTAGTAATCTCTCCTTACTTCCCTTTTCTACTAAGTATTTTAAAACATTGTAGTTTTTGTGGATTATGAGTCCTCTAATTTTGATGTTACTTGTCATTTGTAGATAAAAATTGGACTGCTCAGTGGGTAAAGTATTTGATGAACAAGCAAGGAAATTACTTCCTATCTTAGAATCCAAATCATGCCAGATGTGGTAGTGAGTATTTTTAATTCCAGTCAGCACTCATATGCTGACATGGGAGTTGGCCAAAGGACAGTCCTTGGAAGCACCTTGGCCTGCTAACCTGTTGGATAATGTAGTGAGGAACAATATTTCAGCACCTTAGGTTTTCTTTGGTGCACCCAAATTTCAGTATCAGCGTCCTGGTCTCTGGGATAACTATTAAGTAATAAATGCTTAGAAACATTGCAGTAACATGGCATTTGCTCTGACAGCTGTGATCTGATTAAACAAGGGACAAGGCCATTTCACAACACAACACGCTCGATGGTGGAAGAAATTTGGTGTGAGATTTGGCTACACTTATCAGGACAGGGCCCAGCTTAAAGACAATAAATTTTTCCTGGAAGTTTTGCTCTTTTTGAATCTCAGCTGGCGAAAGGTAGGGGAAAGCAAGCATAGACTGTAAACCTGAATGAGAGGAAGGAGGTGGCTCTATACTTCAAGTGCTTGTCTGAAGTGCTTTTCCAATGTCACTTCATCTTGCATGATTCTTAGAGGGCGTGATGAGTCAGGTACCTTGATGTAGAGTGACAGTCTTCATTTTAAAGATCAAGGTAAGCTTAAATAACTTCTCAAGATGATAAATTACTGACCATTACAACCAAGATTAAATGTGATAACAGGAATCTGACCGAGTATCGTAGTACCTTAATATAGAACCAAATTAGATCAACTTTCCCTTTGGTGGTGTATGAGTAAGGTTATTAATAGAACAAATACATAACAATGCATGACTTCACGCTGTTACATTTTGAAAATTCATCTCCCTATTACTTTGAATCGAGTGAAAAAATGTCTATGCAGTACGTTTTCCCTTACATCATTCCAAGCACCTTTAATGATTAAGTGTAATTGAAAAGCTAAATGTGAAAGTCAGTGTTTAAGAAGGGAATATGCCAGAATCCCTCCACAGTGATCTTCAGACCCATGGAAACACACCACACCCCCACAAGCTAAAGCCTCAAACAGTAGCAATGCAACTACAAACACAATGTGAAAGCATAGGTACTTTATCCACTTTTAAAATTGTCATTTAGATGAAACATTATTATTGCTGGGAATAATTTACTAGTACTTAAACAGTTCTTCTTATTAAGTAAGATAATTCAGATGAGAAATGTCAAGCTTCCAGATTGAGCAGATAAATAGTTATCAAGAAAGCTTTTCCCCTTTTCTGAAATTGTTCTAATTTTAACTGCATGTAAATAAGATTATGCTAGTTGCCACTATTTCAAAAAGCTTGGAGATCTTGTGTGTGTGTGTGTGTGTATGTGTGTGTGTGCATGTATTTCTGCTCACTCAAAATATTTACTTATTATTACAACTTTCTTCTAAAGTCCAAATTACTATAATTTGAGTCTAAATTAGTTGTAATTGATGACAATTGTCAAGGAAATTTTATACAATTAAACAGACATTTATTAACCAAAAATAATTTACTGTAGAAACTTAGTGCCCTGTTTTTTTGTTTGGTTTTGTAAAGAGACATTAAGCTGTATGTACCCACCAACTCACCCCTCCACACACATGTGTCGAAACAATCAAAACACATATTTTATTGAATTTTTGGGTTCATAATATTAAAAAAGAGATTGTTTCAGAGTTCTTCAATGAAAGCTCCAGGAGATCACTAAGGCCATCCTGCCCCCTCTCTGACTGAGATATTCTGAATTCTCCAGTATTGTGAGAATGTAATATCTTTTCAGCAGTGAAGAAAGGTAAGTGAAAAGGCAGCAACCAAAACTCTTGCTAAGTCGTCCATGTATCCAAAATTACAGGTTTGCTTCCAATACGAGCTTCCTACATCTGCTAAAACAAATTGTTGCAATTTGAGTGACTTAAGAGCGATATTTATTATCCGACAGTTCTGCATGTCAGAGGAGCTGGGATTCTGCTAGACTTCCATGGCATAGCAGCTGGGCCTGCCCCTAACAGGGAGTGCAGATGGAACTTGCTTCTGCTTCTAGTGTCAGGTCTCAGTGCCCTGCAATTGCGGGACACTGGTCCAGCTTCCCTGGTTGACTGCTGGATAGATCTAGTTTTCAGCTTCTACAGAATCTACCTCCTGATGTGCGGCCTTCTTCAGCTTCAGATTCAGGAATGGAGGTCAAATTGCTCTCATTTGTTAATTCATTTGACAAACTGACCTTCTCTGCTTCAGTTAGGCAGCTCTCCAAGCAGAGGACAGTTTCTGCTTTTAAAGTAGTGGTTCTCAACCTGGGGTCATGAATCCTTTGGGGGTCATATATCATATGTTCTGAGTATCAAATATTAACATTAATATCCATAGGAGTAGCAAATTTACCAAGAAGCAATGAACTAATGAATCTTACTGGGGTCACCACAACATGTGGAACTGTATTAAAGGGTTACAGCTTTAGGAAGGTTGACAACCAGTGCTTTAAAGGTTCATGTGTACCCTGTGTGGCATATTTCAAAGTTTCTGATCTTTGTTACAAATGCAAGCTAATGTCATCACATGTCCTTGGGATTAGAGGGTTGTGATCTGTGGGGAAATCCACCTACTTACAACACGGTTAAGAGCTAGCAATGTCTTTGTCTGGTTACCTATCACCTGTACCAGGTACCTCCCCCCACCTCCACCTGCAAACTCTGAGCATTGTTTGCTTCAGAACAGGAAATACATGCTGATCCCTGTCAAAAATGTCCTCCTCCTTCCCAATTTCCAAGTGTTCCATTCTTAGTATTCTCTCAGTTTCTGACACTGCCGCCCTGCAATTCTGGCAGGTGTCTCCTGTGGGGCTCAGTCTGGAACGTGATTGTCTGATGTCCTCTCTACAGGTCCCATACGGACTCATCATCACGGTTTCTAAAGTTGTCAATTCCAACCAAGCCCTTCCAAATGTGCCTTTTTGGAATCTCTCTAGGCTTTCTGTAGCTTCTCTCTGGTTCTGGTTTGAGTAATTATCCTTTAGCACAAGGCTCCACTGCCCTCCAGTCTTGTACTTGTCAAGAGTTTCCACTTGGTATAGAATAGTATGAAAATGCCTTGTGTTCAAGTAATACTTATCAGATGCAGGACATTCCCATCAACTGACTTGAATCCACATATGATGTGATGAAGCACAGTTAAATAAAAAACATTTTTTTTCGAAATTATATATGACTCAGTTAATAGAAAAAAACTAGATAGATAGATAAACAGTTTGCAATAAACTATGTAAGAGTGATATATTATGGTAATAGAATTAATGTACTTGAAATGACAAGGTTCTGAAATATTCACTTTAGTAATTGGATAATTTTAATAAGTGAGATATATTGATGAACTATATTAATATTAAAATATTATGATCAGCCATTTGATGCTAGTTGTAGGGATGGAGTGAGGCAACCATGGGCACCGGGTAGACACTGTCAAAGCTCATGGACTCCTTAAATACTATGATGTCATAAACTAAATTTATAAATAATTATTTAGTATTTACTGGCTTCAGTTCACTTCAAGGCAAATAAGATGGAGTTGGATTCCTCCTTCGAGGCATGAACAACCTTTCAGATGAGGTAGCAGATAAATGAATATCTGGGATTCAAGGAAGAAATAATGTGTGCTGCAGCAAAGACTCACATAAAAACACTGAAGGGATAAAAGCGGAGAAAGTAATTCCACTACTGAGAACCACACACAGCATTTTGTGTAGACACCTTGTAAATGTTATTGACAGTGCTGAGCCTCTCACTTGCGCTGAATCTTCATAGCATCAAACAAGGAGTGAATGTGAAGTGCTTTCAAATGGAGAAATATGAATGGTGTCTCAGGAGCAGCCCCGCTTGCCCGCCTGATACCTTGGCTTCCTGTTGGGCTTACATACTGTTCATCCTGTCATTTCCTAAACATAGAATCCGATCCATCATTAAAGTTTCTCCTGGCGCAATCTATCAAGCTCCCACCATGTTCAATCTTGAAGTTATAGTTATCCACATTTGGCACATTTTAAGTTTGTTTAAATTTTCCCCACACTACATTTGATGTTCTCTCAATTAATAAAGCTAAAACAGATTTCTTGAAGGGTTAGTATATGATGCTTCATTTTATGTCACCAAGATGGTTGAGCAGAAGTAAAGGGCCAGTCATGGTTTAATGAGTAGATTGGTGTCTTAGTCAACGTTATATTCTTGTAAAGGGACAGCGCGACCACAGCAATTCATTTAAAAAATAATTTAATTGGGACTTGCTTATAGTTTTAGAGGCATAGTTCATCATGGTCATTGTGGATGTATAGTAGCATGTAGACAGGCATGGTGCTGGAGAAATACCTGAGAGTACTACATCTCTATCCACAGGCAGCAGGCAGAGAAAGACAGAGCCACTGGCCTGGCTTAGGCTTCTGAGACCTTAAAGCCCACTCCCAGTGACACATTTTCTCCACCAAAACCACACCAACGCCAACATGGCCACATCTCCTAATCCTTCTCAGTAGCTCCACTCTCTGCTCAGTAAGTGGTCAAATATATGAGCCTATGGGGGTCTTTCTTTAAAAAAAAAAATCACAATGACTGCAATTGGTCCTTCCTTTGCAAAATGTTTATTTACTGTTTGCTATTTTCTTGTTGATTGGTTTGTGTGATAATTGTCTCTGCAGATAAGGAGCATGCTTTATTTGCTATTAAAATTTTTTGTTAAATATTTGTCAGGTATTGTATTTGTCACATATTCATACTCCTTACCCAATATAGCAGATGCATAACAAAAGTGAAAACTCAGAAAATAACATCAATGATTTTAAATGCACCACTGCTTAGTTTATTTTAAATACACAACTGGCTTAGTTTATTGATGTCTTATTAATTCTACGCACCATTAAAAAGCCCTCAAAGTATTTATGGGCTTAGTATTTTCAAGGTAACTGTATGGGGACATACATAGCAACTAACTTTTTTTAAGTATATTTACACTTGACATATGGAAAGGTACAGTATTCCCCTTGATTAGTGGCTATGAAGCATGGACATTTTAAAAGTTTTTGTTTAGACTCAGTTCAAAGGTAAAATGATCTGGGTAATTATAACTGCTTACTAACTCCTAAAATTTTCTGGCAAGGTATTTGTCAACATACTCTTCCATTTTCTTCTGTAATGCTCAACAATAAGATGTTCTTCTGTGGTTGAGAATTCACTAAGAAATCTCCAGTATGGCAGAGAATACATACTGGTTATTTATTGTCCACTAGAAGGTGCAGTGACTCTCAGAGAGACTTGGCCTTGAATACTGACTCAGGTAACAGAGGCTGTGGACCCAGGAACAATTTATTCTAATTCTCTCCTAGAAAAAGCACTACTCTATAGGGTTGAGAGAAGGATTAAATGAGATGATTCATGCAGCCAGTAATAACGCTTCCCTTTAAATACATGTCTTGCTATGTGCTAAGACCTTAACCTTACAAAGTTAGAACTACTATTATTATTCTTTTCATAGGGAGAAACATTCTTCTTTCTTCACAACAATCATCTACTTTGAAAAGGTCTCTTCTCTGAAGACTTTGCTGAGCCCACTGGCAATCTTTAAACCAAACTTCCCTTTCTTTTTATTTACACAATTCTGGGATTGCTATTACATTGGTTCTTACCTCACACTAACAAAATTTTTAATTACTAACAAAATATTGCTCTGTGTCAACGGTCACACAGCTGGAAATCTGTAGGGTCACTACTAAGAGCCAGGTGATCTGACTCCAGAGCTGGCGTGAGGAACCTTGCATTTACTTAACATGATCTTCACCTTAGCTCCCAAGGTCTCCAGATTCAAAAGTAAAAGGAAATGAAATCACTAAGGACCTGAGTTCTGGGTTAATTATGCATATTAGTTTCTTGGTGTGACTGCAATTTATCACCACAAGTTACTTGTCTTGAAATGACAGGAATTTGTTCTTTTACCCTCGCTTCAGCCAGTATTCACAACCAAAAAGCATGCTCCTTTCACTCTATAGGATGGGACAACTTTCCTTTCTGTCAGTTTCCAGTTTCAGCCATTCTACTCTTTCTGGCTACGCCCCCTTTAACCTTCAGGGCTATTATGTTCAGTGCCTCCTTGGCTCTGACGCTGTCTTCTCTGCTATGTGTGTCTAGTCTCCTTTTTTCATGTATGCTTTAAGGACGCTTACAGTAACACTTCTGGTCACTTAAATAATCCGGAATAAACTCCCATCTCTACAGTCTTAATTTATCTGCAGATGAAACATTTGACCATGGAAGAAAATCTTCAAGACTTCAGGAACCAGAGACTGGTATCTCTGGGAGGAACTGCTGAGTGCACTCCAGTGGAGCGTGTGAAACTGATGTGTCATTGAGTGCATGGATCTACAGTGATAGAGAGTACTATTTTATACACAATTTGGAGAAAAAAGATAGTATGGGTAATTAATTAACACATATGCCCCTGTCCCAACAACAAACTTTAGATAATATTAAAGAGAAGAAATAAGCAAAAAAAAAAAAATTCCATCACCGTGGATTCTTGGCTATCTTGACTTTGGCAGTAGCAGAGGGAAAAGAGTTTCTGTGAGTTTGGGCACAGATTATGTCTTAGTGTCCTGTCCAGATTCAGTGTTGGAGACATACCTCTGAGGGAAGTGTGATGGCCTAAGGAGGGGACTATGTGTTCAGAGAGGTTCACCTGTGTCCCGCTATGTAGAGGCACAGAAGCATTGGGCAAAGGTGAGATGACTTCAGAATGGGGACTTAGTTAGTACTCATGTGGCTTCCTGGCTACACAGTACATCAACCTTCCTTTCAAAATCGATTGTGGGATTTTGAGGGTTATCACATGCCAAGTAAATTTGTTTCATGAGCCTGGTGAAGTCTGAGGGCACATGAGCAGACTGCAGTGCAAGCAGTCTCTGAACCAGCCTAGGTCTCTGCTCTGTCTCTCTTGGTGCAGGGAACGTGAGGTGAGTTCTGTTCTACGAGCTTTCCTAGGTGGAATAATACAAAGTCCCTATGGTTACACCCCGTCAACAATATGCTGCTCTATGTGGGAGCACAAAAGCCCAGCTTCTTGTTCTGATGGGTGACAGTGAAGGTCTTAGACTGCTTAAGGACTCATTGAAGGGTGATACAGGCATCTACTGCAAGTCTGTCACCTCTCAAAGGGTTTATGCTAACCCTGATGTCATCTTCTTCTTATAGGGACACATCTCAGAAGTCCTTTACCATGCAGTGTCCATCCTCAAGATTGTCTCTTTGTGAATCTGACTTACTGAGTATCTGAAAAATACTAAAACAAGCAAATAAAACAGGATCTCCCAAAGTGTAAAGCCCAAACAGCCTCATGATTTGTCTGGCTGTGCAACGCCTTCAAGGACAGTTATCCCACAGCTGGATTATAAATATATGAAACAAAGCAACTCAGCTACAAAGCCAGACATTTTTTCCTAAGTTTGTAGAGCCAGTGAGTATTTGATTAGACTTCCAAGACAGTCAATTTTCAACCTGTCTTCTGATTTAAGCTACTAACCATGCCACAGGCTTGTATACAAATTTCCACAATTTAGCCCCTCTGATCTCCTGTAATAGGAGACTGGTGTTCCGTAACACTCTCAAGGTGGTTATAACTACTAAGTGAATTATGCTCCACAGAGAAAACCTGCTTAGCATGGAAAAGCATCCAGGCATGTTAACTTTCTCTTCAGTCACCACAGGCTATCCCAAACCCTCCTCTTTTCCTTGTAATCGTCCTCAGAGAAAAATTGCAACAGAAGAACAGGAAATATGCTCTTTCTATGTGTTTACCTTTAAATAATGAAGATACCACATGGAAACAGTATCAAAATGAATTCCCTTTCTTGTAATTTAAAATCAGATTTAAAAGCCAGGCAGTGGTGGCACATGTCTTTAATCCTAGCACTCAGGAGGCAGATGAAAGCAGATCTCTGTGAGTTTGAGGCCAGCCTGTTCTACAGAGCTAGTTCCAGGACAGCTAGGATTGTCATACAGAGAAAGCCTGTCTCAAAA
The DNA here is from genome assembly GCF_982192425.1 of Myodes glareolus. Classification (NCBI taxonomy): domain Eukaryota; kingdom Metazoa; phylum Chordata; class Mammalia; order Rodentia; family Cricetidae; genus Myodes; species Myodes glareolus. The sequence continues at coordinate 52,303,943 of NC_142041.1, read as the reverse complement.
CAAAACAAAGCAAAACAAAATAAAACAAAAAGGGCCAATATATGTTCTCTAGAAAGCACAGCTGGTCTGTGTGTAGCCTATACCGTATCCAGGGGGACCTGATGAGTAAAAATGACATATACCTATCTGATCCCATGGGGAGTTACTCATGCTCCTGAGAGTGCAGCCTGTAATGTTGGATGAGGCAGAAAAGAGTCAATGGATGCTTTTTTTTTTTTTTGATACAGGGTTCCCTTTCTTCTTAGTCCATGTTTCAATCTAAGAACCCATGATCTTCAGTGACCAGCACAAAGCTTCTGTAGTATCTGTCTGGAAGCCCTTTGGTCTAGGTACTTATAACATGGCTGCTCCTCCACATTATAAGGGAGGAGAACTGGCCTCCTTTTACTACTTTTAGTTGCTTTCATAAGTTGGGCTATCATAAATTGTAGATTAATTTCTCACTCTTTAGAAGAAAATATGTATATGCTTTGCCAGAATAGAAAGGTCATAAGAAAAAAATATTAACTTCAACTTGCCATAAATTATTCAATTACTTTATTGAATACCCATTGGTATGATTTGAAAATAGGAACGTGAGAGTTGGTAGTTCACAGAGGCTCTAAAATTTAATAAAAGTGACACAATATAGAGGTCTCAATATAGGTAGTAATCCTCCCTTTTTAATTTTACGCCATGTTGAAGTTTACAAAACTCTTTTGCATATATTAGTGGGAATAATAATCCTTTGAGATGTAGGTTACATATCCATAACCTCATTTTGCAAATGATCAAGCTGAAATTCAGAAGCATTAATATGAAAAATAATTAACTGTTGTGTTTCCAGACAAAAGTTGTGCCAGTCCACCCTGTTTTTCCACATTTAGAGGAGGCCTGTGCAAAAGCTGCGTGTGACAGTCAGATACATTGCAGCACAGCCTAGGATTAGTTGAAGAATGTTCAGGGGAGAACCACATACCTAAGCTGCATTCCGCTCCTCCACTACTGTCGCTATCTAGACCTTAATTGGCCGCAGATGTCATGGTAAGGACATTCAATCTGTTCTATAAAGTTAAAACACTAAAGGATGCTCACAGCCTTTCCCTGCTTATCAGTCTCTCAAAGAGATGTCTTCTTGTACAGGAATTTGCAGGCATCTCCACCTCCTGTGTGACTGGTACTAAGATCTAATCTTAACAAATAGTAGTATGGATTCTCCCCATATTAAGCTATTTAGTAACAAAGCCCAAGTCACATAATTTCATTTAAACTGTCAGTTCCTTGATTGTCTATAGGCAAGCACATAATCACGTTGAAGAAAGTCATTTTTCATTTCATTAGGGTAAAATGGGGCTTGTTGGGTTATATAGCAATTTATGAAGTCTAGTATAAATTAGTGCTTCTTAGTTCACTGCTAAGACATCCCTAAGCATAGCAATGTAACACATTCAGATTCATGCTACATTAAACAGTTTATTCCATGTTGAAATACAGTTACACTACTTCACATGTGAAAGACTTCTTACAATGAGATGGGTGAACTTGCATCTTCTAGCTGCAACTCACAGTGGCTACTCAGTGAGGGTGTATATTACTGGGCACATGAGCATTGCCTGTGTGGTATCATTTTCTTCCTTTTCTTTACCTCAAAGACTTCTTTTTGGGATTTGTGTGGTTTTGGAAAAGTTGAGCCTACCATAATTTCATCAATGAAACAAATGATTTACAGAGAGCAGGCAACACACCCATAACCCAATGACTTATGATAGGCATATTATCCATTTTAACAGCCAGACTGAGATCCAGAGTGTCTTAGAATAGTGAAAATGTGGATATCATTCTCTAACTAATTTATAGGTATGACTGTCACACTTCGGATAGATGAAGCCTTTCTTTTGTTTGTTTGTATTGTCTTGTTTTTTTGTTGTCTGTTTCAACAAAACAGTTGAAAGTTATGCAAAAAAAAAAACCTTGGCCATGGGGAATAGAAAAAGTATAATGAAGCACGTACAGACCTTAATATCATTATCTCAAGAATTAATTGTGTCTGAAGTTCAAGCCATACATGTAAATAGATTAGGTTAATAGAGTTGAGATTTCATGTTGCTTATAAAATTAAAGTTTCATATATAAAATATTACTCATAGCATCATTGTAATTTTGGCTTTCTCATTACAAGAGGATGAATAGCCTTGAAAGAAAAACATAAAATTATAGACTATATAGTTTCCCAAAACAATTTTAAATCAGAATTTCCACTTTCATTCTTTCAAGAGGATCTACAAATTAAGCACCTTCCTGATGTTATAAGGCACGTGGGTAGGGTGTCTATAGTGAGAGCAAGTCTCTGTTCTCATAGTATCAAATATTTAGTTTTCAGAAATTAAGTCTGAAACTATTTTCAGGAACACTTGAAAGACAACAGGACATTCTTGGTATGGGTGTTTTTAAAGCTTAAAAGCTGCAGAGTAGCTTCTCCAAACTCGCAATTTTTCAAGGGAAGTAGGATGAGGGGTAGCCTGTCTTCATCCTCCTGATTCACCTTTCAGAGAGATGGAAACATCTCAAGGGTGTGAGAATAAAGAAAATATATAAATTAAAAGCAACAGAAGCCTACAAGAGCAGATGCACATATGGAAGCTACTAGACACACTGCACATAAGAAGCAGGAAAGACTAAATACTTGAGGACTCAGATGAAGATTTTTCCTGGATTTGCTCCTTTGCTTTGTATATGTAGTACATAACATTGTTATTCATATACCAATATATGGATATGATTTCATATACCAATATAATTACAGTACTTAGTTTTAAGAAAGAGAAAGCAACTCATATTTGATGAGTATATGTAGATATGTTTGAAGAAAGGTGGCACATATCAATGCTTATGAGATGCATCATATACGTGCTAGGTTAGAAATACTGTTTTAGAAAGATTAGAAATGAAAGAAGCTACAGAGTAGCAGTAACAAAGCAAGATAAAACAGAAAAGACTCCACCAGCATTACTGAGGTTTAAAGATAATGTGTATTCTTGTGGAAAAATCCTTTTGTATACTGTGAATATGTATTACTCTCATTGCTTAATAAAGAAGCTGAGGCAGGCAGGGAGATTTCTGACCAGCAAGTGGCACTGATCCTGTAGCAGAAGATACAATGGAGGGCCAGGAACCCCTTCCCTTCCTCTCTCCCTTTTTCGGGGCATAAAATCCTCCAACTCAGCCTGTGTGGGCACCGCCAGGACTGGGCGGTGAGTGCAAAAGGGCAGGAGGGAGTTCCTTTGTTTAAATAGCCTGCCTGCAGCAAGGTAAGACTGCAGGCAGGGAAATTTCTGACCAGCAACTGGCACTGCTCCTGTAGCAGAAGACACAAGGGAGGGAACCTTCATCTGGCGAAGGATGGAGATAGAGACAGAGACACATATTGGAACACTGGACTTAACTCCCTAGGTCCAAATGAGAAGCAGAGGGAGGGAGAACGTGAGCAAGAAAAACAGAACCAGAGGGAACCTTCATCCGACGATGGATGGAGATAGAGACGGAGACCCACATTGGAGCACTGGACTGAGCCCCCAAGGTCCAAATGAAGAGCAGAAAGAGGGAGAACATGAGAAAGGAAGTCAGGACCGCAAAGGGTGCATTCACCCACTGATACAAGGGGACTGATCTAATGAGAGCTCACCAAGGCCAGCTGGACTAGGACTGAACATGTGATCAAAGCGGATTCTCTGAATGTGGCTGACATGGGGGCTGACTGAGAAGCCATTGTCAATGGCACTGGGTCTTGTTTCGTTTGCATGTACTGGCTTTTTGGGATCCTGGTCTGTTTGGATGCTCACCTTCCTGGACCTGGAGGGAGAGGGGAGGAACTTGGACTTCCCACAGGGCAGGAAACCCTGACTGCTCCTGGGACTGGTGAGGGAGGAGGAGAGGGAGTGGGGGGAGCGGGAGGGTATTGGGAGGAGGGGAGGAAGTGGAAATTCTTTAAATAAATAAATAAGGGAAAAAAAGAAGCCGACTCATCAATAGCTGGAAAGGACAAGGTTAGGTTGGAGAACAAAATTGAGAATACTGGGAGGAAGAAAGACAAGTCTGGATTTCCCACAAGATTCAGAAAAAAGTAAGATGGGCATACTGTACTAAGAAAAGGTATCAAACCATATTGTAAAGCATAGATAAGAAATATTGGTTAACTTAAATTTAAGAGTTAGCTAGTAAAAAGCCAGAGTTATTGGCATTTATCATTCATATTAAGTTCCTAAGTGATTATTTGGAAGCAGCAAATGGCATAGGAAGCTCCAACTACAGTGTAACATTGCTACTTTCAAGGGTCAAGCTGATTGTTATAAAGCCCCAGAAGAGAATTCTGTTGAACACAGGCTTACTGGTAGCCTTTAGCTTCTTTAGTGGACAGTTGTCCCCAAGTTCTTTTCTGAAGAAGACCATATGCATTACTGGGGTAGGCCACTTCTCAAAGTAATCTGTCCATTCCATAGAGATTACTCCTTAAAAAACAAAACAAAACAAACAAAAAATTCATTTACATTTATACAGCAATAGCCAAAGATCTAGGAAACTCGACTCTGATTCCTGCCTGCTGAAATGGAGAAGAATGTCAATGGAGTTAATTGTGCAAACTGTAAGAATTAGACCAAAACAAAACAAAATAAACAACAAGCTTCTCATCAAGAGAACAGAATGTCTATCATGGGTGGGGACCTAACACTCAAACCCCTGGCCAAGGAACCATCCTTAAGAAGGTTGGATCACCTTAGGCCATACTAAAGAGATGGGAAAAACCTATTTATCCTTTAAAGATAGTGTGTTTTTCCTTCCCAGAATCCCTATCCTTAGCCCAGTGGATTATTGAGCATAGCTATTTTGTAAATCTGACTTTATTCTGAATTATTCGAAAAAATTTAGCTTCTCCCTTCTATTCCCTTTGTAACTATGATTTCCTTACCACTTTATGTTTCCTTCACATTTTTAGATTCCTTACTGTGGTGGTTTGAGTAGGTATGGCCCCCATAGACTCAAGTGTTTGAATACTTGGCCAATAGAGTGGCACTATGAGGCAGTTGTCTTACTGGAGTAGGTGTGGCCTTGTTGGAGGAGGTGTGTCACTGTGGGGTCTCGCTTTGAGGTCTCATGTGCTCAAGCTGCGCCCAGTGTAGGAACACAGTTCACTTCTTGTTGCCTGAGGATCAAGATGTAGAACTCTCAGCACCATGCTGTCATGCTTCTCATCACCATGATAATAGATGAAACCTCTGAAATTATAAGCCCAGCTCGAATTAAATGTTTTTCTTCATAAAAGTTGCCTTTTAAGACATAGATTCTTTTCACAGTAAAGAAACCCTAAGATACCCATTCTCCAAAGCCTTCACATACATTTCAATGCCATGTTCTTGCTTGTCTACCATGTATCTGATATATGCCAGCTTAGATAATATGGCTCTTTTCCTTCTCTCCTTCATTCTCCTTTGAGCAATTGTTAACCTTAAAGTTTGCCTGATCAATTTTTTTTAAAACACCAATAGCCTTGTCCTTGCATTTAGGTCCATTCTTCAGGTTTTTTATTGGTGAGATCAAGAATTCCAAGAGCAAACCCTTACTTTCCTGTATCAGTAGTCTGGCAACTGGTTTCTACATTGTGTCAGAAACTTAAAAGTATAGGTCTAGTAAAATACATCTCAAGGAGAAAGTGTCAACGTTCTGCCTGGTGTATGTCAGTACAAGCATTTCCCAAAAGCAATATCTGTGCAAGATGTTCTTCGCATAGCAGGGCCATACCTGTGGATATCAGACTTGGCCCTTTTTAAAAAAGAAGGGACCTCTTTAACCCCTGAGAAAGAAATGCAAGATACTGTTTTTATGTGTCCACTCTCTCTTTCTTCAACAGCAGTACTCTTTGCTGCTGTTCATGCTATAGATTTGATTCCAAGCGTTAACTTTCCTAATTTGGATTATCTAAGTTCAGCTCAAAAACATACACTTAATTCTTTGATGAATTTTTTTTTAGTACACAGAAACTTTGACAGTTTGCTTCCTTCATAGTTCAGCTGCACAAAGCTGTGGAAGAAAGGACAGTCCACCGTTGTTTTTCAGAGAAAATGATTCCTTAGTTCCTGATTCCCTTAATATGCAGAACACACAGAATAAGAGGCAATCATGCTTTCCTGCAGTAGAGCTATTTGTAAATGTAATGCACTAATGCAATATCTAAATACTCAGTAGGTTTCTGACAGTTCCATCTATCACAATGCAGCGCTCACCATGTCAGGGCCCAGATGAATGGGTACAGAGGCAATGTCATTCTAATGAACTGAGCCAAGGAGAAGAAAGGTGAATAGACTCCAAAGCCACAGTGATCATTGGAATGACTTTGCAATGGGTGTCCTTTGTACCTTACCTTTGTATTTCCTTTCTTTTTTTCCTGTAGATACAATTTTGCACTACAGCATGATTGTACAGTAAGCAGAAAGTCACTTGATGAAATACATTCCCCCACCCATGAAAGAATGAAAGGAGTTTAGAAAATTAGCCATTTTGATTCTCTTGGAAACTGATTCTGAGACAATGTGAGGAGGGTAAGAGTAATGGTTAGTGTTTGTGTTGATGCTTGGAAGGGAAATTGAAATTCTGGAGTTATAAAATCCAGATTAAGTGAATCAACTCTTGAGGACATCACTGGTGCATAGGGTAGACATAAAAGGGCCTGTGCAGTGAGGAGCAGGAAATACTGTTACATTTTCTACATGCCAAATCCTTTAGTCTAATGACTACTCGATATGCTCTGAATAACTGGAAAGCTATAATGGGGCTTCGGGCTTGTAGATAGAAAGTTTAGCCAAGAATCTCTAGCAATATTAAAGAGGAACAAGAGAAAAATCAACTTCCACTTCAAGGGTATTAAGATTGGAATGTTTTGAGCTGGAGAGATGGCTCAGTCAGTGGAAGCATTTGTCAGAAAATCGTGAGGATGTATTTTTGATCCCTTGCACCCAAACAAAATGCCAGGTGTAGAGAATTTTGTAGCACAGTGCTCAAGGTGATGAGACAGGCTGATCCCAGAACTCACTGGCCAGTCACTCTAACTAAAACCATAAGTTCCAGGTTCACTAAGAGATCCTAGTTCAAAATAAATAAATAAATAAATAGATAAATAGATAGATAAATAAATAAATAAATATAAAAACCAAACCAAAGCTCCAGGTTCACTAAGAGATCCTAGCTCAAAACAAAGAAATAAATAAATAAACAAACAAACCAAACCAACCAACAAACAAAACAAACAAAAGTAAAACTACAGTGGATGATGACTGAGGAAGACACCCAACATTAACCTTTGTTTCCCACAGGTACATGTGCACACGTGGACATAAACATAATACACACATGTGTATACACAAACATGCATATATACATCCATCTCTAAATCATATATACACAGGAGCATAAAAAAGTTTGAAATGTTTTATTCCAATGCATGTCAAGCCTACTTGAGCATGTAAATTTCTTAGGAATCTTGTTAGAATCCTGATTCTGATTCAGTTTTGAGGCAAGTCTTGAAATTCTGCATTTCTAACATGCCAGAGCTGACCTAACTCATGGGCACTCAGGTGCATATGCACAAAAGACTCCAAGTCGTACCACAGATAGCTGTACATCCACATCGATTGCTGCACTCCTCATAACAGCTTAGAAACAGAACCAATCTACATGCCTATCAGCACATGAATGCATAAAGACAATGTGGTTCATATACACAACAGAGTTTTACTCAGCTGCAGAAGAAAATGAAATTGTGAGACTTTCAGAAAAAAATGTATAAAACTGGAGTTTATGATGAGTGGAGTAATCCGGATTCAGAAAGATAAATACTGTATGTTTTCTTCCACACGACAACCCTGGATTTTAACTTTTATGCATCTATCTATATATGTGTATGCATTCTGTAAATATAAGTCACAAAATTGGAAAGAGGAATGTGAAATAAGAAGGGAAAGGGAAAAGGTATGTAAGAAAATTCTTGGGAAAGGAAAGAGACTAAGACACAATGTGTAGGAGGACAATGGGTGGGAGAGGCGAGTGAGGGAAGAGAACCATGCAGAATACAGTACAATGAAAATATTCTAAAGAAAGGCATTTCTTTAAATGATAATTAAAAAGTTAATAAAATAAATTTAAAAGGCACCAAGTCACAGAAATAAACTAATTTTGAAATTGATTTATATTTGCACTTGTCTGTGGTGTACATAAGTGTAGGTGCAAGTCCATGTGTGAAGATGTGCATGAACATGTGTGTGTACTTCTATGGAGGCCCCTGGTTGATATTTCGGTGTCTTCTTTCATTGTTCCCCATTTACATATTGAGACAGAGTCTTTCAATTGGACCGAGAACTTGACAACACTGCTAGCAGCTATTCTGACTTACCAACTAGCTCTGGGTATCTGGTGCTTGTGCTTTCTAAGAGTGTTCAAATTACAGTTGGGGCTGGGGAACATGCTATCTAGGAACCTAAGGATCCAATCTCCAGTTCTCCCTCTTCCGTTAAAAGTGCTTTAACCACAGAGCCGTCTCTCCAGCCTGCCACAATATTTTAGAATTATTTCAGGGCTCATGGGATTGCTCATCCTCATCTCCTATAGAGAATACTGCCTATCAATCACTGTATATGGACAGGGAATGCTGCATCCCTGCATTCCTTTGGGCTTTAGAGGTTCATGCTCCAGGGAACATTGTCTGAAAAAGGCAGACAGGAGAAATAATTCTTTTCCAATAAAGACACTTGTAGCAGTGCTTACTAAGTTTGATCACCAGAATCCATGGCAGAGAGGCGGGGAGGGCTGACTCCCAAGTGTTGCCTCTGACCTTCACATGTCCACACATGCACTGTTTCATGAACACTCCAAACACAAAAATACCCCTCACTCATGCACACAACAACAACAATTAAAATCAAGTAACTCAAATAGAGATTACAAACATCACGAGAACCTAGTGGAGATACCGGGTTAAGAGAAGACTTTGGGACTATCATCAGCACAAGAACATCTGCATTGCAAAGTTAGTTATAGATGAGCAAACTGAGCTTCAGGCAACATTAAAATTTCCAGCGGCCTCTTTCATCTGAACTTGCCAATACCACCTAGATGAACCACTCCAGATGAACAGGGAATGCCACATTCCTGGATTCGTTTGAGCCTTAGCTCATGCTCTGGGGAACTTTGTCTGAGAAAGGCTGTTCGGGAGAGATGACTCATCACAGTATCCTGCCAGTTACTGGCTAGGATGTCGGAGGAATGTTAAAGCTTAGAGCTCCAAGAAGAAACAGACCAAGAATGAAAAGGGAGTGAGCCATAGACATAGATAAGAGGCCAAAGAAATCAAGACAGGTTTCATGATTGTCCCTTTCTCCTACAAGGCCATCACAAGAGAAGTTTCTGAGGAGAGCAGGAAAGTAGAGTTGATTTGAATGAGGTGAGAAGTAGAGTAAGGTATATTAGGCATCGAGTATCGTCACTTTTTAAAATTGAATGGAGAAATGGACTCTGGATGAATTTTAAATAGGAGAGTTTAGAAATATTTGGTCATTAGATGAAACAAAATTTTTAATGTATGTTAATCAAAATATTCCAACAGAGAAGACCATCCAATGATTCATATTTGAAAGAATGTAATCTTTACAGTCCTAACCAGAAGACAGATCACCCACTAGGCTAATTATGATCCACTGGAATAATTCAGGAAACAAAGAGAATGAAAGATCTTAGAGAAGGTATTGATTATTAACTCACTATAACAAGAAATAAAGTTGATACTTTGAATCAGTGATTCCTTACTGTTTGCTAAATCATGGACCAGTCTTCTTAAAAGTGGCCATTTAAAGAAACTTTAAGTTCAATATGTGGGCTCAGGTATATGGCCCAGGCATCTATTGAAGATGGTGAAAATATAAGACAAGGAAGATATTGTCACCCTCTGTCGCATTCTTTACTCAATCAGTGAAGCTCATGTAACCCATATCCTCTCGCTTAACTTAAATGCATCCATTCAGCAAATGCTCACACAGGAGGATCTGGTAGGAAATACTTTACATCTGTGATTGGATTCATCCACCGGTAATTGAAAATTTGAAAGTAAAATTCACAGTACCAGTTAAGAACAAGATGAAATTACCTGGGTTCTGATTTCATTATCTTGGCATCAAGGTGAAGATGGATAGCCTTGAAACTTTCAGGCCTGATTTCGCCAATACCTGACAGCTCTAGCATCCAGCATTGGGCAGGAATACACGAAGGAGTCCAATTTGTTATAGTTGAATGACTTGTGATATCTCTTTGCTCAAGCACATGGCCCTCCCAGACATCCTAGCTAGAAAACACCTGGACACTCTGGACCTTCCTCAGCTGCTTACTAAACTAACACACCTATAGTGATGTTCCTTAAATATTTTCATTTTTTTGCCTGTTCCTGTCTCTCATAGCTTACTCTTTGAGTTTCTGAAAGAATTATTGTCATATTGATACTCTGAAGGAGCAATTCCTTACTCTGTTTGTTAAACTACCAGTCTCCTGGAAAGTTGCCATTTATAGAAACTCCAAATTCATTATGATAGTTCTTTACTGTCAGTCTAAGATTTTCCAATTCATTTACTTCTTTTATGTATGAAACTATCTTTTCCTGGGGCTACAAATGGGTACTTGGTCCTGTATGACTGACTTCACTTCCTAGGCCCTAACTTGTTTTCTTCATAATTTCTATATTGCTTATTCACATTTGAAACACAATATAAGCTTATCTTGGCTCATATTTCAAGAATCATCCTTAATTCTGAATTCTACCCAAAGCACTTTTGAATATTTCAAGTAAGAATGAACAGTCATTATTTCTGAATCTCCATATGAGTTAAATTATATAGCCATTACAGTACCCACTTACATTTGTGCAGTAGATAATGTGTGTTTTTCTACCTGATTATACACTTCCTGCATAATAGAAAGAGATGATATTTACTCACCATTGCATTATCTCCCTAACACACTGGCATAATATCTTCTCGAGTGCTTTGTCCAAAGAATTTGTAATGAGTATATCAATCAACCATTAAGTAACTCATAAAAGGTGACAAAGAAAGTTTGAAGTCATTTACTAGATCATAAGTTGTACAGGACAGAAAGTTTTATCAACTTCTGAAAAACATAGAATGTGTTGGTTTGAATATGATTTGCTCCCACCAAACTAATGACAGGGTTGAATCCTTTAATGGAACAGTTGGGAGGTGGGCCCAGTGAAAGATGTCTGCATCATTTAGCAGGAACATTCAAGAATGGGTTAACTTTTTCCCTCACTATTAAGTGAGCTCTCACTCCCAAGGGACTGGAGTGGCAGCCTTAGTAGACTGTCACAAAGCAATGTTTTTTTTGTGTGTGTTTGGTTGTTTCTGCACACATCTGCTACTTCCTGCTTCCTTCCAGAAGGTGAATCAGGAAAAGACTATCACAAAACACAGTTGTTTAATATGCCTTCATAAATGTGCACTCTTCCTTATAAAGCACCTGGGTTATTCTATTATAACAGCAGATAAAGAATCAAGATAAAACAAAAATAACAAAGTAAACTCAACAAGAATTACATAAATGTTGAATTGCATAAATCCTCAACTTCTTAGAACTGTCTTGGGGAGACCAAGAAACAAGGTTGTGACTTCACAGAAATCACCATGAGTTACATGGTGGCTTCTCATTCCTACGCAAGAATTACCAGGGGGTAATGAGAGATGGAAAGTTTAAGAAGAATCTGTTTGGAAAAGCAACCAATGGGGAAATAAGGAGAGTACAAGAAGGGAGGAATAGCTCTTTTAGAAAAGGAGGCTTCATCCTTGGACCATTGCCTTGTAGAAATTGCCTGACCCAAAACAAGTAGGATATGACTAAGCACACACCATTTCCTTGTTGTTTCTGCCCTCGGGAAGCAAAGGCTGGTACAGGGGGATAGATCACCAATAGAAAATAAAAAAAAGAGAAAATTCTTAAACTTTCATTGTAGAAAAAATGGCGGGCTGCTTCCCGCTGCCCACCTGACTAGCTTTACTTGAAATTATTACACGGAAACTGTATTTATTTAAACACTGCCTGGCCCATTACCTCTAGCCTCTTATGGGCTAATTCTCACATCTTGATTAATCCGTTTCTAATAATGTGTATGCCACCACGAGGTCGTGGATTACTGTGAGGATTCTAACCCACATCCATCTTGGGCAGTAGAAGCACGGTGTCTGCCTCATTGCCTTCTTCCCAGCATTCTGCTCTGTCTACTCTGCCTATCTAAACTTCTGTCCTATCAAAAACCAAGGCAGTTTCTTTATTAACCAATGAAAGTAACACATAGACAAATTACTCTCCTACATCATTTAATTAATCCAGCCTATTAAAATCCCCAACAGTGAATCAAGAGTTTGTGAGGCAAGTGAGGAGCTAAATGGTACCTATAGCTCATACATGCAAGGGTATCACTATACTTGTAGCCTAAGGAGAGCTTATATAGTGATAGAGGGTAGAGAGAGGCCAGAGAAGAAGCTTGACCCGCACAGTGGATCTATCTAGTCAGAGAGAATTGCATGTTTCAACTAACTGAACATCGTGTACTTCTACAGTATTCCCCATGCTGCTCTCATGAAAATCTGAAAATGCACTAAAACCTTGTAACGATACTTTGTGTAGCTAAATCCTTTTATTCTACTGCAGACAGTCTGCATCAGCTAGGGCTGGGCAATAAGAGCTGGAGTCCCCTGGTACCCTGGGGAGACCAGTGGATTGATCCAGTGGACCCAAAGTCCACATTTCATCTCTCAGCTGCTCAAGATTCATTTCTAGTCATCTTTTGTTTATCTGAGAGTTGTAGATGTGGAAATGAAAATAGAATCTTGAAAATATGGATTCTCCGAGATTTTAGTGTTTGATTTAGTGTTTGATTTTACCTTAATCACATGTCTACATCCAAAATTGGTTTACGACCTTAAATATCACTTATAACCACCTGTGGCCTGGCTTCTTTATTTATTATTCAAAATTAGTCTTTCTTTGTGAAGTCTCTGGCTGTCTGACCGCTTTTAATCATTTCTCCAGTTAAGACCACCATATGGATCATTCCTCCCATACCATATTCCAGTGGGATCTTCCAAGTCACCATCTCTACTGATATGAGCTGGAGTATAGCTGAATTCTTACTCTTCTTATAGAGGAAAAAAATAAGGTTTAGTTTTTGAATATTAACTTCTAATATAGATACCTCTGTACTTTGCAGACTTAATTATAGATGATTGAACTAATTGTGTGCTCTCTCGAGTTCTCTTTTGAAAGTGCTTTAATCGTATTCTACTCTTCTTCATTACATCTTTGTGAGGTATGACCACAAGATCAATTATTTTCCTTTAATAGAAAGAAGGGGAGGAAAGTGGTTTTCCCAAGGTCACTTACTAAATAATCCCTGGACCAAGTGGCGGAAAGATCAACCCTCAGAAAGAGAAAGAATATGTTTCAGTTATCAATCCAGAAAATTCTGTTGCCTCCCAAACCATGACATGATCTCAGGAGTGATTTCATTTCTGCTTAGCAGCCAGGCCTCCTGCTGAGTTGTTCAGTTATCCAGAAAGGATGCAACAAATGTGTAGACAGAGTTCTTATTCTCCCCTGAGGAGAACACAGCACACATGTCTGATTGGACTACAAGAGATGGAAGGCCGTCATGGTTCTTAATGGAATGAACCATGCTAGAGAAGCTAAATTTTATACATACCTCCTTTTCTGTCACAATGATATTAAAAGCAGAGGTATTCTGTTTGTAATCATCACAGTCTACTAAAGAACAAACAAACAAACACCCCCAAAGAAAGCAGAGACTTTTGTATTTCTTATGCATTATCACTTTTTCAAAAACATCATGAGCTTCCTATAATAATCTTAACACAAAGCTGACAAGAGCCAGAGCTGAATTCTGAATCCAAGGTGCCTCATTTCAATTTTTCTTGATATAAGACACTGAATGGATTTGGGTCTTTATAAAATAGATTGTTGTTCCACAGGGAATGAGAGAGACAGACTTGAGTAAATCACTTTTGGAGGTCAGCTGGGTAGAACACGAAAATGAAGTGGAATAAATGTCCTTCAGGTCACCTATGGGCTGTGGTACTAATTTAGCTTTGTGTTTTTGGGATGGTCATGCCAGCAACAAAGAATTTATATAGAGCTAAAAAGCAATGCCTGACTGTTGTGGACACTTAAAGCATACGAGGTGATGACTTTCCATATGAAAGCAAGCACTCAGGACATGCTCGTCCACTGGATTGGACCTCTCTCTTTCTCCTGTCACTTCATCCTCCTCATTATTGCTCTATTTCAGCAGCCTTGAAAAATCTCTACACTCCAGATATATACTGCTGTGTAAATATGCAGAACATTCTGACACTTAAAAAAATATGTCCAGAGCAAAATAGGACAGGTGAGAATTACAGTGTAGCCTGCAGGCATAAGGGCGAGAAATGAGTAGGCAATACTTCACTTTCTAAAGGATCAAGAGTAGCTTTCCAACCAACTGATAAACAGGGGATGAAATTATTAACCAAACCGACAAATACACAGGCTAGGAAACAAATAAATTATTTCACCAGTATTTTAAAAACCGTGCTTCATTAATGATAAATCACCAAGTGCAAGAGAAGCTATATATTATGTACTTATTTTAAAGACTCAGTATCTTCATGGCATGATACTATTTATTCAAAAGTGAGCCATAATATGTGAATGGATCATTTTCATTTATATATAATATAATGAAGAATGATCAATGTTAATTATAAACAGCTACTGCCTCAATTTTCCAATGATAAACTAAATTAATTTCTGTAAATGGGTAATCAAAATAACCATTTCCAAAGTGAAATGAAGACTCCCACACTGAGCCCTTATTAGAAAATTGGATTTTTACTAAGGGATAGAACACAGTGATTTTGATGTTGCCTTCGTAGTTGACGGAGGTCTGAGAAAGCATCTTCCCTGAATGAGAAAACTAAGACGATCGTAAGTTTTCCCCAAAGCCAGGCTTCAGATAGAGCTGAACCTTCAGACTGTGATTTCAGGGTTTGTAAATCCAAAACCAAGCAGAAGTGCTAGGGTGTTTCATGTCTCAGCTGTCGTTATTGATGCAAATGATTAAAAACCCAAGAGAAACAGAGATACTTGTAGTGCGGAGGTCAACATAGAGGTCTGATCATTTGCAGCTACTGTTTCCCCTTGTGTGAGTTTTCCTGTGTGGATACATACAGAGTTTTCCTAATAGGCGCCACTTAGCATTTACAGAGAACAGAGGAAAGGTAATTTTTTCCCATTTTCTACAGCAAGTTTTCCCAGGATGGAACAAAATCTATTTGGAGTGCTTTTGCTCAAAGGGCTACAAATCCCAGGTTAGAATTCTTTCTGCTAAGTTGTTACCAGAGCAAATTTTACAGGAAGCCATAGATTGTTCAATTTAGCAAGCATGATGCCTACTCAACAGTATTCAAGGTTCAGAAAGTAAAATGATGAACAAGACAAAGACTTTAACTTCTTGATGCTCTGGGGTTGATAACACACAAGGTAAGTCACTCAGTTTTAGTTAATTTTTCTGATTTGTAGTTATAGAAGAAATTAATAGCAATGGCAGAATTTACTTTGGTGAAAGAGGACAAAAAAGTGGTTTTGTAAGAGTCCTGGTTTCCTGTTATTGACATTGGCAGTAGGCATACAGCAGGATGTAATTTGCTTTCTCTATAATACTATGTAAGATGGATCCAAATGGATGTAATTAAGTGTAGAATATTGACTAGCTAATCCACTCAAGTGAATATTATTGAATAAATGTAATCCTGCATTATTACAATTTCTAACAGATTTTGACATTTTGAACATTTTCATTGTGTGCTTATGAAATATTTACAAGATTGTTCAGATAAGCTAATAAATAATAAGAAATTTAAAATATGCTTTGATAGCTACTTTGAAAGAAAAATTTCATATGAGTCTGATGTTTAAATCATATAAAAGTTGAAATTGTTCAAATACTGCTTTTTTCTGGTACAAACAGCATAACTACACTGAAGACAGTTATAAACAGGAAGAACTAACATTGCCTTATCTACTGGAAATTGATCTTTCTAAAGTTTCAGTTTAGAAAACACAGAAGAACTTTTTTATTTTAAAGGGATTCATTTCACACAAACGGATTTTTAATAAAATCTTCAATTATTTGCTACCATGTGGATTTACTGGTCACTTCATTTTTCTTGTCTTGTTTATTGGTTTCTTTATCTCACCTGAACAGTCTTAGCTGGAGGCAGCCTTGGAATTGCAGAGTACCAGCACAGGCTTCCCTTTCAACTAAGAAGAAAATGAATGAGGTAAACTCTGTAGAGGAGCTGCTGGGGAGAATGAGAATTCTGCTTAGTGGGGACTATGGGATGACTGGGTCTACACATAGAGACACCATAAACACATTCTTTCAAATTCACAAACTAGAAGACTAAATTCACTCAGGTTTTAGAAACATATAATTGTAAAATATAATTATAGTCTGTAAAGTAAGGCTTAATTTGTGACACTCATTAATTGCATAAAACGACCAAAAAACTCCAAGCACGATTTTATAATTCTGTGCAACTGTTTTTCACTCCTTTAATCTGCTGAAAGTTTCATGGTATATGAAACAACAGCCATTGGGATTTTAGAAACCACTGCAATTATTCTCCAGTTTAACAGACAATGTCCCAAAGTTTATGGCTAACATTAGAACTCGGTTCTGAGTGGCATTATCTAAACTGGCAAACAGAGTATAAAGGGAATGGCAGAGTGGCAGAGATGTCAGGAAGTCTAGTGACACATGGGTCCAGATACTCCTGAGATGGCCAGTCTATTGTTCAAGGAAGAAATTCCAAGGTCTCTTCTGTACTGCCATGAAGCTGTTGTTCTGCCCTTTTTAGAAGAAAGGCACTTGAGATGTTTTTCACAGGAGAGGACTTTTGTTTAACTTTATTTGTATATTTGAAGGAAATGTGATTATGTGATCTCCACCCCGACATTCCCAAAGCTTCAGTTATTTGGTGTTTACATCAAGAGGTTGCTTATGAGATGCTGTACCATCACTTCATAATGTTCTCCCTATTTTATTGTTTCTTTATAGGTGACCTCCTTTCTACTTAATTTGCTTAGAATGCTGAAAATGCATGCTTCTCTTCCTCCAAAATGACAAATCACATATTCTGCTGCCTGTAAGACATCTCTGTCTGCAACTGCCATGTCTGAAGTGAATGTCTTCCTCTTCCACAATAAGTAAGTTCCACAATCTTATCTTTGTCAGCCTGTGTTTGTATTTGTGCAGTCGACTGCCATCAACACAATCGTATAGAAATCAGAGATATCATTGTCTCTCACCTTACCTCTCTGTGTTTATGTCAGTTCTCCTTGGTTTATTCTGGATGTATTAGCCCTCTCCTCTTTGTGCATTCCTCTATTTACTACCAGAAATTCAGGAGATTAATTATAATGGCTGTACTTCACCACCATAGCCTCCTATATCATTTCAGTGCTTTCTCATCTTACGTCTTTCTAATCTAGTCTCCATCCTGGAGTCAACATCATAATTTAGAATTCAAATCTGATTATGTCAGTTTCCTGTCTAAAATATTTCAATGGCAACCTGAATGTCAGAGTAATGATACTTTTTGTAATATTTTCTGTCAGTGTGTGTGTGTCTGCCACATCTCCCTAGGAAAGATCGGTAACACAATACTAAATAAGTCTTTGTTTTTAGGGGGGATGTGAAGTTTCTGGGATACCCATGACTGGGCTTTGTTTTAATCATCTGTTTCTGAGAGGAGCATTATTTCTTGTTTATGGTAACTTTAATTAAATTCTTCCATATAAACACAAACACACTCATACAAACATGCATATACATGCACACATGTACACACACACACACACACACACACACATTTCCATGTGGCCTTTCAAACATTCTTGGTGTTAATTATCATTCCCTCTAGCTCATTGGTCCTATCATCCTTCCCTCTTCCCACCTATTCTTTTTCCCCCTAAAACATCTCTTGTATTCTACTAACATCCTCCTGCTTAGTCATCTCTATGTAAAATATGTCAGAGGCAGGGCTTGCTCTTGAAGTACAGGAAGTTGCAGTCCCCTCAGGCTCATTGTACTGCACACTTATGTCATCTACAAACATCTGCCTTGTCATCAGAGCTCTGTCTCCACAACCCCTTAGTGGGGCACCAGTTGTCTTTTCCTACCCCAACACTGGCACCTTGTATTTTGGGCTTCATCTGAATTACAAAGTGTGGATATGACATCCTTGCTTTGTTTGACCATAGACTGTCATTCTCCCCAGACTTATCCATGCCTACACATAGCAATACTTCTTGCATCTTATTTCTTTGTAACTGTGAAGAGTCCTGTCATTTACCTCCTGTTTGACAGCTTCTGTTTCCTATTTCTCTTGACTTCCTCTCGCTTATTTGGTGTCACACACTCCTCTGTGTCAGTGTGTGTGAATGTGGGTGGTAAACTTAGAAAGATCTGTGTTTAAAAATGTCCTTATTATATCTCCACTAGACTGATAGTTTGGTTTGGGCAACACTTTAAATGGGAAATCATTTTCTAATTGATTTTTAGCTTTGAGACTTTGCAACATTATCTTTTGAATATGACATATGAAATAGTTCTTAAGTATTAAATGAAATTATTTACCTATCATCAAAGGTGTCAAGCATATGTCTCTCAAATTGCCAATATGAATATTTGGCCCTCTTTCCCCTTGTAGTCCAAACTTACATGCTAAAATCTCAGATCCCATTCTGATGATGGTTTAGGGGGTAAGCCCTTTGGGAAATCTTCATCATTAGACTTGGTTATATCTTGGTCCTGATTTCCCAACCACCATAGCTATGAGAAATTAATATGTTCTCTGTGTAAACCTCCCAGTTCATATTTCACTATAGCAGCCTGAATAGACTAGGATATATCCTCCCACACCCTTGTGGGCGCTTATTTGCCAATAATATTAAAGAGAATGATTACTAAAGAATTATGCAAATTGCACTATGAGAATTGACAATTGTTCCTCCCCTGATTCCTTGGGCGTTTCTCTTGAGCAGTTCAGATCATAAAGAGGTGCTTTTTAAAAGGATGCAAAACCCCTTCATCATGCATATATGAATATAAAATGTGAATAACAATTTAATCATGAATTTGAAAGGAAAAAAAGCAGAGAATGTATTGTGGAAAAAAAAATTTAGCCAGAGTGGCAGGGAGTTTGCTGTGAGGTTGTTCCTCCTACAAATGTTAGTGAAGCTACATACATATAAATCTCATCAACATGGTTCCCTAAACAGGAGGTTAAGAAGAAGAATACCAATAGACATGCTAATATGGAAGAGGGAAAACTCATGAAGCCTGAACTCTAGACAAAGAACTATAGGCAGTGAGGAACAAGTCTGAGGGCGTGGTGTAAATGGGGAGGGTTGAGAAGGAAGAAAGGAAGGGGAAAAGATATAATCACAATCTCAAAAATGTTTTAGAGAATCTTTTACTTCTGAAGGGAAAATATATCGTGAATTCATTGCTTTTCATTTGAAAACTGTTATCTTTTCTTATTTTTCTTAGGAACTGGTGGGCTATTAAAATTACATTCAGAAGAAGGTATGTTTAAATTTAAAATACTTATTTACAATTCATGTAAAAGATTAGAGTATACCAGTGGCAAAATTTGCTGAAGTGTAGATTTATATATTTATATAAAGAAAACACTGTTTTGGTCAATGTAAAATCTTTTGTTGTTTTTATAACAACTTCAGTAGTGTTTACACTATGCTCAAAAACATGTCAGGAATGTGTCACCAACATTGATAATGACTTCCATTTTCACCTCTTCTAGAAAATAATGAGACAAAAAACAAA
The DNA here is from genome assembly GCF_982192425.1 of Myodes glareolus. Classification (NCBI taxonomy): domain Eukaryota; kingdom Metazoa; phylum Chordata; class Mammalia; order Rodentia; family Cricetidae; genus Myodes; species Myodes glareolus. Next base: position 52,283,959 of record NC_142041.1, on the reverse strand, counting down.
GCAAGAACAGATAGCTGACCATAGGCTACCATCTGATATACACCAGGCGTGGGCTCTCATGTGGTGTTATTCATAATTATAGAACTCCGTATCTATGTTCAGCATGCTGTATATAATCAGCTATGCAAGGCATCTCTATTTCCTTTTCCTTAACTTCGAGAAAAGACCAACTGAAAACGAGCTTTCCTGGTGTCACTAGAGCTTGTGGCCTTTGAAAATGACATTGAAACTTGATTGCTATTGTGGTGGTGAGGAGTCGGGACGAATGCCTGTCTGGAAGGAGTTCTTCTATCTCTCAGGAACTCTATTGGTTGCTGTAAGAAGAAGCTGTCATGAATGTCCTGTTCACATTACAGTTCCAATTTCTTCTACGAGTGGCTACTGACCAAGCATAGCCTTTACCATGTCCACTGACAGGAGAACACTGCAATCCCTAGCCTCCAGGTCCCATTAGACTTCAACCTGGGAAATTCTGTGTTCTCCAAATGGCTATCTGAAGAACTAATTCCTAGAAGTGATGAGAGCCAAACTGTGCTCATTAGGAGGCACAATTTGAGGGAAGCGGAAGATAACAGAGTACATACATTTCCACAGTCATCGGGGACTCAAGAGGAACCTCACAACACTGAGAGCTGGCTGTACTTTCTGTGAAGCTGTCTAGGTAGTGCAGCACTGGAGACCACCTCTCCTGCCTCTCCAAGTCACTCCAGCTTCTACTGTCATTTGCCTTTAGTGTTCTGCCATTGCACCCTCCACTCCATGAAGTGTGAGGATGTAGCTTTGCTTTATAATGAGTGTTGACTGAGACCCAGGGCCACTTTTCACTACCTTTCACACCTATGATGCCCTTAGGGTTTCTCCTAGGTTACCTGTCTTATCACCCATCCCCCTTCTATGGGGTTCAGGGTGGCTGGCTTCACATTGAGGTCTTTGATCCACTTGGACTGAGATTCCATCTTACACCTGTAAGAGTGACCAAGATCAAAAACAATGACAACAACTTGTGCTGGAGAGGTTGTGGGGTAAAGGGAACACTCCTGCATTGCTGGTGAGAGTGCAAGCTGACACAGCCCCCTTTGGATGTCAGTGTGGTAATTTCTCAGAAAATTAGGAAACAACCTTCCTCAAAACCCAGTAATATCACTTTTGAGTAAATACCCAAAGGATGCTCAATCGTACCACAAGGACATGTGTTCAACTATGTTTATAGCAGCATTGTTTGTCATAGTCAGAATCTGGACAACCTAAATGCCCTTTGACCAAATAATGGATAAGGAAAATGTGGTACATTTACACAATGGAGTACTACACAGTATTAAAAAAAAATGACATCTTGAAATTTGGAGGCAAATGGATGGAGCTAGAAAACATCATATTGAATGAGGTAACCCAGACCCAGAAAGACAATTATCATGTGTACTTACTCATAAGTCATTTTTAAACATAAAGCAAAGAAAAACAGCCTACAAATCACAATCCCAGAGAACACAGACAACAATGAGGACACTAAGAGAGACATACATGGATCTAATCTACATGGGAGGGAGAAAAAGACAAGATCTCCTGAGTAAATTGGGAGCTTGGGGACGTTGGGAGAGGGTTGAAGGGGATGAGAGAGGCGGGGGGGGGGGGAGCAGAGAAAAATGTTGAGCTCTATAAAATAAAAAAAAATTCTCACAGTTTATAAACACCTTTATAAATCAACTTAATTCTTTTCTTTCTCTGTGTATGTCAAGTTCCAGAAAAGCTTTTCTCCAGAATTTTGGATGATTGCTGTGTAAAGTCTTGCCTCCATAGACTCTTGTGGATACTGCTTATGGAATGCAAGGGGTAAGGTCAAAATGAGTTTTAAGGTGTGAACTCTAAGGTAGGTTATATAACTGACTGGTTCTAAGAAATGACAAAACACAGATGATGCAATTTTTATTCTCTGCTTAAAAATCTGTTTCCTTTCTATCATATATTCTGGAGTTGGTAAAATACAGTGTCAAAACTCATTCTTAAAAAAAACAAAAAACAAAAACTCATTCTTTAAGAATTCTCCAAAGTGTCAGGCAGTGGTACCACATGCCTTTAATTCCAGCACTCGGGAGGCAAGGCAGAAGTATCTCTGTAAGTTCGAGGCCAACATGGTCCACAAGAGCTAATTCCAGCCCCCAAACTACAGAGATATCCTGTCTTGCAAAATGAAAAATAAAAAAATTTCCCCAAAGCAATATGCCTTACCCTGTCTGGGGAGTGGATGGGAATTGGGTGGGGGGTTAGGTACAAGAAATTGGAGGAAGGGAGCAAGTGAAAACTGGGTTTGGCACCTAAAATGAAAAAAGATAGTTTGTTTTCTTTTAAAGAATAAACAAAGTGAAAAAAGAGAGAAAATATGTGATAAAAAGAAAAAAAAAGCACTGAGGTGATGGATGGCATATACCTTTGACCCAAAAAGGCAGGCCAATCTTTTAAGTTTTAAGGATACATGATGAGATTGTCTCAAAAAAGGGGGGGAGGAGGAAGAGAAAATTCTGCAAAACAATACATCAAACATAGCTATTCTGAAGTCCAAACCTGCAGAAATACATTTATTTGAGCAAGGTTGACCAGAGCCAGAAAGAAAGGAACAAAAGTAGATGGTAAAATTTACCCCATTACCGAAGATATGCTGTGCTGATGTACAGAAGTCTCATTTTCACCTTCTTGCTCTGTAGTCCTAACTCACAAAGATGTGGTCCTTGCAACTTTCTTCCTACCCCCTTCTCCTGAGTGCTGGAATTACAGGAAACAATTCTGATTACCTTCCTTCAAAGGGACCAAATTTGCCCTAGGTGTAGACTGATCTGCAAGAGGTTCTGAAAAACCTTTTAGTTCTGAAAACTAAAAGCTCCCCAAGCTGCTCCAAGAAAAAATAGCTAACTGCATATCTACCTAACTTACATCCAGCAAATGATGGAAGCAGATGCAGAGATCCACAGTGGAGCACTGGGCTGAGCTCCCAGAGTCCAGTCAAAGAGAGGGAGGAACGATAAGCCAGAGAAACAGCTGACCTGAGATAGTAGAGCTCACAGACTCTGAGCTACCAGTGGGGAACCTACACAGGACCAAACTAGGTCCTCTGAATGTGGGTGACAGGTGTGTGGTTGGGGCAGTCTTTGCAGCCAGTGGCAGTGGGATGAGGATTTATCCTTAGTGCTTGAATTGGCTTTTTGGAGCCCATTCTCTTTGGAGGGATACCTTGCTCAGCCTAAATATGGGGGGAGAGCCTAGTTCCTGCCTCAAAGTGATGTGACAGACTTTGTTGACTCCCCATGGGAATCCTCACCCTCTCTGAGGATTGGAGGGAAGGTTGAGGGAGCAGGAGGAGGGGAGGGAGTAAGAACTGGAATAGGTATGTAACACGAGAAAAGATCATTTAAAAAAATAAATTAATTAAAAAAGAATTAATTACCTGGGGGACATAACAAGAAACACTGAGGAAATCCAGAGAATCATAAGGACAAAAATGTAAAAACCTGTACTTCACTATATTGGAAAATCTAAAAGAAATGGATAATCTTCCCAATAGGTATCACTTACCAAAGCTAAATCAAGATCAGATGAATAATTTAAATAGATATATAACCCCTACTGAAGTAGAAGCAGTCATTAAAAGTCTCCCAATCACACAATAACAAAAAGACAAAAACAAGCAAGCAAACAAACAAACAGAAAACTCAGGGCCAGATGGTTTTAGCTAAGAATTCTACCAAACTTTCAAAGAAAAGTTAATGCCATTATTCCTCAAATTATTTCAGGAATTTGAAACAGAAGGAACATTGCCAAATTCGTTTAACAAGGCTGATTCCCAAACCACATAAAGACTCAACAAAGAAAGATATCATAGACCAATTTCCCTATGAATATTATGTAACAATACTCACCAAAGTACCTGTAAACTGAATCCAAGAACACATAAAAAAAGATCATCTACCATGACCAAGTATGTTTCATCCCAGAGAATGAATGTTCTGATTCAACATACAAAATCAATACTTGCAACCCACTAAATAAACAAACTGAAAGAAAACAAAAACATGATCATTTCATTAGATGCAGAAAACACCTGTGATAAAATTTAACACCCCTGACCCAGGACATGATCAAAGTTCTGGGAAGATCAAGGATATACGGGCCATACCTAAACATAATAGATGCAATTTACAACAGGCCAACAACAAAGCAAGTGGAGAGATCCTTAAAGCAATTCCGCTAGAATCAGAAACAAGGCTATGTTGTTCACTCTCTCCGTATATATTCAATATAGAACTTGAAGATTTAGCTAGAGCACTAAGACAGCAGAAAGAGATCAAAGGCATGCACATTGGAAAGAAAGAAGTCAAAGTATCATTCCCTGCAGATGATATGATAGTATACATAAATAACCCAAACATTCCACCAGGGAACTCTTACAGCTAATACACTGTGTTTGTTTGTTTGTTTACATTCAAGACGGGGTTTCTCTTTATAGCTTTGGAGCCTGTGCTGCCTCTTTGTAGCTTTGGAGCAGTCTTCCCTTGAACTCAGAGATCCACCTTCCTCTGCCTTCCAAGTTCTGGGCTTAAAGGTGTGTACCACAACCGTCTGCTGAATTGATGAACTTTTTCAGTGAAGTGGTTGAATACAGATTAACCAAAGGAAAAAGAAAAGCAAAAAAAGCTGAAAACCAAAACTAAACCAAACCAACCAAATAAACAAACAAAACCCCCCAGTATCCCTCCAATATACATATAACAAATGGAGTAAGAAAGACATCAGGAAAACTACACCCTTTTTCAAAGCCCTCAGATCATATAAAATGCCTTTGGAGTCTATCTCTAACCAGGCAAGTGAAAGACTTATATGATGAAAAATTCAGGTCTTTAAAGAAAGAAATTGAAGAAGATATTAGAAGACGGAAAGATTTCCTATGCTCATAAATTGGTAGGATTAACATAATAAAAATGGCTATCCTACCAAAAACAATCTATAGATTCAATTTAATCACCAGCAAAATTACAATACAATCCTTTACAGACCTTGAAAGGACTTGAAATTCTCGATTTCATATAGAAAAGCTAAAACAATCCTGTCCAACAGAAGAACTACAACAGAAGAGCTGCTAGAGGTATCACAATCACTGAACTCAAGTTGTACTACAGAGTTATAATAATAAAAACCTCATGACATTGAATGAAAAACATAAGCATTAATGAAACACACACATATGGGCACCTGATTTTTAATAAAGAAGCCAGAAATACACACAGGATAAAAGACAGCATCTACAACAAATGATGGCAGTCAAACTGTGTAGCTACATATAGAAGAATGCAAATAGATCAGTATCACATACTGCACAAAACTTAAGTACAAGCAGATTAAAGACCTCCCAGGTAAAATCACATATACTGGGCAGGCAGTGGTGCCTCATAACTTTAATCCCAGTAGTGGGGAGGCAGAGGCACTTGGATCTTTGAGTTCAAGGTCAGCTACACAGAAAGAAACCCTATCTCACAAACTCAATCAAACCACCACTACCACCACCACCACCAACAACAACAATAAAATGACCAAAACAAGGAAAAGATACTCTCCAGTTGATTGAAGAAAAAGTGGGGAATAGCTTTGAAAGAATTGGGACAGAAGACAACTTTTTGAACAGAATACCAATGGCACTGACACTAAGATCAACAATTAATAAATAAGACCTCATGAAACTGAAAAACTCCTGTAAGACAAAGTACACTGTCAGCTGAGCAAAGTGACAGAAACCTTTAAAATGCAATTTTTTCAATTTATCTATCTATTACCAATTCTAAATTTGTCAGAGGACTAATATAAAAAAGACTCAAGAAACCAGATATCAATTTAAAAATATGGTAAGTCAGAGTGGTCCTTGGGACCCTAGGGAACACACTAACCACTAAACCCTTTTTAAGCCTGTCCAAAACCCAAACTGCATCCCGTCATCTGGGCCTTATATCCCAGAATACTACTTTGGAACAATTTTCAATTTTACCAAAGACCAAGACAGATCTAGGGACCCTAACCCCTCTGGGATTTTAGACCTGAAGACATGCTAGTCACCAGAACCCTTGGCCAATTAGTCAAGAAGATCAGAGAAGAAAGAGAAACCAAGGAACAAACTGACTATCTAACAAAGACAAACACAGGAATTAACACCTAGAACTATAATCATGCCAAATTCAGATTCCTAAATGCCAGTGTAAGAAGATAAGCAATAGCAGAAAAGGCAATATGGTATCACTAGAGCACAGCTATCATCTAACTGCAAGACCTGAACAATCCAACACAGCTAAAGCCCAAGAAAATGATCTTAAAAATGATTTTATGAAGATGATAGATGTCCTTAAAGATTATATGAACACATTCTTTATAGAAATTGGGGGGAAAAGAAGCAAAAAAAATGTAGAAATCATTACATCCCCCAAAGAAAGCCAAGAAAACAAACAAACAGATCAAGGAAACTGTTCAAGACTTGAAAATGGAACTAGAAACAATAAAGAAGACACAAATGAAGGAGATTCTAGAAATGGAAAACTTGGGGTGTTCTCAGAAAAACTATCAATAGGTCCCCATTGCTGAGGACAACATCCACATAACTCATTGAACATGAAAAGGTCTAACTGGTGTCTGCATGGTGCCTTCACCGCTAAGTTATAGTCTCTTTGGTGCAGGAAGAATCTTGGTAAGCTATCAAAAAAGAAATGTGTACATCAACCCAGCCACAAAACCTTTAACCTATAATCTGTCCTGCTTGCAAAATTTGCTAGGGCAATCATGGTGCACAACTTGTGGAAGTGGCCACTCAATGTCTGATTTAACAAGCAGAACTAGTCTTAAAAAAAAATCAACGAAATTTTCTACTGATATTCTGCTATGTGTATAGATTGTTACCTTGTTCAGTAGTCCTTAGAAAGGCTTTTTCTGGTACCAGACGGGAAAGGATGCTGTCAAATGTTATGTGAATGAAGAGTCTAAACTAGAGATCTGCATCCAATCCCTCTCCTTGAAGCTCTGGGAATCCCATGATAGAGTAGAAACAATTGCAGGATTCAGAGGGGATGGAGGATACCAGGATAATATGACCCACTGAATCAACTAAGCTGGGCGTATAACAACACACAGAGATTAAATCAACAAGCAAAGGGAACGCAGGAGTCTATACCAAGTCCTCTGTTTATATGTTATGACTATTAGCTTGGTGTTTTTGTGCGACTCCTAATTATGTGACTGGGTATAACTTTGAGTCTTTTGCCTGATATTGAGACTCCTTTCAGTCTGTTGGGTTGCCTTGGCCAGTCTTGATATGAGATCTTTTGCCTTGTCTTATTGTATTTTGTCTTGTCATGTTTTATTGTTTTGTCTTAGAGGCATGCTTTTTTCTGAAGGGAGACAGACATGAAATGAACTGGACAGATGGGAGGTAGAAGGTCTGGGAGGAGTGGAAGAAGGGGAAACTTTGGTCAAGATATATATATATATATATATATATATATATATATATATACCCTTTTCCAATAAAAAAGAATTTATTTCCCAGGAAGTGAGTGAATTAAACATTCATTAAATCTGCTTGCCAGAGAGCTGGGTACATAATTATTTTTGACTCATTTATACCACTTTGAGCTGACACTCCTGATCCTTCCTCAGGTCTCTGCCTTGGATATTATTCTATTGTGTGATGAGCTATATGTGTTATACTGTTTAAAAAATTTTTAAGATTAAGCTTTATTTCATTCATGTGTATACTTGTGTGACTGTGTGTATGTTCTCTCTCTCTCTCTCTTTATGTGTGTGTGTGACTGTGTGTGTGTGTGTGTATGTGCATTTAAGGAGATCAGAAGATCCTCTGGAGCTAGAGGTCTAAGTAGTTGTAGTTTTATTTTATTTTATTAAAAGTGTACAGAAAGACACTTTTTGATTAAAATACTGAAAAAAACAGTCAGTGAGTTTTTATTTATTTTTTATTTATCTCAATGAGTTTTCTAAAGTTGGGTTCATGGAAAAACTCTGCAAGTTTTGATTCAATAGAACTCTTCGTACTACTAATGTCTTAGTGTAAAGTCCTGGCATGTTATCAATAGGGTTGAATGAAGTCTCTTGTTAATTCACATTCTCAGCCTTATTTAAAGCTGTACATTGTGTTTGGGATGGTGGATGGAAGAATCCAGATATTCCATAGACCTGCAAGCAAAAATGTAGCAGTGAACATGTCAGCACACAATTCTCCAGATGATATCTGTCTTAGTATTCAATTGCTGTGAAGAGACACCATGATCAAGGGAACACTGATAAGAGAAAACATTTAATTACAGGTTTTCTTGCAGATTCAGAGGTTTAGTCCATTATGATCACAGGAGAAATCATGCCATCATACAGGTATAGTATTGAACTAGTAGCTGAGAACTAAATTCTAATTTGTAGGTGTGTGGTCAGGGGAGAGACTCTAGGCTTGGCATGAGCTTTTGAAACATTAAAGCCCACTTCCAGTGACATACTTCCTCCAACAAGGCCACACCTTCTAATCCTTTTAATCCTTTCAAATACTGTGACTCCCTGGTGACTAAGCATTCAAATATATGAGCCTAGGAGAGCCATTCTTATTCAAACTACCACAACAAGAAAGTGACACTTTTATGTCATTCTATTATTACAAATCTTATAACATGTACTTCATAGCCAAAGTTTTTTTTATCATATATTCCAATATAATTAATACAATTATTGATTACAAGTTAGCAGAGGGCTTTTAAAAGTAGCAATGTTTTGAGATGAACAAAGTAATACTTTCACGCAAATGAGTCATTAGAGTGACTAGACAATATTTGTAAATATTACTCCCTGTTGAATAACAAATGAAAAATGAGACCCTTAAATGATCTGAGATATAGACCTAGAATAATGATGAGAATAATAACAGAGAGTGGAAGTCCCTTCCCTTATTCTACTTTAGAAAAAAAAATGTCTTCCAGATTTTAGAGAATTTGTCTTTCCTTATAAATTAGGTAATTAATAAAAACTTAAATCTAGTATGATATTAATATATATGTGTGCGGGATAAGCACATGCATGAACTTGAGAGTGTGGGTACACTCTGCTGTGTAGTTAGAGGTTAGAGATCAGCTATGAGTGTCCTCTATTGCTTCTCGTGTATTTTTTGAGACAGTCTCATGGACCATGGATCTTATTGTCTTGGGTAGACTGGATGGCCAGCAAGTCCTGAGAATCTGCCTATTTTTACTCCCCAGAACTGGGTTACAAATATATGCAACCTCATTTAATTTAATGTAGATGCTAGGGTTCTAAACTCTGATTCTTATATTTGTATGGTAAAATGTTTACCCATTGACCCATCTCCTTTGTCTCTGTGATTTTTGACTTTAAGAGGGAGTTGTTAGAAGTTGTACATATTTAGAATTGTATAAACCATATCATTTCTTCCAAATTACTTTTTTTCAAATGTTCTTATTTATTTCTATGTAGAACCTCAGCAAAATTGAGTCCACCCTGCTATTCTTATCCTCTCTGCTTACTGTTATCTTTTTCTTAAAGCCCCCATTTTATTACATACTATCAATAGTTGCTGGATCAGTTCCCAATTCCCTTTCTTATAAAACATACTCACACACACACACACACACACACACACACACACAGACACACACACACACACACACACACACACACACTGGTAGCATTTTTCTTTCCTTAAAAACTTCAAAAAGGGATCAATGGAAAGTTTTGTATAAAGTATGAATATGCAAAATGTTAAAGAATAGAAACTCAGCTTTTCTTTAGAATACTTTCCTTCACTCTGTTCTGTGATCTGAACCCACTAAGGATGGAGTTCGGTGAGCTCATTATTAAAGAGTTATCCAAATCTCTTCCTACACCCTTTTGCTTCTCCTGCCCAGCTGGCTCTTAATTAGTGTTGTAATCAGAGCATCAAGAGATTTCTATGATTCCAGTCAGGTGAGTGATAACCTAATCAAGCAAAGTTAAAGATTCTTCTTACAAGGAATATTTACTGTGTAATTTCCCACTGGGTTTCAGTTTAATCTACGTAATAAGAAAAGGCAACATGGTTCACATTTTCTGGAGATAATGTGACTGTAGATGGCCTGTGTGCATTCAGAGCTACAGAGCAAATGTAGGTAACTACATTAGCAATTAATTATGCAAGCATCTTCATCAGCCAACAACTATTACTCATTTGTGTTTGCTTGAAATTGTTCTAGTTTATGTTGATGACAGAGAACAAAGGTCTTTAAGTTATATTAATGAAGCTCCTGTTGGAGTGTTGGGATCCCCCCTGGTGACTTATTCTTGCTAGGTGAATCCTCTATGAGAGAGCTAAACCTCATCCTGTATAAATTTCTGAGATAGGTATCATTCAAAAACTAATAAACAAAAGTAATAAAGTATTGCTAAAATTAATACTTACAATCATTATGTAGACATTACTGTTAAAGTGACAACAAAAGCAACTATCCATAACTCCTCCCACAAATTTCATTATATCTTTATGTGAGTCATGTAAACTTAAAAAAGCTTCAAAATCTTAAATCTAAATTTTTTAAGAAATTTCTGGGAGATGTATGGATTGCTCATATAAAAAATTAGATGTTTATTCTTTGCATAGTTAAATATGTCATTTTGAAGCATTTCTGCCTCCTGATATTACTACGAATATCAGTCTTGCTATGTTCTTTAGTCAGAATGCTCATCCTGGTGCATTTCTATCTGTGCTGCCAATGGGAAGAACGAGGCATGCAGTTCAGATATTCTTAATTGACAAAGGCATCATTAACAAAAACAGTGAAAAAATCTAGAAGACTATGAATGTTTTAATGAGAAATATCTTCCAAGGTCTCAGTCATTTGAATACTAGCTCTCCAGTTGGTGATGCTGCTTGGGGAATTTTAGGTGGTAAAACCTTGCTAGAGGACTGGCAGTGAGTTTGAGGTTAAAATGCATCACTTACATCGAGGTTGCTTTCTCTACTCCCTTCTCAGCATCTGTCTTCAACCTCCATGCCTGTTAGTTACTGTCATTTAGTCATTAACTCTAATCCTCTGGAACCATGTTTCGAAATAAATTCTTTTATAAGATGCCTTGGTAATGCTATTTTTTTCCAATAACAGAAAAGCAAGTAATATAAATGGTTATATAGGATGGTTCAGGAAGCATCTGTCATCAAGAAAGGCAGCCAAGATGAGGGAAGGTTAAGGGAGGATGTATCATCCAGATCCATGATATGATGTCAGTAGCCCACCAGCCTAATGTTACTGTACAGTCCCTTGCTTCCATAACTTACTGACTCTTCTCATTTGCTAAAACCTACTGGAAACCAGAGGACATGGGATTACATCACTGGAGTCCATCAGAATATAGTCTGGATACTTATGGGAAAGAAAAGTACAAAATAAAATGAGAGCTATCTAGACAATTTTTGTGAGAAACTGTTCATCGCTATGACAACTGCACTAGAATAAGAGGTCTAACAGGCATAGAGGCAGAAGCATTTCTCAGCTAATACTAATCCCATTTAGATATGCTTACTGCGCTGATTAGAAACCTGTCGGTAGATACTGAGTCCCAAAAGAGAAGAACAAATCACCACACACCAGGGCCTCCTGAAGCAGGGCTAACTTGAGCAACAATTGTGCAATCTCTTCAGTCCAGTGCTTTGTGGACAGCACATGGGAATCTGTAAAACTCTTCTATTTAGGAAGAGCCCCTGGCTAGGGATGTGGCGTTAGTAAGGTATGTAACTGGAGTATCACCTACTCCTCTCTCAGGACTGGAGGCAGGGTCCAAGTTGGAAATCATTTGGTACACTTTTGGCCCCGTTCATGCTCCTGTGAGGACTGATTGATAGCATGTAACCAGCTCCTCCTCCTGGTGGGGCAGCCTGAGGAGATTTAGTGTTGCCTAAGATAACCTTCACTCATAGAGGGTACCATTTTGCCACATTCTATTCCCTCTTTCAATATTTAACTCATAGAATAATATTAAATGTACAAGGGGTTAATAAATCTACCTGTAAATTGGTAAAGAACTTGGTAAAGATATTTCCTTGTTTTGCTACAAAATGCCCAAAGCAATTAAGGTCTGGATAAGAGAACTTCGATAGATTCTCTCAATAAGAGACTTCTTTGGTCATTTCTACTGACATTTAGGACATCAAGAAAATGTCTTCAAAACTATACGAAAAACAAAACATTGAAGGTGATTTTTCTGTGCTTAATAATGTGCCAATTCTAATGGGCCATGGTAGCTCACAGTTTTGGAGAGGCAAATAGTCTTGACCACCAGTTCAAGGTTAGCCTCAGAAACATAGTGAGGTCTAGGCCAACCAAGGCTACATAAGTAGACCCTTATCCAACAAAAATATGTAAATAAAATAAAAAGCAAATATATCAACTTCAGAAAGTGCCAAGAAAGTTGTTACAGACTCACTTTTACAGAAAATGAATGCCATTTTAATATTCACTAATAAGCCTTTCTGCTTAGCCACTGCTACCATATGAACTAAATGAGAAAATGGTAACACAGGTTTCTACATTTGTTTCAGTATGGGGAGAAATAAAACCGGTAGGGAAAGCCATGCCTGCTGACTGCATTTTAGTATTTGATTTCTATTTAACAACTTTTGCACAGAATAGAAAAAAAAAAACTTTTTCAGATGGGAAAGGATTAAGAGGATAGCTATTCAAGGAAAGAAATGAACATGATTTTTTTTTTTTTTTGTAGAAAACTGTTAAGATGAGCATTCACTGGGATACATTTATTTTGGCTCATGCACACATATACATACACATCCCAAAATATGTATTAGCTATCTCATTTATTTTTTTGAAAACAATGTCATTATGTTTTCTGGGAAAGAGACAACAGGCCAGGAAATAGGAACTGGATCATCATAACAAGGTTGTCCTTCAATACTACAGCAGTTAGAATTCAGCACCCATATTACCAGCTTCAACTATCTGCCCAGCGCGTGTGAGAATGTGTGCTGATAACAGTGGATCACAGGTCTCTTGGGGAAGAACTACATTGCATTATTGTTTTCTGTGATCAAGTGCCTGAGGCAAGCAATGTGAGAGAAGAGTGGGTTACTTCAGCGCGTGTGAGAATGTGTGCTGATAACAGTGGATCACAGGGCTCTTGGGGAAGAACTACATTGCATTATTGTTTTCTGTGATCAAGTGCCTGAGGCAAGCAATGTGAGAGAAGAGTGGGTTACTTCAGTTCGCCATCCTGGGGATACTGACTACTGGGCGGGAAGCAAAGCTGCGAGAGCAGACCATTTCATGGTGGCGGGTGTGTGCAGCTGAACTGCAGTCTTCTCACATCCCTGTGGACCAGGAAATGGCTAGAAAGGAAGTAGGGGCCCGAAGTCCTCATCTCTAACAGGATCCTCAGCCTAACAAAGCAGTGCCACCAGCTAGGGATCAGCCAAGCCGCTCCAACACATGAGCTTCTGGGGACATTTTCCAGTTCGATCTCTTTGTAGTCTACCGAAACTCACTGCCTTGAGAAATGCAGATGTTCGACACGTCTCAGTTTGGGTTCTTTGTTGCTGTGCAACATGGTCATGCATTGGGGTACTGAGTTCTTTAGGTACACACTGGTTATCTCTGAGTGGATAAAAGTAGGAATAATTTTCTCCAATTATTTTATTAGTTTCTGAACTCTCAACAAAAGACAAAAATCTTATTTCTAAAAGATATTTTTGTTGCTTTTCTGGAGTCCTATTTTTACAAAGTGTAATTGGCTTTTCTGGAATAGTTGTGACTGCATGGTCTGATTTGCTCCATGTGTCTCCCCTGGAGTTTCTTAGCCAGAAGGAAGCATGGAGATCATGAGACTCAGGGAGCTGGTACAGCTTACATGGCTGCGGTGCTCAGAAAATTACAGGTGCTTCAACCTCTTCCAAAGGTTATAAAATCAGTAGATAGTTGCTGAGTAGAGGAGCCTGCAGCATCAGCTGCATGCCTGCATACTGGGCAGGGCGCTCTAGGAACACAGCTTTCCTGAGCAGTCATCCTTGCTGGGATGGAGTTGTACCTGAGCCATCCATATCACTGTAAGGAACCTCAAAATCTCACTGGCTGCTGAGCTAGCCTTGGGTGGGTGAACAGATGTTTGTTCTCATCTCCTGAGAAAAGTCCCACATTACTTGGCAGGACTCATTCTAACCTGCTCCGAACTCCTTATGTGGCGACTCATACTCTTCTGACCAATAAGGTCAATTTGTCCAGTAAAAAGCCTCATCTATGGTTGCTATTCATTTCGATGTGACAGCAAAAACACACTTTGAATTTTTAAAATTGATTTTAACTAAATATATGATAGGATTGAACAGACAGTAAAGCTTTGGTAGATGTTCAAAGGACATAATAGCTTCGTAGTGCACAAAGCAAGCTGTATCTAAATTTCTCTTCCATTTTATTATTATCTTATACAATAGTTCCTTTCTGAGCTTGTATCTTATCTCAGCAGTGTAGTGTGTAAGTTCCTAAGCAGTATTTTAACCAAGAAACAAATCTCTATTTAGGAGGTTTGAGGTAACTTTGGATTACTGTTTTGAATATGCTGTTCTTACTGCTAAGAACCCCAGTTGTCTTTCATGATTCGGAAGTCTACAGAGAGCAAACAGGATACAGAGCGTTGCTGGATTACTGAGCCCATGGTGATTCTGTAATCAGTTTTACCACCATATGGAAGTGGCAACCACCGTTAAACGGAGCTCAGCTCTCCTCATAGTTAATGCGCTTGTTTCTGTTTTGTTTTCTGTTTTTGTTTTATAAAAACTGTGTGCTTAGGGAGAGGGGGAGGATTGGGGATGGCTTGGGGGAATAGGACGGAGGGGAGGGAGAAAGAATGGTTATGGGAGCAGGGAAGTATATATCTCAACTAAGGGAGCCATTTTAGGGTTTGCAAGAGACTTGATTCTGGAGAGATTCCCAGGCCCAAGGAGAGGTCCCCAGATTGTTCCCTGGGCAGCAGAGGAGAGGGTGCCTGAACTTGCCTTGGCCCATAACCATACTGATGAATATTTTGCATATCACCATAGAACCTTCATCTGGCGATGGATGGAGATAGAGACAGAGACACATACTGGAACACTGGATTTAGCTCCCTAGGTCCAGATGAGAAGCAGAGGAAGTGAGAACGTGAGCAAGGAAGGCAGTACCAGAGGGAACCATCATCCGACGATGGATGGAGATAGAGACAGAGACCCACATTGGAGCACTGAACTGAGACCCCAAGGTCCAAATGAAGAGCAGAAGGAGGGAGAACATGAAAAAGGAAGTCAGGACCGTGAGGAGTGCGTTCACCCACTGATACAAGGAGACTGATCTAATGAGAGCTCACCAAGGCCAGCTGGACTGGGACTGAACGAGCATGTGATCAAACCGAATTCTCTGAATGTGGCTGACATGGGGTCTGACTGAGAAGCCATTGGCAATGACACTGGGTCTTGTTTCATCTGCATGGGCTGGTATTTGGGATCCTGGTCTGTTTGGATGCTCACCTTCCTGGACCTGGAGGGAGGGGGGAGGAACTTGGACTTCCCACAGGGCAGGAAACCCTGACTGCTCTTGGGACTGGAGAGGGAGGAGGAGAGGGAGTGGGGAGAATGGGAGGGTATTGGGAGGAGGGGAGGAAGTGGAAATTCTTATAAATAAATAAATAAGTAAATTAAAAGAAAACAAAAAACAACAAAAAATAAAACAACAACAACAAAAAAAACCGTGCTTTCTCTTGTTCATGAACAAAAATCAAAGCAGTGTCATATATTTCTTAAGGAATTCTTTTAGCATGATTAAATGACCTTATTTATAAAGCATTCCTACTGCCTAGCATACTGATTGAGTCTTGGTGGCCTTCAAATCATTACCTCTGCATCTTTTTAAAGGGCAGATTTACATGTGAGGATTATGGAGTGAAGCCATGTGCCTGTAGCTGTTTTCTTTAAAGGATAAGTTCATTATTAATGGCAGATTATAAGTATGTGTTTTAAAATACTATTCTTTATTTAATAAGCCCCCAGGTAACATTGACATTGAAACAAGAGTCTGAAAGAATGAGTGACAATTTTTTTTTCTGTGTCTATGTCTGTTGCTACCATAACACTCACGAGTAGAAGTTATTGATGAAGATGAATTTGAGTACCAAAATTATCTGAAATGGAACTGGCCTGCCTGTTGCTTTTTCCGAAAAAAGAAAAGGTGTTTTAGCAACAAAACACTCATACAGTAGGCGACCAGGTTAGCAAAAGACCACACTAGCAAGAGACCAGATTCAAGAAACAGAAGTGAGATCTAAATGGCTGGGAAGTTGACTCTACCTTCAGGGTATGAAGAGGTTTCTTCCTGAATCCCAGAGTGGGAATCTACTTGGCTGGGAACATGTAATGGAGAGACAGCAACAACAACTATGAACATCTATTAAAGAGTTACAGAGAAATGCTTGTCTTGCGCATAATGTGCAATTTAACCAATGGTATTCAATTATTTGAATGTTTATGTGGTATCTGACTCGCAGAGCACTAAATTATGACCTGGAAGAAGATGCAATGTAGTATATGCATCAGATTCTCCCTTTGAAGAACGTATAAACAAGTTAGAAAGTCATATGTTCATTTCAAAATGTTATTAATAACAAATGGGTATAATTGAGTCAGAGGAGAGTTCTAATATGCTATAGAGAGTTAATAATCCAGCTAACTTATTAATCAAGTATTTCTATATAGACTTTTTAATGCTTTCAGTACAAAGAAATTGAAATTATGTGTCTCAGGTGATGTGCATACTTACTGTCCCGATTTACAAACTGTCATGTGGGTTGAAATGGCACACTACACTGCATAATGTAGTAATTACTATATGTCAATCAAGATATGTATAAATAAACACAATGCTCACAAATATGACAGTATACTCTAGATAGAAAATCAGATTTGGTTGGGTACTAGGCTAGGACTTGTACTGCCATCCCACACTCCCCCTATTCTCCATTCTTCAAGATGTTTACTGATTTTTTTCTTTTTCCCAGTGTCTTTTTCATCATTTTCAGCTGTCTTTCTCTTCATTCTGTTTATTAGAAGTCAACTTATCTGAAAAACCTCTTCAACACCACCCATCACCAAATCAGCTCACACTGTGACTCACAACACCCCACCCTCTCTTTCCTCTTCTTTCTCCACCCTGTTCACGGACCACTTTTTTTTTTTAAAAAAAAAAAATATCTAGTTTACTGAGAGATGCTCCTGGGGTTTTGTAATTTCTTCTCTATCCTTTATAAGATCAACTTACTCCTCTTAGGCCTCTTACCAGGTACTTGCAAACACACTTTGGTACTGTCTAAACTTCTTTTACCTTTCGATGTGAATGGATACAAACCACTGTCTCGTGTATTTGCTGCATAAATCTTCAATTCAGGTCACTTGCACCTCACCTATACTGCACCATGATCTCTGTATTCCAGGCATAGTCAGTGAAACATTTCATTTATTACCCATCCATCAGCATGGAGTTGATTTTGACAAATCAGATGGTCCATTTTCTAACCCCATCTCACAGGAACTTCCTGCAGCATGAACCTGGTGATCACCTGGACTCTCTAGAAAGTCCTCTTCTCTTGGCCTTCTTACCAATATGTTTGTGTGTTCCCTGAAGAATCACTGAAGCTTCTTAATAGTGAAGCCTGTGAATTTTGTCATTTCCAGGGCTCAAACCTCAGCCTCATTCTCCTCTCTGTTTCTCCCCTTCTGTCCAATTCAGCTTCCAGAAGTTTCACTTGATTCATGTATTTTCAATCAACTCAAAGTCAGACTTGGCAGCTCAAGTTACTTGGGAGTGTGGGGCAGGATGACTGGAAGTGTAAGGCTGGCCGGGAGTAGAGAAACAGTACCAGGCCACATAGTGAGATCTTGCCCTAAATAACATGACAAAAAGGAGAAAGTGATAGATCTCTGTGGGCTGTTTGCCCAAATGACACAAAGTTCTCAATTCGGTTCTTTATACTATTACATGAAAGAATGACTGAATGGATGAATGAATAAGTAAACTTAAACTGCATTTTGTGAGCCTTTGAGAATTTCTGTGATTAGGAGGTATGAGAAGATTCCTGATTTAGGACATTGCAGAGAACACAGTGGCAAAAGTCTCCAAGACATTTTTTTTTATCAAATCTTAGAGCTAAACAGTCAGAACTATGGCAGTTTTATTATAACAAAGAAGAGGGCTGACTATATCTGTGGGAAGAACACAGAGCACAAGGGTCGCCCAACACCCTGGTGCGTGTTTTGCATAGGAAAGCTGGGTGGGTTGGAGATGAGGGAACAAAGAGATGACATCTAGCTATGGGATAAGGGTTGAATCAGTAGCATTAGAAATGACTGCCTTTGTTAAGAAAATTGAATTGGGGTGTCTTGATCAAAGAAACAGCAGTAGCGATTTGACTAGGTATTGCCATTTGTGGGATTTAGAATAAGGAAGACTCAGGTATATTCTAGTTCTGCACTTGTCAAATTCTGCTTGTTAAATCAGTCTGTCACGGCATGTAAATTGTAGATCTGAAGCTTAGCTCAGCCATTTAGAGGATGTCCAAACTAGCTGTGGGAGATTTGAAGGGAAGATGCATGCAGTGTCAAAGGTCTAACATAATCTGACTCTAGCTTCATTGGTCTCTTTGCCTCTACCCTAATTTCTATAACATAACTTCATAGTGAAAGAATTAGTATACGACCAAACACTAATAAGAATTGATTAAATTGTTCCATTAAACCAACTTTGCTCTTATTATTACTGCTTTATAAAACACTGGCATGCATGAAAAGTACTTTACTTACTAAGCTATCTCACTTGTTCTTTATTAAAACTTTCCAAGTAGCTTATTAACGGATTTTAATATAAAATGAGTCAAACACTTTTCCTTCATTCCTTCATTCCCTTCTTCCTTTACTTCTTTTGGTAGAATTTTGGGTCAGGTGTCAAATTCTCTGCATAGCTAATTGTGGAGAATTCATATTCAAGACTTACATATTTCCACAAGGCAGAATGCTTTAGGAATCCTCTAAAAGCTATCGTATTGCTGTCTCAAAGCCCTCAACTCTCCTGATGATTCTTTGTAGAATGAGTGAAAAGCTGCGATAAGTGGAATCAAGGCGCAGGATAACTGAAATACTGGTAGCACACTGGGGGAACTCTGTGTTACTTAGTTTTCTGTTCCTATAACCGGAATACTTGAGAGAAAAATGTTAAGGTATAAGTCATTTCAGCTCAGTTTCAAAGGCTCCGTTGTTCGGAGCTTGTGATGAAGTAGAACATCATGACAATGAGAACGTGTGGCACAGGAGGATGGGCACAGAAAGGATGGAAGGTCACCAAGGACAGGACTCAACCCCTACCAATATGTGACCCCAGTGCTCTACTTCCTATAGCTTTCCCTGTCTTCTTAGTTCCTAGAATCATCCAGGACAGCTTAGATGAGGGTGAACCTTTCTATCTGAGACATCTTATGTCCAAACCAGGGCACCCTCCCAAACAGTCTCAGAAATGACTGTCCAACCTGTCCAGGATATATTTTTTAATATGGACCAGGAAGAGAAGGGTCACTGGAAAAACATAAAGTGTTTGAACCTCACAGAAACCAAATCATTACATTTTCTTATGTGTTCTTGCTCCCTTTCTCCCCTCTGGATTCCATTCTTTAGTGTATGACAGGTGGGTCTAGCTCCAGAGTCTCCTGTGCCATCTTATTTGTAGTACTTTGATGACTCTTCACAATGAATTAATGACATTGCCTAGGATTCATAGTACTCCCCCAAAATCAGACCACATAGCCTTTGGAGTCAATTTAGGGTCTTTTACTAGTGGTTTTAAAGGCTGAGGATTGCTGTTGGTAGAATATTGAATACACTTATATTTTTGTTTGTGACCCTAGCCCTTTAATAACCTATCTATCGATGAGCCTGAATTAGCCATCTTCTCTAACCAGGCAAGACTTCTACTAGTGGGACTGGAACTGGAACACCAACCTCACCACAAAACCTTCAGCCAAAAACTTGTCCAACCTGCAAGATGTGCTGAGGCATTGGTGGCTCAGAGCTTGTGGTAGGTGCCAACTAATTACTATTCTAACTTGAGCTACAAGTCATTAGCCCATGCCCAACAGTTTCTGGATGGCCGGGAATGTGAAGCTTGATGACCCAGAGACCTAGGGTAGAACCAAGTATGACTGGCCAAAAAAAGAAAAAGTCAATGAAATGATTCCTAATGATGTTCTGCTATACTCTATTTAGGGGAGCTCTCCGGAATCCTGTCCTAGCCTTTATCCAGGTACACCTTCCTCTCTTCCCCCCTCCCCTCTGGGGCCAAAAGATCTCCCCAGAGCTGCTCCCTTGCACGCTGGGTCTGGACTGTGGGCTCAGGCCAGCAGGGGCATTTCCTTTGCTTTGAGAGCCTGCCTGAGGACAGGCAAGCTCTGTCTCAGCTCAGCCACACTCCTGGCCAGCAAGAGACAGTGATCTTCTAGCAGATATCCATTGGAGGAGGGGTGAGTTTGCTCCTGTCCTGAGGGCTTTGGCTAGGAGGAATTCAGACTTTCCCTGCCCCCCTCAACTTTCTGGTCACCCGGCAGAGGCGGGCCCTCCCTGCGGAGCTCTCCCGAATCCTGTCCCAGCCTATATCCAGGTACACCTTCCTCTCTTCCCCCCTCCCCTCTGGGGCCACAAGATCTCCCCAGAGCTGCTCCCTTGCACACTGGGCCTGGGCTGTGGGCTCAGGCTGGCAGGGGCAGTTCCTTTGCTTTGGGAGCCTGCCTGAGGACACGTAAGCTCTGTCTCACCTCAGCCACACTCCTGCCAGCAAGAGACAGTGATCTTCTAGCAGTCATCCATTGGAGGAGGGGTGAGTTTGCTCCTGTTCCGAGGGCTTTGGCTAGGAGGAATTCAGACTTTCCCCGCCCCCCTCGACTTTCTGGTCACCAGGCAGAGGAGGCTCCTCCCTGCGGAGCTCTCTAGAATCCTGTCCCAGTCTTTATCCAGGCACACCTTCCTCTCTTCTTCCCTTCCCTCTGGGGCCACAAGATCTCCCCAGAGCTGCTCCCTGGCACACTGGGCCTGGGCTGTGAGTGCAACCCGGCAGGAGGGAGTACCTGTGTTTCAATAGACTGCCTGAGGAAACGTAGACCTTCTGTCAGTGAAGTCCCTGCCCAACAAGGGAACCTGACCTGGTACCAGAAGATCCAATAGAGAGCATTTGAAGGAAGAGATGGGCAGACGCCAAGGCAAGACCTCCTCCAACAATCTAAAAAAACAACATGAAAACACCAGATACCAATGACCCTACAATAGAAGGACTTGAACCTCTTAATTCAGAAGAAGCGGGAAAAAATGCCATTATGAAAGCAATAGAGTCCCTTAAACAGGATATGAATAACTCCCTTAAAGAACTGGATGAGAAGTACAACAAAAAGATTGAAGAAATGAGTAAAGAAATGGATGAGAAATATAACAAAAAGTTCGAAGAAATGAGTAAATCCATGAATGATACACTAGGAAACCAAGAAAAAACAATCAAACAGGTATTGGAAACAGTTCAAGAATTGAAAACTGAAATGGAGTCAATGAAGAAAACACAAAACGAGGGCTGGCTGGATATGGAAAATCTAGGTAAACGAACAGAGACTACAGAATCAAGATCAGTATTTAGCCCAATCATCATCAGAGAGGCTTCCTCAAATGGCGAATGGGAGCAGATGCGATCCACAGCCAAACTAGGCAGAACATGGTGAATCCTGAGGAAAAAACTGAGAGAGGATAAGAATTGTAGGAGACAGAGGGATTGAGAACTTAAAGAGAACACAGACCACTGAATCAATTAAGCAGGACTTCTAGGCACTCACAGAGACCAAAGAAGCAATCACAGGGCCCATATGGGATGCACTAGGTCCTCTGAATACATGCTGTGTTTGGGAGGCTTTGGTGGGGATGTATTGTATAAGAGAAGAATTTAAAAAGTAAAATATTTTATACAGATGGAAAGAACATCACCCACCCATTGCTTGGATCCACTAATTTTGTTTCCAGTGTAGGAAATTCCATGTAGAAGAACATCCCATGGGGTTGCCAGTGAGGGACGAACTGAAACTCCTTGTCCCCACAGGCTCCGGTGCACACACAACCCTTTTCTCTTTTCCCCGCATTTCTTTCACAACTTGCTAACGAAAACGAATGTTGCTCTGGACTCTGAGAGCACCCTCAGAGGTGCTCTTTGAAGATGCAAGGCGGTCTAAGTGGCGAGATCTTTTGGATGAACACTGAACTTCATGAGTGAGAGAAAAACAGATGTCTTTCTGATGCAAGTAGATTGTTTCTATAAACTGTCCCACTCATAAGCTTGAAACCATATTTTACCAAAACCATTGGATTGACACCTAAGATCAATCTGATTCTTGCATAATCTTTTAAAAAATGAAGTAAGACGAGGAAGTAAACTCTCTCCAATAAAGAAAGACTTCAATTTTAAATAAGTGTGAGAGCATATTAAGTCCATAATGAAATCAGACTAGCTAGTATTTGTACATTTTCATGTACCAATTTACCATCGCTGATAATATGAACATAAGATCAACAGGGATTTCAGAGTTCTCTAGTGAGATCTTTGAGACAAAATTTATATCATGAACATAATTTCCATGTGTTTAAAATATGAGTTGAAATAAAAAAAATATTTGCATGAGTAATGTCCTGACTTCAAATGCAGGTTTCAGCCTGAAAACCACCCTTGTGTCCCCAGAAAAACACTCTCCTAGAGTTCATAGGATGCACCAGTGCAAGGTCAGTTGTAGAGCACTTTCCATTTGAATTGGTACCTTTTTCATACTTGAGGGGCTTAAACCTACCATAGGCACAGAATTTCAGAATTAACACTGTTCAAAAATATGTCTTTTAAAATATAGTACTTTTTCTCTATTGATATAATTATAATGGAGCTCTTGGTATGTCTAACATATGCAATAAATTTTGTGTGTGTGTGTGTGTGTGTGTGTGTATGTGTGTGTGTGTGTGTGTGTGAGAGAGAGAGAGAGAGAGAGGGAGGGAGAGAGAGAGAGAGAGAGAGCACAGCATAGCTCCAATTTTTGGAAGGTGGAAAAAGGGAAAATGCCTCCTCCTTGAAATTTATCATAAAGCTCTGACATAGAATATCTTGATGCCTTTTAGGTTGGGAAATGAGTCTTATAAATAAATTAAGCACTGTTAGGTTAGAGATTTTGCCTTCTCAGACAATGGTTCTCCACTATTTCTGAAACGACATTATTGAAGTCAGCCATGTGTATTTTTTTTACTTGCCTGTTGAAATTGTCCTGAGCCTGCACCGTATGATTAGAGATCCTTATCCTGTGACTTCATTCTGAGCCTCATGAAACCCTTCTTATGGGTCCTGAACTGGTGATTGTTTGTGTATTCTGCGCAGACTACAGAGTTAGCATGTAGGTATTTTCTCTTCTCCTTTCCCCCACATCATGGTGTGGCTTCTGGTAGCAGTCTATCACTGATTGCCACCATTATAAGATGGCGATGGGAGAATACAAGGGGATTTTCTTTCTATGTCTTCTCAGCATGCTGGGAAAACTTGCTGTAGCCTGGGGCAGTGTGGCTTATAACCAGCAGAAAACCATTCCTCATTATTCCAGAACCAGATGACTCATTTAGTCTTATGTATGCATCCAGTTCCTGGTTCATAGGTGGCTCCCCACCCTGTGCCATTCTGTGGTGGAAAGGGCAAGAGGGAGCTCTCCTCCAGGACTCACAGTCTCCAAAGGTCCTCACTTCTCAGTGCCCTCATTCTGAGGTTAGGATGAAAACACCCTGACCTGGAGAAGTGTGAGCATCCTGATCTCATCGCTTTCCTAAGGAGTTCCCACACAGTAATCTCGTGTGTGGCTGTGCAGTTGGGGAGGAAGACCTTTCTACAAACTTGCCTTCTCAGAATCTTTTAATGTACTCCATATCACAATTTATGAGAACCTCAGGATATCTGAGCATACAATGAGAGAAGCCATAAAAGAAATTTCTGATTTCTTTTAAAAAGAACAATGTCAGGCAAGGAGTTGTATATATAATGCTGTTAGCAGTTGTTTGTTTTGTTTTGTTGATTTTTTGGAGGCGAATTGTTCCCTTTTCTGCTTTACAGTTCTTTACTTTGCTGATCTTTAGTTTATTTATCCTTCATTACTTCATTATTTCAATATAATCTGACCCCTCTGGCAATGCCCATGATTCCTCAAGGCTCTGCACAAGGTTCTTATCCTCTTGTCTGTCCTAGCTCTCATGCCCACACTCTCCTTGTTGAGAGCCACCTGACCTACTAGGTAAATTAGATTCTCAGAGTTTTCTTTGCTAGGACTTGACTTCTGATTTTTTTTCTTTTCTCAGAACTGAGACTCCTATTTAAGAGAGCATCTTGAGTTTTCATCTGTCCCTTCCATTCATTCTCCCCTTTCCCATCATCTTTCATTTTTTCTTTTCCTTTTTCTCCCATCTAAAATAGTGATCTAATGCCACTTAGAGCGTCCCTTCTATTCTTGTTTTGTTTATTTTAAGTAAGAAAGTCCATTTATGAACACATCCCTTCTTTCCCCTCTATCTATAAATGAAAGTGTATAGATATTCTTCTTTCCCTCTTTCCGTCCCCCTCCCCTCCCTCCCTTTCTCCTTCCCTCCATCATTTTCCTCCTTTCTTATTTCCCATAAATCTACATTGGTACGTCTTTGCACGCTCATAGCTCTGCTGTCTTTTCCCTCTAAGATCCTTCTGGTAAGTCTGCACTAGCAGCTGCCCCCTCCTACCTCTATATTTGATCTTGACTGAAAGGTTGAGAAATGATTCAGTCTCTGATAGGCACAACCACTATTTTCTTAAGTCATACCTACACAGGGAAAATCAAAACCGAACAAAAACTACTTCTGCATGTAATTATATTTGTAATTCCTTGGTTTCAAATGTACTAGATTCACAGTCCGCATTTTAACTCTGTACCGGTCCTTTGTATTCAGAGAGTAAGGATCCTACCCCATAAATGCTAAACATTCTGCTGTTGTCTGCACTCTTTACACTTGGCCAGATAGAGAATAGAGACAGGAACAGAGAAATGGGGGATGTAGCCTTGAATACTTCCTACAAAGTGCCTCTTATGAGGAAGCATATACCCTCTCTAGGTGTAGATCCCACCAGTGTTAAGTGATAAGCTCTGTTCTGGGCCACAAGGATCCACTTCTACCTAAAGGCTGAAGTGGGACATGTCTTCCTTTCCTCTTCTCTTACTTCCCCAAGAAGTCAACTCTAGAAACAACTGGTGACTGTAAGCCAAAATGACCAGTCACATTAGTTTTGTGTTTTTTTCTTTTGCAAGAAATGTGAGCTGTAAGTGAGAAGCTAGGACCACAGGGAGCTCTCGTCCAATATCCTAAAGTTATTAAGAGTAACTTTTGTAATGTTCAGGTAGTTCTGATTATATTTGGTAGGATATAGGGTTTGCAAAAAAAAAGTTGCATAGAAAATAAAATGGATAGGGAACTCTATAGTCATAGATACATTTATTATATACATTTTTAAATTTCTCTTTTATTATGAAGTTATTATGTACACATCAGCATTGTGAGTTTCAAATTCATTTTACCTTAATTTATAGATGTAGAACATGATTCTGTGAGAGCTTGGGTTAGTTGTTTAACCCACAACTGAGAGGTCTAAGGGAAGGTGAAATCAAGATTCCATCCCCAACTCTCACCTTGTGCCTCACAGCCTCCCTGTTTTTAGAACCAGAGCTTCCTTAAGATGATGGCTTTAGGATTAGGCACACTTACAAATTTTTCCAGATGAGCAGAGTTCCATTCCCAGCACCCACTCCCATATCATATGGCTCCTAACTGCCTGTAATTTCAGCTACAGGAGATCCCACACTATCTTCTGGCCCACATGAATACTCATAGTTATGGGGGAAATACAGAGAAATACATATATACAAATAAATGGCAAGTAAAAATAAATCTTTTTTTTTAAAAGGAAAGACAGAGAATATTTTTTAATAGGTATCTTGATTCAACTCTGCTCTCCTCTATAGCTACCTGCCTCTTTGTCTCCGTCACCAGGAATCTATTAACCACTTAACCAGGCCAGAAGAGGTCAGAGCCAGGCCTCTGGCAGAGCAGTTTCAGCAGTGACAAACAATGTTGGGACACATCTTCATTATATATTCTCTCATACCGTACACTGAACAATCCTTCAGAGGCCGTTTAATGTAGCTCTTTATTTATTTATTTTTTGAGACAGGGTTTCTCTGTGTAACAGTCCTAGCTCTCCTGGAACTAGCTCTTATAGCCCAGGCTGGCTTCGAATACAGAAAGATCCTCCTGCCTCTACTTTCCTGAGTGTTAGGATTAAAGGCGTGTGCCACCACTGCCTCGTTGCAGATCTTAATTAAAGACCTTTGTCAATAAGCTCTTAGAAGTTTACTATTCAATTGCTTTTCTGAATTCAAATTTAAAATGCTTTGCGTGGAATGGAAAGAAGCAAACAGTCTAATGTTTGCATCAATAGTTGCATATTGTATCTGATATTTTCATTTTATACTCTAGTCAGCATGGCCACTGAAGTACACTTGAACGCATTGGCATAGGAGACCATGTCCTAAATATAACTCCAGTAGCACAGAAACTGAGAGCAATAATTAATAAACGGGACCTCCTGAAACTGAGAAGCTTCTGTAAAGCAAAGGACAAGGTCAACAAGACAAAACGGCAGCCTATAGAATGGGAAAAGATCTTCACCAATCCCACATTGAACAGAGGACTGATCTTCAAAATATGTGAAGAACTCAAGAAACTGGATATCAAAAGAACAAATAATTCAATGAAAAATGAGGTATAGTCCTAAACAGAAAACTTTCAACAAATGAATCTAAAATAGTTCAAAGACACTTAAGGAAATGCTCAGCATCCTTAGCCATCAGAGAAATGCAAATCAAAACAACTTCAAGATTCCATCTTACATCTGTGAGAATGATCAAGATAAAAAATACTGATGACAGCTTATGCTGGCAAGGATGTGGGGTAAAGTTTGCACTGGTGGGAGTGCAAACTTGTATAGGTGCTTTGGAAATCAGTATGACAATTTCTCAGAAAATTTAGAAAACAATCTACTTCAAGACCCAGAAATATCACTTTTGGGTATATACCCAAAGAAAGCACATTCTTACCACAAGGACATGTGCTCAACTATGTTCATGGCAGTATTATGTGTAATATACAGAACCTGGAAACAACCTAGATGATCCTCAACTGAAGAACGGTTAAAGATGTCATACATTTACACAATGGAGTGCTAGTCAGTAGTGAGCAATAATGACATCTTGAAATTTGTGAAGAAATGAATGGATCTAGAGAAAAAATATATTGATTTTGATAAATAATATTTATCCAGAAAGTTGTCCATTTCCTTTAAGTTTTCCAATTTTGTGGAGTATAGGTTCTTGAAATATGACCTGATGATTCTCTGTATTTCCTCCATATATGTTGTTTTGTCTCCTCTTTCATTTATGATTTTGTTAATTTGGATATTCTCTCTCTGCCTTTTGGTCAGTTTGAAAAAAGGTTTGTCTATTTTGTTGATTTTCTCGAAGAACAAACTTTGTCTCATTGTTTCTTTGAGACAAATCTTACATCTGTAAGAATGGCCAAGATCAAAAACACTGATGACAACTTATTCTGGAGAGGTTGTGGGGAAAAAGGAACACTTCTACATTGCTAGTGGGAATGCAAGCTGGTATAGCCCCTTTGGATATCAGTGTGGTGATTTCTCAAAAAATTAGAAAACAGCCTATATGCTGATGGAAGCATGTGGAAGATTCCAAACTACAGTCCGCTTGGAACAGAGGGAATGAAAATCACCTGTGTGGGAAGGTTGAGAAGAAAGGAAGCAGAAAATTTAGTAATTTCCTTCCACAAGGGCCTCTGGGGGAACTTGTTAAGTATTTTGACTCTTCTTTTGAAAGATGCCAGGAACCACTGAAGTATTAAAAATAGAGGATTGACCATATATTTTTTTCAATTTTAAGAAAACTGTGGCAATGGAGGAAGTGGAGGGTGGAAAAAGCATAGACAGATTCTTTATTTACTTTTAGACTGTGAATGAAGATGACCGACAAATGACCAGGATGGGGAGTAGGGATGGAAAAGCAAACCTCTGACTTGTTATGAAGCCATAGTGGAGATACTGGAAAGGAAATGCCCAGGAGTATGGAGTGGAGTCTAAGAACCATCATTTCTTCTGAGAACATGCATTCTGAGAATGTAGCCAAAAATTCCAGTGTTGCAGAAATTTCAATTAAAAAGACCCTGCTAAGTGTAAAATTGGTTGATTGAGCCAGCAAGGAGATGTCACTGGTGACTGTAGAAATCTGTCCCTTTGGAGAGTGAGGGCTCTTCTCTTTGGAGAGCAAATTGGAAGCTTGGAAATACAGGCAACTAGAATAAAGTTGTCCTTCTAGAAATGTGACAACTAAAAGAGGGATCCAGGGCAGGAGCTGCAATAAAGACGCTCTTTTCTAATATTCAAGGGGACACTTGAGGCAAAGATCAGACAGTAAGGTAGATATAGTGGTAAAGTTCCTCCAGAGAGAAAGAGGGCAGGCTGATGGAATCAGCCTCCCATCCTTCTTTTAAATAACAAGCCATATCTGGGAGCTGGCACGTTAGGTAGATCAGAGACTTCTGGGCAAAGTGTGTATTGAGGGTTTGAAGAAAGTGACAGAGAAGCAGGGTCATGGTGGAGGATGTGTGTGTGGTCTTCTGGATGAACACCCCATCACCAGTTCAATGACTCACTAAGTATCTTGAACTATATTTTCAGGACCACAGTTCTTGTCAGCCTATAAGAAGCAAATGTCCTTCAGTGATCACATGGTTATGAAGGGCGACTTTTCAGGAAGTCTTGGTTTCCCAGTACTAATTAGGTTAAATCCTATTGTAATTGTTTTCTCTATGGTTTCCATCTCCATTTCTTGCATCATTAGTATTCTACACTCCATCCTACAATATTCCTGTGTTTAGACTATCTCTTGCTCAAACAACTGTTTAATGAAACTGCATAAAAATTATTAACATACCCCTTTGAAAAGAGTCCAAGATCAGTTACTATTGACTCACAGTTTATATATAAACTCCATAATTGCAAATAAAATGAATTAATTTAAAGTACGCTATTTAATATTTCTCCAGCCTAAAACAGCTTGTGTTGTGGCAAAAGTTTTGAACCCTTCATATTCCGACATGTAAAATACTTTAACTGCCCATAATTTATTTACATTGAACTATTTGTTTTTCACTTTCTCCATAGTAAATATAAAACATTCATTTGCTTATTTCTGTGTGTATCTCTGTAGACTAGTTGAGTATGTAAACATTTCTCTTGATTATTTTGCTAGTAAACTTGACTTGCTGTCACCTTGAGTTTGTATCAATGTATTTAACCAACAACAGACTGATAAATTTTGAAATAAAAATTTTGTCCGTGTTAAAAATGGACTTTAATTTGCAGTATTATTTCTTAAAAAATGTAGTTTAAAAGCTATTGACATGGTGTTTACACTGCACTAGACACTATAAACAATCTAGAGACTGATTAACAGACCACAGGGCAGTGTATGCAAATTATACTCAAATGCTACTCATTTCATACAAGGGGCTTAGACATCCATAGACTTTTGTATCTGGGATTGGGATGTACTGGAATTAATGCCTTAAATAATAAAAAACAGCTCTAATATTCATTTAATGCTCCCATCATCAGTATAAGGAGGAGCCACAGTAGATATAAAACCATAGGACAATGGGTGTTTTTTTTTTTTTTTTTTTTTTTTTTTTTGGTTACTGCATATTCCCACTGTCTGGCACCAAGCAGACTTTCATTCAATAACTAAAACCCTCAGATGAGAAAACAAAGCATAGAGGAGATAAATAATCTTCCTATTTTTTTGGGATAGAATCATCCATTAGATAAACAGGTAAGGGAATGAACAGGATGAATCTGAGTATGTGAGCTATTATGTCAAGATCTGATGTAAAATCGCCCTGTGTACCTGACTGACAAAATTACCAGAACTTTATTTCACTTTGTGTCTCCCTTTGTGTGTAGGTAAGACCTATTCTTTTTCTACTGTCAACTCTAGGACAGTGTCTTATATAATTATTAGTATACAACTAGGTTGAGAGGGAGAAAGTGCTTTCAAATAGAGAAAGTGCTTTCAAATATAAAATTTTGGGAGCCTAATATATTCATTATTTGAATATAACTAAAATGAACTGAACCCATGTATTATTCATTAAAAATATGTGACAAAGATAATTATATCCCACACAGTCCGCCAGAGTTAAAAATATAATGTGTTAAAAGGTTAAGATGAACATTACTGCCTTTAATCGAAGATGATATCTTGGAATGAACATAGATGTCCATTCTATGTCCAAAAGAAGTATCTCTACATTTTTTTCTTTTTTGCAGGAGAAAGAAGTTGTCAGAAATCATGAATTATACATGAGAAATCCATAAAACTTTCTTGACAAAGAACACAAAGTGTAACCATGATTAAAAGTAGGCATTCCATGAAGACATTAAGAACACCGCCTATGTATAGATTTTAGACAAATGAAATGGAGAGGAAAGAAAACTACTCATTAACATGTGGAAAGGTGGAACAGAGAATTACTTACAGTGATTTATCAATGCATAATAAGAAGTAACATTGTATACCTCAACAAAATGAGGCATTTAGATTGGAAATAGGAAAAAAAAATCTGGTACCGATAAAGTTGGTCAGATAATGGTACAATTCATCAAGGAATATTCTAATTTCAAATACAGGGGATGGCAAAATGTGAAAGTCTTGCTATGCAAACAGAGGATTAGCTCAGCAGGAAATCATTATCAAAACAATAATGTATTTTCTTGTGCAGCAACATGTATAAGCATTTTGTTCTGCTTTGAGATAATAACATTTTAGATCTGATGAACATAAACTTTCATTTGAGCATCATTCTCCTTGCAGACCTTTGACTTTTGAGAATTTCAGTGTCTCCAACTGTTGTGGTCTATAACTGTAGGAGGTATGATGGAGGTTTTTAAACTTTTAGATAAGTTCTAGTGGAACCAGGAATGTTAAACACTCAGGGTGTTCCCTCAGTAGAGGGAATACAATCCCTGTTTTTCACCAGAAATCTGGGAATGGATGTTGTTAGTGACCTGTTGACCTTTGCTATCTGTAGAGCCAGGCCTCACCCAAATCCTTCAGAATGTTTATCTCAGACCCTCCCTCATTCAACCTTTATAGAAGGTATATATATATATATATATATATATATATATATATATATATATGTATATATATTCACACACCTTTATATATCCTGAGGAAAGATGTCACATGTACTCCACGGCCTGCTGACCTCTATTCTATCTCAGTCAGAAACCACGTGAAATCCTAGAACCTTAAACTATAGAACCCATTTTCATGGTTACATGTACTTTTCAAAGGTGTTTTTGTGTACCCATGCCTTATGCTTTACTGTGTACATGGAATTGGAATGAGAACTGTCTGGCATCAGACTCCCAAAGTTTGATCAAGCCTGATTAACTCAAGCTGAACCAAGTTTTCATTTTCATCCTTTGCAGTCCATTTTGCTACCAGCCTTTTGACTGCAGGGGATCTTGCACATAATGATGTAAGTCAATATAAATGGAAGCACTAATAATGTTTAACATGTCCTATCATGCTTCCACATATATGTGCACATGTGCATAAGCATGCACACTTGTTAGTGTACATTTGTTCATGTGTATGTGCATTGGGAGGTCATAGGTTGAGTTGGCTAATTTTATGCTAGCTATGTTAACTTGACACAAGATAGAGTCATTTGTTGGTGTAGGAAGACCTTCTGAATATGTGCTGCTTTTATTGGTTAACGAATAAAGAAGCTTTTTAGGCTTGTGACAGGGAAAAATATTGCTAGACATAGAAAACTAAACTGATTGATGTTGGGAGAAAGTAGGCAGGGTCAGAGAAACACTATGTTGCTGCCATAGAAGACAGACACCCTGGAATCTTACCAGTAAAGAACAAGCCTCATGGTAAAATAAAAAAAAATAGAAATGGGTTAATTTAAGATGTAAGAGTTAGTTAGAAATATGTATGAGCTAAGTGACCAAGGAGTGTTGTAATTAATATAGTTTCTGTGTGATTATCTTTGGTCTGGGTGTCTGGGAAATGAATGAGTAGCCTCTGCCTACAAGTTGAGAAAAGGAAAACTCACTTGAAAAAAATGCCTCTACCAGATTGGTATGTGGGTAAGCCTGGTGGACATTTTCTTAATTACTGGTTGGTGGGGGAGAACACAGCCATTACTGATAAAGTAGTCTTGGATGCTGTAAGAAAGCAGGTCAAACATGTCATGAGGAACAAGCCAATAGGCAATACTCCTATATAAGAGAATGTATAACTGGAATGCTAAAGTAAAAAATGGAACACTCTCAGGATTAGACAAATGAGGCAGTTAAAAATGTCTATTGAAGACTCAGATGCTGGATTAATGAAGGAATAACTCCTATGCCCAAGAGTATGGCTGTTGCAGTATCTAGTTAACTTGAAGATTTCAATGATCACTGATAAAATGTCCTGGTTTGGAAACAAAACAACAACAACAAAAAATGAGATGTGTTTTGTTTCCTCTGTGTGTGTGTGTGTGTGTGCTGAGTTCTATTTTCTATGTTTTACATAGCAAATGGTACTGGTGACTACTCTCAAGCACATGTACTATTTTTATAAGACGTGTATGGATGATAACACAGAGGCACAGTTTAGTGACTTGCCCAAGGGCTGGCAGGTGAGGCTGGGATGCACATCCTAACAGTATTTTGCCAAAGTACCTGACTACTGGAATGATACCATTTACCTTCTAAGGGTTTCCTAATTCATTCTGTGAAGCACTGGGGAACTTGGTACTTATGAGGAGGGTAATGAATGCCTAATAGTCTAAAGACAATCATGCCCTCACACCTGCAAAACTTTCTAACCTGTGCTCAATGGACCATATAATGTGTTTGTTCAGTAAGAATCTTCTATGTATTTATTGATTTAAATTTAATCTTCCCTACTCATGGGACTTATCTAGTTCAAACTGAAATGAGAGTCCATTAAAGAATAAAGCAAATCATTCTTTGACTCCCAACTTTTCTTTATAGAAATCATTAAACACTGAGCATCTTTGGAGGGAATATCTACTATGTGTTATTGGGAGAAGCCCAGGTGGAACTATTGGGAGTCCCTCCTGTATATTGTGGTACAGGATGAAACTCTGGTTCTATGGATCTCTTCTTCCAGACTGATACTAATGAATAGAAGGGCACCACAAGGACCAGAAAACTGAAAAATAGAAAGTAATTTGAAGAAACTGCATGAACAACTGTTAGAAACAAATCAGACTTGGTGACATAAACTTTTAATCCCAGCACTTGGGAGATGGGGAAAGGCAGATCTCTATGAATTGGAGAGGCAGGAATGGTCCACTTAGTGAGTTTCAGGTCAGCTAGGGCTACACCATGAGGATTAGAGCCAGAGTCAGATTAATTTATTTAATTTATTTAAAAATAAATCCTCCCATCTTTCCTCCATCCTCATCTCTTACATATAAGTTCCTTCTACATATAGTTATTCATTCATATATATT
This sequence comes from Myodes glareolus, assembly GCF_982192425.1. Taxonomy (NCBI): domain Eukaryota; kingdom Metazoa; phylum Chordata; class Mammalia; order Rodentia; family Cricetidae; genus Myodes; species Myodes glareolus. The sequence goes on along the minus strand of NC_142041.1, from coordinate 52,250,133 downwards.
CTATAAAGGAGATGATTGACAATAATGAATCAAAGGAAAAATTAGGGATATTTCCCTTTTTCTTTTATGGGCATTAGAGTTTGTTTGAAATGTACATCTGTGTAGTATAAGCATGCAGTGCCCACAGAGGACAGAAGAGGGTGGCAGATTTTGTGAAACAGAAAAGTTTCTGTAAGGCAAAGGACAACTTCAATAGGATAAAATGGCAGCCTACAGAATGGAAAAAGATGTTCACCAGCTCCACATTAGATAGAGGGCTAATATCTCAAACCTTTAAAGAACTCAAGAAACTGGATATCAGGAAACTAATCCAATCTCAGTGCTAGGAATCTTACAAACAGACCAGGCTATACAACTGGCGCACACACGCAGATAGCATATGTCGGTCCCATGCAGGCTCCCTAACTGTTGGCCCAGAGTCCATAAGCTCTCACTAACTCAGGTCAGCTGTTTCTGTGGGTTCCTCATCATGACCTTGACCAGCCTAGCTCCTATAAATCTTCTTCCTTTCTTCAGTAGAACTTCTGGAGCTTGGCCCAGTGCTTGGCTGTGAATCTTTGCATCTGTTTTCATTAGTTACTTGATAAAGGCTCTCTGATGACAGTAGGGTAGTTACCAATCTGATTCCAGTAGATGATCAGTTCAGGTGCCCTCTCTATTATTGCCACAAGTTCTAGCTGGGGTCATCCTTATATATTGCTAGGGGTTTCTCTGGCATCAGTTTTCTCCCTAAGCCCAAAATTCTGCAGGCATCAGACACGCATGGTGTACATATATGCATGTTGGCAGACAAACACATAAAATAAAAATAAATAAACCTTTATTTTAAAATTTATTTTGTTTTAATGATTTTACTTTATTTAGAAAAAATTATGAAAAGATACTTCATTCACTTTGAGAACACATGTGCCAGTGACATACAGGGTAAAAAATTGTTATCTAGATCATGCCAGCTTCCATCCAGAGGGCCATCGGAGGGGTGAGTGTGCTTCGGGCCCGCGGCAGGGGCCCGGCGAGGAGGAGCTAGGACTTTCCCCGACCCCATGGACTCCCAGGTCAGCCTGCTCTGCTGGCTCCACCCTGCTAGCGCCTCCGCCAGCCATCCCAGCTTCCATCCAGAGGGCCATCAGAGGGGTGAGTTTGCTTCGGGCCTGTGGCAGGGGCCCGGTGAGGAGGAGCTCGGACTTTCCCCGACCCCATAGGCTCCCAGGCCAGCCTGCACTGCTGGCTCTACCCTGCTAGTGCCCCTGCCAGCCATCCCAGCCTCCAGCCAGTGGGCCATCGGAGGGGTGAGTTTGCTTCAGGCCAGCGGCAGGGGCCCGGCGAGGAGGAGCTAGGACTTTCCCCGACCCCATAGACTCCCAGGTCAACCTGCAGTGCTGGTTCCACCCTGCTAAGCTCTCCCACCTGCCATCCCAGCTTCCATCCCCTCCCACTGGGGCCATAAAATTTCCCCAGCTCAACTGCCTTGAACACTGGGCCTGCTCTGTAGGCACATCCCGGAAAAAGGGAGTGCCTGTGCTTCAATAGCCTGCATGAGGAAAGGTAGGCATTCTATCAGTGAACTCCCTGCCCAACAAGGGAAGCTGACCCGCTACCAGAAGTTCCAATAGAGAGCATTTGAACGAAGAGATGGGCAGACGCCAAGGCAAGACCTCCTCCAACATTCTGAAAAACAACATGAAAACACCAGATCCCAACGACCCTACAACAGAAGGATTTGAACACTCTAACCCAGATGAAGTGGAAAAAAGTGCCATTATGAAAGCAATAGAGTCCCTTAAACAGGATATGAATAACTCCCTTAAGGAACTGGTCGAGAAGTATAACAAAAAGTTTGAAGAAATGAGTATAGAAATGGATGAGAAATATAACAAAAAGTTTGAGAAATAAGTAAATCCGTGAATGATACCCTGAGAAACCAAGAAAAAACAATCAAACAAGTAAAGGAAACAGTCCAAGAATTGAAAACTGAAATGGAGGCAATGAAGAAAACACAAAACGAGAACCGGCTGGATATGGAAAACCTAGGTAAACGAGCGGGGACTACAGAATCAAGCATAACCAATAGAATACAAGAGATAGAAGAACGAATCTCAGATTCTGAAGGTATCTTCATAGATACCTTCATAGAGAAAATAAATGCTCTGGTCAAAGAAAACAGCAAATTCAACAAATTCTCTTCACAAAACATTCAGGAAATCTGGGACACAATAAAAAAACCAAATCTAAGAATAATAGGGATTGAAGAAGTAGAAGAACTGCAGATCAAAGGCCCAGAAAATATATTTAACAAAATTATAGAAGAAAACTTTCCCAATCTAAAGAATGATATTCCTATGAAGGTTCAAGAAGCATACAGAACGCCGAATAGACTGGATCAAAAAAAAAAACGTCCCCTCGCCATATAAAAATCAAAACACAAAACATCCAGATTAAAGAAAGAATATTAAGAGCTGCAAAGGAAAAAGGTCATGTGACTTATAAAGGTAAACCTATCAGGCTTACACCAGACTTCTCTATGGAAACCATGAAAGCCAGAAGATCCTGGATAGAGGTACTGCAGAAACTAAGAGACCATGGATGCAAACCCAGACTACTATACCCAGCCAAGCTATCATTCACTATCAACGGAGAAAACAAAATATTCCAGGATAAAAATAAATTTAAACAATTCGTAGCCACAAATCCAGCCCTGCAGAAAGTAATAGAAGGAAAATCGCAACCCAAGGAATCCAACATTGCCATCACTGCCTACAATAACCCAGACATCTAGCGATCCTTCACAACCACAACTCAAAGAAGAGAAACACACAAACTCTACTACACACACACACAAATAATAAATGGAATCAACAACCACTGGTAATTAATATCAATTAATATTAATGGACTCAACTCACCTATAAAAAGGCACAGACTTAGAGACTGGATAAGAAAACAGGATCCAACATTCTGCTGTTTACAAGAAACACACCTCAACCACAGAGATAGACATCTACTCAGAGTAAAGGATTGGGAAAAGTTTTTCCAAGCAAACGGACCTAAGAAACAAGCTGGTGTGACCATTCTAATATCTAACAAAATTGACTTCAAACTAAAATCAATCAGAAGAGATGGAGATGGACATTTCATACTCTTAACAGGAACAGAAAGTCTCAATCCTGAATATCTACGCCCCTAATATAAAAGCACCCACTTATGTAAAAGAAAAACTTTTAGAACTCAAGGCAATCATCAAACCACACACACTAATAGTAGGAGACTTCAACACACCTCTCTCACCAATGGACAGATCAATCAAACAGAAACTCAACAGAGAAATAAGAGAATTGCTAGATGTAATGAATCAAATGAACTTAACAGATATCTATAGAACATTCTACTCAAAAAGGAAAGACTATACCTTCTTCTCTGCAGCTCATGGAACCTTCTCAAAAATTGACCACATACTCAGTAATAAAGCAAACTTACACAGATACAAAAAAATATTAGTAATCACCTGTGTCTTGTCGGATCACCACGGAATAAAGTTAGAACTCAATAACAATTCGAATTTCAGAAAGCCTACAAATGTGTGGAAGTTGAACAGTCAGCTACTGAATCATCCTTGGGTCAAGGAAGAAATAAAGAAAGAAATTAAAGTCTTCCTTGAATTTAATGAAAATAAAGACACAACATACTCAAACCTATGGGACACAATGAAAGCAGTTCTAAGAGGAAAGTACATAGCGCTAAGTGCCCAATTAAAGAAAACGGAGAAAGCATATATTGGAGACTTAACAGCACACCTAAAAGCTCTGGAAAAAAAAAGAAGCAGACTCTCCCAGGAGGAGTAGAAGATTGGAAATAATCAAACTGAGGGCTGAAATCAACAAAATAGACACACAGAAATCAATCCAAAAAATCAACAAAACAAAAAGTTGGTTCTTGGAGAAAATCAACAAGATTGACAAACCCCTAGCCAAACTAATCAAACGGCAGAGAGAGAACACTCAAATTAATAAGATCAGAAATGAAAAGGGGGACATAACAACAGACACAGTGGAAATTCAGAGAATCATTAGATCTTACTACGAGAGTTTATATGCCACAAAGTTGGAAAATGTACAAGAAATGGATTGGTTTTTAGATAAATACCATTTACCAAAGTTAAATCAAGAGCAAGTGAAAAATCTAAATAGACCTGTTAGTCGCGAAGAATTAGAAGCTGTTATCAAAAACCTCCCCACCAAAAAAAGCCCAGGTCCAGATGGTTTCAATGCAGAATTCTACCAGAACTTCCAGGAAGAGCTAATACCTATACTCCTTAATGTATTTCACAATATAGAAACAGAAGAATCATTGCCAAACTCTTTTTATGAAGCTACAGTTACCCTGACACCAAAACCACACAAAGACACAACCAAGAAAGAGAATTACAGACCAATCTCACTCATGAACATTGACGCCAAAATACTCAATAAAATACTGGCAAACCGAATCCAAGAATACATTAGAAAAATTATCCATTATGATCAAGTGGCCTTCATCCCAAAGATGCAGGTCTGGTTCAACATACGCAAATCTATCAATGTAATCCATCATATAAATAAACTGAAAGAAAAAAACCATATGATCATTTCATTGGATGCTGAAAAAGCATTTGACAAAATTCAACACCCCTCTATGATAAAGGTGTTGGAGAGATTGGGTATACGAGGATCATACCTAAATATAATAAAAGCAATATATAGTAAGTCGACAGCTAACATCAAATTGAACGGAGAGAAACTCAAAGCCATTCCACTAAAATCAGGAACACGACAAGGCTGTCCACTCTCTCCATACCTCTTCAATATAGTGCTTGAAGTCCTAGCAATAGCAATAAGACAACATAAGGGGATCAAGGGAATTCGAATTGGAAAGGATGAAGTTAAACTTTCGTTATTTGCAGACGATATGATAGTGTACATAAGCGACCCCAAAAATTCTACCAAAGAACTCCTACAGCTGATAAACACCTTTAGTAATGTGGCAGGATACAAGATCAACTCCAAAAAATCGGTTGCCCTCCTATACACAAAGGATAAAGAAGCAGAGAGGGAAATCAGAGAAACATCACCTTTCATGATAGCCACAAATAGCATAAAATATCTTGGGGTAACTCTAACCAAGGAAGTGAAAGACCTATTTGACAAGAACTTTAAGTCCTTGAAGAAAGATATTGAGGAGGATACCAGAAAATAGAAAGATCTCCCCTGTTCTTGGATTGGGAGAATCAACATAGTAAAAATGGCAATTCTACCAAAAGCAATCTATAGATTCAACGCAATTCCCACCAAAATTCCGTCAAACTTCTTCACAGACCTTGAGAGAACAATAATCAAGTTTATATCGCAAAACAAAAAACCCAGGATAGCCAAAACAATCTTATACAATAAAGGAACTTCTGGAGGCATTACCATCCCTGACTTCAAACTCTATTACAGAGCAACAGTATTGAAAACAGCTTGGTATTGGCGTAACAACAGAGAAGTCGACCTATGGAATCGAATAGAAGACCCGGGTATTAACCTACAAACATATGAACACCTGATATTTGACAAGGGAGCTAAAGGCATACAATGGAAGAAGGAAAGCATCTTTAACAAATGGTGCTGGCATAACTGGATGTCAACCTGTAGAAGAATGAAAATAGATCCATATCTATCACCATGCACAAAACTCAAGTCCAAATGGATTAAAGACCTCAACATTAATCTGACCACTTTGAATCTGATAGAAGAGAAAGTGGGAAGTAGTCTACAAGATATAGGCACAGGAGACCAGTTCCTAAGCAGAACCCCAGGAGTTCAGACAATAAGAGAAGCAATGAATAAATGGGACCTCCTGAAACTGAGAAGCTTCTGTAAAGCAAAGGACACTGTCAGTAAGACCAAAAGGCTACCTTCTGACTGGGAGAAGATCTTCACAAATCCCTCATCAGACAAAGGTCTGATCTCCAAATTGTACAAAGAACTCAAGAAACTAGACACTAAAACTCTAACTAACCCAATCAAAAAATGGGGTACTGAACTGAACAGAGAATTCACAACAGATGAACTTCGAATGGCCAAAAGGCACTTAAGGTCATGCTCAACCTCCTTAGCGATCAGGGAAATGCAAATCAAAACAACTTTGTGATATCATCTTACACCTGTCAGAATAGCCAAACTCAAAAACACCAATGATAGCCTATGCTGGAGAGGATGTGGAATGAGGGGAACACTCATCCATTATTGGTGGGAATGCAAACTTGTGCAGCCATTGTGGAAATCAGTGTGGCGGTTTCTCAGGAAACTGGAAGTCAACCTCCCTCAGGACCCAGCAATTCCTCTCTTGGGAATATACCCAAGAGATGCCCTATCATACCACAAAAGCATTTGTTCAACTATGTTCATAGCAGCACTATTTGTAATAGCCAGAACCTGGAAACAACCTAGGTGCCCCTCAATAGAAGAATGGTTCATAAAGGTGTGGAACATATACACATTAGAATTCTACTCAGCGGTAAAAAACAATGACATCTTGAATTTTGCATGCAAATGAATGGAAATAGAAAACGCCTTACTGAGTGAGGTAAGCCAGACCCAAAAAGAGGAATATGGTATGTATTCACTCATATGTGGATTCTAACCATAATTAAAGGTCTTTGAGCCTATTATTCGTGATCCTAGAGAAGCTAAATAAGAAGGTGAACCTGTTGAAAATCATGTAGCTATCTGCCTGGAGATTGGAAATAGACAAGAGTCCCAGGTAACCTCGGGTGCATGGGGGGGGGTGGGAGGGTTTTTGGAAGGGGAGAGGGTTAGAGAGAAGGGAGTAGGGAAGGAATGGGGAAAGCTAGGTGGACTGGGATGGGGGGAGGGAGGAAGGATGGATATGAGATCAGGGAAGAATATATCTCAACTAAGGGAGTCATTTTAGGGTTTACAGGAGACTTGATTATAAATGGGATCCCAGGTCCAAGGAGAGATCCCCAGACTGTTCTCTAGACAGAGGAGAAGGTGCCTGAACCGGCCTTGGCCTATAACCATACTGATGAAGATTTTGCTTATCACCATAGATCCTTCATCTGACGATGGATGGCGATACGGATGGAGACCCACATTGGAGCACCGGACTGAGCCCCCCATGGTCCAAATGAGGGGCAGAAAAAGGAAGAACATGAAAAAACTTCATTACCGCGAGGGGTGCGATCACCCACTGATACAAGGGGACTGATCTAATGAGAGTTCACCAAGGCCAGTTGGACTGGGACTGAACGAGCATGTGATCCAACCAGATTTTCTGAATGTGGCCGGATCTCTGAATGTGGCTGGTCCGGAGCCTTTCTGAAAAGTCACTGACAATGACACTGGGACTTGTTTCCTCTGCATATGCTGGATTTTTGGGATCCAGTCTGTTCGGATACTCACCTTCAGGGACCTGGAAGGAGTGGGGGAGGAACTTGAACTTCCCACAGGGCTGGAAGCCTTGACTGCTCTTAGGGATGAAGAGGGAGGAGGAGGGGGAGGGGGGAGTGGGAGGGTGTTGGGCGGAGGGACGGAAATGAAAACTTTCATAATTTAATAAACTTTTAAAAAAAAGAACACTTTTATCTCTTAGAGGCTATATTATATGTATAGTAGAGATGGGTTGGACTGGGAAACAGGCATTGCTCTTCCTATGTTGAATTTTTCTCAACTCCTTTATCATGTAAACTATTTTCAACTTATAAAATCAAATCTTCTCACTGATAAAAGCTCCCAGAATTGATTAAAAACTACATTTTTTCGGTAAAAAAAAAATTGTTATCTAGAACACAAAAAGAACTCCTTAAACTTAAGAGTCAGAGAGAACAACTCCCAAATTTAAAATTGTCAAAATAGATGAATAACCTTTTCTGTAGAAAAGATGTGCAGATGGAAAGTAAATATATAAAAAAGAGATCAACGTATCACTAGAAATTGTAAGTTAAAGCTTCGTAGACACCAGCATCTACTGGTATGGGCTAAACCTTGAAGGATGACAACAGAAATGATAAATGCTGGCAAGGACAAAGAGCAAGAGGAATATTTATTTATTGCTGATGGGAATTCAAATGGCAGAATATGTTGGAAGATAATTTACCAATTTCTTACAAAGCTAATCATAATCGTACCATTGATCACAAGATCATAACCCCCTGTGAGTTTCCTTCATACTTGCTCAAAAAACTTGAAAATTTATGTCCACAGAAAGAGCTGCCCATAAATGTCTATTGCAACATTTTTAAAGCCATCAAAACTTAGAAACAAGAGGTCATTCAGAGTGAATGAGTTGATAGACTGATATATCCATTAAGTATAATGTTATTCAAGATTAAAACAAATTGAGCTATCAAGTCATGAAAACAGACAAGAGACTCAACTGTGACTCATAGGTAAGAAAGAACAAATCAACTGAAAGCTCTATGATTTGCAAAAGTTGCAATTTTGATAGGACACTGTGGGAAGGGCAAAACTTAGAGATAAGAGAATTAGTGGTTCCCAGGAGGTGAAGGAGTAGTGGGCATGAAGGATTAAAAGGAGAAACATGGAGGATTTTTGAGCAAGAAATCTATTTTACTTGCTACTGTAATGGCATTATATCCTTGTAAAACCCATGAAATGTGGAACATCAAGAGTGAACTCTAGTGCAAACTGATTAGAATGAATTCTAATATAAATCAAACAATTAGAATGAACTCTAAATAGAAAATAATCTAATATGAATCATGATTTTTTGGTATAATGACGTGCCTATGTAGGTTTGTCTCTTGTGACAAATACACCCCTATAGTGAAGGCTTCAGTATCGGGGCAGAAAGCACACTCTTATTGACAGAGTACATGCAAATTCTGCAATTTCTACATGTATTTGCCACTTATTGAAATATTCTCTAAAGTTTATTCACAAAATTGTGAGAAAAGTGCTTGCACACAATCAGTTGGAACCTAATTTGTGAGCCCAACTTTTATTTGAATTAACTACCACTCACAATGCACAATCCCAAGAATCCCATGACAACTGCTAAATGAAATAATGGATGCATGAACAAGACATGATGGGTGAACTTGTGCTGAAAGTAGCAAGCCTTGAAATATACGAAAGCAATGCTGATAGCAGTTTTTAAAAATCATGATCTGTGGTATCATTGCAGTGGAATATATTCTGTCCTGAACATTCTGTGCATGAAGCAATGCTTACAGGAGAAATTATAACAGTATATATGCTGCAAAAATATAAATGTTATAAATATAAATAAATCAACTAAGACTAAGTAAAACTCATCACATAGAAGTTGGACATGGGAACCCAACAGATAGGAAAGAGTACCAGGAGATGGCTCAGCTCACAACCAAAAATAAAACTATGAATTTTATAATGGCTGTGTAAACCAATAGCTTAGGACTTAAAATATCTTGAACTGTATAATGCATTCACTAATTATAGTATTGATTTTATCTTACATTACACTATATAGGAACCCCTAGTGTTACTATACTGAAGAATCTAACAACAATATTTATTCCCCAGGACATTTGCTTTTTTAACATTGTTCTTAAAACAGTCATCTAATTATTTGTGATATATTGATCATCCATTTATATATTTAAGAAAATTTACATTATTTCCTCTGACATCACTGCTCTCATAGAACAAATGGGTGAGTAACCGGCCAAATTATGACACAAGCGGAACGTAGGATATTATGTGGCAATAATAAGAAATAAAGTATTGATGACCTTAGACAGGTCATCGGAGAATTGGACTCAATGAAATGAGTTAAAATATGTAAGCCATACACTATGGTATTCCAGCTACAAAACATTTTGGTAATGATAAAAACATGGAAAGCAGACATGGTTTCCTAGTGAACATAAACAGCTGGATGAGAAATATGGGCAGTTATAAAGGGCTAGTCAGATGGTCTCCTCCTGATATACATCCCGCCTTCCTCTTTCAATATATATATTGTCTACACACACACACACACACACACACACACACACACACAAACACACACCTAATTATTGTTGTGTTATGGCTGGGAAACACACTAGATTTTGTAAGATGTTATCATTGAGGAAACTGGGTAAAGACTACATTGGACCTCCTTGTTTAATTTCTTACAACAGTTTACAACTAAGAATCTTAAAAGAAAATGCTTTACAAAAACATTGTCTTTAAAGTGTTTGTCATATAAAAACACTCTTATTATGGTGTTTTAAACATTAATTAGTTTAAGAAGACTATACCTAGTTGGTTTAACGGAAGTATTTCTCTATATATTAATGAATTTATAAATAGAGGTGACAATAATAACTAAGGAAAAAGAGGTCATGAATTTGAAAAGAAGTGAGGTGTGGGGGCATGGGAAGGCTTGGAGGAAGGAGAGGGAAAAGAAATTGATATACTCATACTTTAATTAAGATTATATTTTAAAAATTTGAGCTGCCCCTCCAAAAGAGCTAGTTTATCTTTGAGTGGTAGATGGGAAAAAACAGATTCTGCCTCCCTGAAACAATCTAATATATTTCTCAAGTTTTAGAAGATATTTATATACTGCATTTAAAATTAGTGGCAACAAAACAGATCTGCTTAGGTCATAATCATCCATTTGGCCGGAATCTCTAACTTGAAAACTTTCCAGTGGATTGACAGAAGAAGGGCCTTAATGGACACCTGGTTCTGATATTAAATAAATGATCATTTCCTTCTCTTCAGAAAGAAGGCTTTTATAATTAATGGGCTAATTTAACGGCACATCTTCAAGGCAGTAATATTAATTACGAAGAAGGCATGTAAATGACCTTCTGAAAAGGACTTATCTCTTAATTTGCCCACAAATGAGCACTTGCAATGTCTTCTTAATCGATATCAGGAAGCTGGCAAGAATTAATGCTGGGGTTCTTAATTTCAACCACTCCAAAGAGCTCTCTGGTTTCCCACAATCAGACTAACCCACTATCATCCTTTAATTTACCTGGCCTTTCAGGCAGAAGTGAATTTAAGGCGTTTATGGTTTTGACCTAACTAGCTGACAATTTTCATTACTTTAGTCCTTGACCAAAAAGCTTTGGAAAATGTCAGCCTTTCTTAGGCCATTGTTGAATATGTTAATTATATCATTAACATCTTGCTTAGCAGAGAAAAGGACTCTGCATAAAGAAAGTGGTATGAGACTAGAGTAGAGGGATTGAAGATAATCATACTTTTTTTTAGGGGAAAATTAGGGACTTTTTCTTTACTCTCTTCTCTCCTAGACATAACATGACTACCTATCATGTCTCTAAGAACAGACGCAGATGAAGTACAATTGTCTCAGATGGGAAGATGGGAATATCAGAATATAGCATTAGTCTGTTGGAAAGACATCAGTTCTGAAGTATTCAGAATTATCCCTGGCATCTTTAAATTGTCCAATGAAGATACTACCAGAAAACATCTATATTGGAAGTGGATCCGGACAGAGGTTAATATATTAGCCCAAGAGATAGCAATATGGCATGATAGGTATTTTAAGCTAAACAGATTGCACAGGAGTGAACTCCCCCTGTACCTGGTTATGAAACCTTTATATGAGAGGTGTAGAACCTATCAACTAAGAAAAGAAACACCATTATTTTGGAAGATTCAGGCCCAGAGGATCTGAATGAATTGACTATAATGGCTAATTTAATTATCAAATTGACGCAAGCTAGAATCATTCAGGACGACTCTCAGTTGTAGCTAGCCTATCTAGCAGAGATGAATATACTTTAGACAGAAGCTTATACTCCCATTTGGCTATGAGACTACAGAAAGAATGGGTCCCAAGAAATTAGTATTCCTCCAGGAATTCTCTACTGGGAGAAAAAAAATTGCCTGAAATTCTGAAAGCAACCTAAGGACTTGTCATCTGTAGAAAGATTTAACAATTTGTTAAATGACCTTGTAGGAGAGATTGACTAGGAGCTGAGAAAATGGTGTATAGGGACCATACCTTGACCAGACTGCTTAGTTATGTATCCCTTTTGCTTTCTACTTAAGCCCTGCATCATGTCAGAACCCCAAATAAAGAATAAGGGAGGATAGCTTTGTTCTTCCTGCCAACATGGCTGAGTTGATTAAATGTCCTTTATGTGTTTTTTACTATTAGTTTAGTTCTTCCAAATGACTTATTGGGGTCAGGTGGCTAAAGGTTTTAAGGCGTGGACTTTAACTCCTAAGCCTGATAACACAATGAGGAATGATCTTCGTTAGGTTGACCATGTCTGTGGGAAACTGTTCGACTGAAGTTAACTGATGTGTGAATTCTATGCCCACTGTGGGTGGCATCATCTCCTACACATGATAGATCTTCAGAGTTGGTGGAATGGATAAGCAAAATGTAAATGGTAAATTTACACAATGGAGTACTACACAGCATAAAAAAATAACAACATCTTGAACTTTCCAGGCAAATGGATGGAGCTAGGAAACATCATTTTGAGTGAGGTAACGCAGACCCAGAAAGACAATTATCATATGTCCTCGCTCATAAGTGGTTTTTAAACAAAAAGCAAAGAAAACCAGCCCACAAATCACAATCACCAAGAACCTAGACAACAATGAGGACCCTAAGAGAGACATACATAGAACTAATCTGCATAGGAGTAGAAAAAGACAAGATCTCCTGAGTAAATTGGAAACATGGGAACCTTAGGAGAGGGTTGAGGGGAGGGGAGAGGCAGGGAGAGAAAAAAAAATGTAGAGCTTAACAAAAATCAATAAAAAAGAAAAAGAAAAAATGAATACTAAAAAATTCAACCAACCAACCAACCAACCAAACAAACAAACAAACAAACACAAAGAGTAGAGAAAGCTATCAACTGTGTATGTATGTTTTCAGCTCTTTTTGCTTCTTACTGTGGACGTGATATAGCTCATCGCTTTAAGTTTCCCTCACCTTGACATACATTCTATAATGGACTGGGAATTTTAAGTCAAGTAAATCCTTTCTTCTGTAGGCTGCTTTTGGTCTGGATATTTATCATAACAACAGAAATAAAACTGGAACACTGACTTTGTTATGTAGCCCCTCCCTCCATCATTAGCATTACATCCTACTCCTAGGTCCTTTCTCAGTTCTACGACTTAAAACCTTTTTATCAAACACAGATCTAACTATTTCTTCAGGTCTTTGTTCCCTGACAAAGTTAAACTAAATGCATTTGTATGCTTGTCTCTTAATAAGCTTTCATTGCAGGGGCTCCAGCTAACGAACCAAAACTGGACAGAAGGAATAGTTGTTTTGTCTTTCCCATAATATTTAGCATATTCTCACACCTTCAAATCTGGTCCCCAGTTTATTCATTTTATGTTTCAAATGATGTTTCAAGGATGCAGCTGACTACTTTCTTGGCCATATTAACAAGCATTGCCCTAAAGTGTCAAGAGGTAACATGACTGTTTAAAGTAAAGCATCTCTTCACAACTTCTTCAAGCTGCATAGCCTGTCTCAGGCTTGAACATTTCTATTTCTTCAATACAGAAAGCAAATCCACTTGAAAACTGTCAAATTAAATCCAGTAAAGGTAAATAAATAGATGTACCATGCGGCTGCACAGTGAGAAGTAGGCAAGGACCAGTCTCTTCTTCTCCTGGGACATCATCACCTTCAGAGCACTAGTTATATTAGCCTGATATTTCTACAGGTTTGGAGCCTGGCATCCATCAATCATCACGGCTAAAGTGGGATTAGAATGCTGAGCTCAACAACACCACAACGGAAACAAAATGGAGACCCCTTCCTTCCTTCCTTCCTTCCTTCCTTCCTTCCTTCCTTCCTTCCTTCCTTCCCATCCTTCTTCTTTCTTTTTAATTCTCGTTATTTCCCAACCTCCCTCAGAAAACATAGCAAAATAATAATAAAAAAAAACGAGGAAAAAAAAATCACAATTTAGTGTTTTATGTATGGGAAGTAATCACGTAGGATAACAGTGATTTGCAATCAGAACTTCATAATACAGCAGCATTGAATTGCACTAAATTTAGGATTTGTCTCCTCCTAACTGGCCCTCTGACTTCTATGGGATAGGTTGGATTCTTCTAACCCTGAACTGGCATCACACCCCTGAAACATCCACGAACCTGGGTACATGCATTTAGGGTTAGACTACCTTCTTAGCCATCGTCTTTTATATCTTCACTGAGAAGTTCAATTTCTTAAGTGAAATTTATTCAGATGCAGAATAAAATGAAATGCATTGGCTAGGACCAAATGAGAAAAAGTGGGGGCAGCTACAGTAAGTTGAAGATTCCACGGCAGATTTTGTGCTATGGATGATTAGTGAGTACAGCAAGTGGAGTGGCCAGCATTTCAAAATCTAGTCCTCAAGCTAGGTCAAAGACTTTATGAAATCTGGAAATAGGAGTGATGATTTAGGACAGTCCCCAATGCTTGAATTCACAGGGTGACTATCCTAATCTTCCTACCATCTTTTGTTATGTAGCCTTGGTGCCACATAGTGGAACAAATTTTCGTTTATTCATAAGTCTCTGATACATGAAGCTTTTCTACTGCTTATAGGAGAGAGCAAGCCACATTTGGAGAGGAGAGAAATATATAAAACAGTAATATATCTGTCTAGTTCTGCTTTTTTTCTTTGCATCTTGTGCCTCTCTTATGTAGTACTTGTTAATCATGGAAATGATCTTAGCTTTGGAGAGATCAGTCCAGACTGAACAGTGAATTTTCCAGGTATCGTTTGTGTGACCACGGCAAATTGTTTATCTTCTGCAATACTCTGTTTACTTACTTATGTAACAGGCAAAATGCTTTTTATGCAAGATTGAGAGTCCTCGAATCTGAGTTCCTGTGGCAAACCTGCTTGGCATCCAATAGGACTTCAATGGCCCAATTGCTGTCTTCCTACTTGGTCTAAGTTCTTTGCATCCAGAGATGGTCTCATTCCGGTGTAACCTAAATATCTGCTATCAAGGCGCGCTAGTAATTCAAGATGATATGATTAGTGTGGTATAATTAAAGTGTGTGTGTGTTTGGCATATTATCCCATCCTAGGACAGAGCTTCTATGACCCCAGGGATTTCTGAGTGGCAGTAATTTTTGTTTGTTTGCTTTTGGTTTTTTTTACTTTGCTGTTAATAAGGAGCTCCTTTTAATTATAATTGATTTTGTTACTAAAATGACTTTTGGAAGTAGGATGGGGCTACATAGCTTCCTAATAAGAACTGGTTGTCAGAATAACAAACCACATAACTAGAAAGTTCGACCTGTCAGTCCACACTTGTAGAAAATAAATTCAGCCACTGAAGGCGATTGATTGAACCAATCTTGACTACATAGCAAAACTGAGAATTAATGCCTAGAATATTCAAAGAATTTTAAAAACTCAGTAAGAAATCAATGAAATGAATACACAGGCTAGCAAATTTAGCAAGCACTTCTCAAAAGAAAAAAAACAGAAATTATCAATAAACAAGAAAAATATTTATTCATCAGGGAAATGCCAATCAAAATTGCATCAGATTTACACCTTACCCCAATCAGAAAGGCAGTCATTAACAAAACACTACCAAATGTTGGTGAGAATATAGACAAATGAACATTCTTGTGCAACTGGTTTAAACCATTACAGCTGTAATGGAAGTTGGTCGAGAGGTATTTCAAGAAAAGAAAAGTAGATTTGCTATGTGACTCACCTGCACTACTCCTATGTATGTAACCGAAGAAATCCAAGTTAACGTGCACAGAGATACCTGCATTTTGTTTATGACAGCACTATTCACGATAGCTAAGTTATGAAACCAATAGAAGAATGGGTAAAGAAAGTGTGAGGTTTTTTTCAGCTGTAAAAAAGAATGAAATAATGACATCTACAAGAAAATATGTGCTGCTAAAGTTTAAATAGATGACCTAAAATTATACATGTTCTGGAAAAACTTTTAAAATATTTGAAGAACTCTCAAATAACCTAATTCTGGGAACATGTTACACAGAAAAATGTTAAACTGGTGAGGACATGGAGACCCCCTCTCTCTCCATCTCTCTTTCACATGGTTGTTTCTGCATTGTATCCCTTATAACAAACATGAATAATGACAGTGGTTCTCATTCTTCCTAATACTGCAACCTTTTAATATAATTCCTCATGCTGTGATGACCCCCAACTATAAAATTATTTTTATTGCTACTTTATAACTGTAGTCTTGCTACTGTTATGAACTGTAATATAGACATCTGTTTTCTGAAGATTTTAGGAGATACATGAGAAAGGTTCATTTGACTCCCAAAAAGATTGGGACCCACAGGTTGAAAACCACTGCCTTAAAGTCACTAACTAACCTCCTGTCCTACATTTTTTTTCTTGCCAGCACTTTATAATACATTATATTGTGATTAATTATTTGCATCTCTTCCACTAGAATAAGAGCAAATTCTTTCTATCCCCAAGTTGTACTGTTAGTATGTACAATAACACTATAAGAATAACAGATAGAAACCGGGCAGGCATGGATCTCAAATCAGAAGCTACAGTTCAGGATCTTGTCCTTGACTATAAGTTGTACAGTCCTTGATTCTGTCCTGGTCTGTGACTTCTAGTGCCAGAAATGTTTGAGGTCTCGAGTTTCTACTCTGGCTTCTTGCTCTTTCATTTCCTCTTACACAGGTTGAGCAGCACTTCCTGGAAATTGAATGTGAGGACAAGGCTGAAATTGAGGAGCATGAACACTGTAGGAATGGCTCAACTGCAGCTCATCCTCCCAGGCAGCAACCAAGCAAGGCCTTAGAAACTGTAGACGAGAAGCTTCCAATCCATCTCTTGGGACCTACTTCTGATCTCTCCAAAGTTTTCATCTGTGAAACTATAACTGAATTCTGTTCTAAAATCATGCTCTCTTTTGTCTGTGAAATTTATTATTTGGGTTCAATAGGCAAAGGGTTCAGAAACCACTGGCTCAGGAAGCGTTTGGGGCTCTTTATTTTTATTTTTTCAGAACCTATGTTCCTTACCCCACTCCTGCGCAATGGGTCATCTGAGGTGAAATATTCTTTCTTAGTCTCAAGGAAACCTTCTTTTCCTTAGTAACACCAGTGTTATTAGAACTAATTGCCCAATAAATGGGTTGGACAACTGTTTAGTTTGGGAACTAAGAAAAGAAACGTTTAAGAGAGTTGGAACTCATCTAAAATAAAAATTCTAAAGCGATTTTCTGTAAAAAGCATATAGAAAGTGGACATTTTCCAGCAAACAGCATGCCTTTGGCACATCTACAGCGCCATTATTTCTTACCTTACATACCTGACAAAGTGTTTTGATTGCTGCTGTCATGTTCTGTAAAACACCTAGAGCTACTGGAAGGAAAATACAATATAAATGCAAAAAAATAATACATGGCCTCTGTTTGATGCCCCTAATAAAGAATGTGGAGTTTTCCACGACCCAGTGAAAAATGCAATAGGGAGCTTGTAAGGGTAAAAGCTAGATCAAGTTGAAATCACTACAGGCTGACTCAAGCAGCCAGACAGCCTAGAATGCAAATCAAATCTCTCATGATTTTAGTCATAGAAATTATTTCCTGGTGCTTTCAAGCTTCCTTTCTGAAACAATTAGGAAAATATTTGTTATTTTTATAATAAGGTTTAAAGTAATGGATCTCATTCTTCCAGGTGTTAGTTACAAATGCCCAATACTACATAAAGAACAACATTTAGATCCAAAAGAAGTTGCTTATTAACATTCTAAAGCAACACTTTTAAAATTATCAGGTAAAACAATTTGTATATGATTGATGTGGGAAGAATATTGTGTACCCAACAAGCAAATCCTAAAGACATCCAAGCCACTCTGGATCTGTCACTCTTAAACGTAACGAACTTAAGGTGCTCCATTCATGTAAACTTTTATTGCATTAATATTTAAATTATAATGACACACTTGTGAATTAAGCAAGAATCATAATCTAATATTAACTGTGATTTATTAAGCAGTTCAATGTTTGTCCGTTATTATGATTAATAAACATTTACATTTTGCATTTAATATTTGACATGAGACAGAAATAATTAAACAAATGGTTTTTTTTTCCCTCTTCCCCACCCTCAGTTTTGAGAACAAAATTTTGCGAAGTGATCAGTGCCAACACACAAGAGAGTGACTGCCATTTTGGAAAGGATCTCCTAGACTCAACTGATAAGTTAAAGAACAAATAAGACTGAGCACTTTGTTCTAAATGATAACAAGAGACAATTAGGGAATTGGTAGAAAGGAATTGATTTGGATTATCATTCAGAGAAGCCTTATTGGTAGATTAAAAAATGAAGGGTGCAGGCAACCAGGATGGGTCCCAAAGAAAAAGGTACTTCAGTCCCGAAAGAAAAAGGTACTTCAGTCCCTTGCTGTTTTAAGTTTCTGGAGCATGTAGGAGGTGTTTCAAGACATATGACTTCAGGGATGCCAAACTCACAGATGCAGGAAGTGAAGCCATCCTTGGGTCTGGGTATCAGGGTATCTGGCTTGCTCAGGGCTCTCAGGGGAAGAGAAGGTCTGCAAAATCACAACATGGACATGCTTTCCCTACCAACTCTGCAGGGGAGCCGCCTGATTTCAGAGAGAGATACTACAGCTAGAGGATCTTAACTAGTATGTCTCAGGTTTCAGATTCATTTAATCTGACACAAGCTAGAGTTCTTGACCTCTTTCTCATGGAAAACTAAATTCAGGTTTTTTTTAAAGGACATTGCATAAACAATTTTAGATCATGAAGAGCAGTTACAACTCAGATTTGCAAGATATAATCTTGCTAAAATTCACCAGAAAAAATAATTGAAATCAATGTAAACACTGAGAATAAATTTCAAAGTATACCAAAAGTTTCTTTATGGTAAGCTCCAAAAATGATTCATTACGGGGCCACACTTTGCTGTGTGTAAATTATGACGTGTTGCAGCTCATGAATATTCATCCACCAGCAATCATCCTTCGCCATCCCCAGGGTTACAAATTCTCTGGAGGGTTGACCCTATTTTCAAGCATGAAGAAATTCAATATGAAGAAATTATTTTTACTGACTTAACACCAATGGGGAGAATAAGTGGAAAGAAATTACACTAATAAAAAGGGGATTTTCCTTTAATCATTTTCTTATGAAGAACTGCCAAGAAGGCCCGTGATGGGGGGTGCAAGCAATGATATCCCCCACGATGGCGCAGGATTGAAGAAATATGGACAGTGATTTCTTTTCCAAGAAATAAAAGCTTAACACCTCCCCCTCATAAACGCAGTGCATTAGAACACCTAGCCTGCAAAGGTGCTTAATGGTTCCGAGAGAGAATACATCACCCTTCTGTGACAACGCTCATCTGCATACGCCAGCTAGGCTCACCAGGGGATGTGGGCTCACGGGCCTCCCACGTAGAAATATAGGCATTCTCGGGGAAAAGCATTTCCTCGATAAACTTTATCACCTCATTCCCAACTCCAGCTGTCAGTTTACAGCTTTCCAGATTGACGTCTTAAATCAAGAAAATGCCACACGCATACAGTAACTGGCCTAATCTTTTCTGTAAATTGCTGCCTGTGGTTTTCAAAAACATAGTAAATTGCTGGCAATTGACAGAGCTTCTCTCTGTGCAGCCAACTTCACTGCTGCAGTTAACAAGTCAGTCTCAATTATTCATGCACATCACCCAATGTCTAGGCGCTTTCTGACATCCATTGATTTCAGACATCAGGAAGCCGCCTTTCATGCTGAACTGAAATCCATATTGTGCTCTCCGCATGCAAAATTGTATGCAAGGATAATAACCCCAGTTATTATTATGCCTCAGTATCTCAGTTAATGGTGAGCACAGCTCACTGGACATCTGGTGCTTCTGATGCTGCTTCAAAGCAGGGCAGAATCATTTCTCAAATATCGGGACAGCCTCGGTGCCCTAATATTTCAAATACTCAGGGGAAATGTCTTCTTTATTAATTTTATAATTAGAGGACAAAAGGAAATGGTGAATTGTATCTAGCAAGCAAAGCTTCAGATGGCCCCTTTAGAACTATGTTTTCAAATGGCTGCACTTTGTTCTAGAAAGAGAGTCAATTCCTCTCCTAAAAATTTGCTCAAACAAATTCAATCTTCGTTGCTAAAATGAATGTAGGAAGAGTGCTTGTTCTTAAAGGACTTCTCCGCGGCATTTTTGCTTTCATCATCATGCTTCCTTAAGGGGATTCTGTGGGAACCATATTTGCCTGTTCTTGCAATAGTATTTGAGTCAGTACTGGCTCTGAGCTAAACAGTGGACAGTACGGTGAAGAGTCTTATGTTTGAGGAGTACACTTGTCCGTCTACGCTCAGGAAAATGAACCCCAGTAACATCAAGAGGATCCTGTAGATACAGTTGCCCCTTGTTGTGTCTCAGAAGGCTTTCTTAGGTTACTGACAGGCACAGCACGTAACTTGAGACCTGTATTTTGAACGGATCTCAGCACAATCACCTCTCCAGAGCAGTGACCCCAGTTCTGACCCCTGTAATCCCATGGAGTTCTCCCTGCAGTGTGTACTGACCAAAAGAGAGTGCGAAAAAAGAGTGTGTGCTGAGGTGGAGTGTTTGAAGAAGTCATTAGAGAAAAAAGTTAAAAGTGTGACCTCAAAGCGCTTTTCTGAAGGACCGTGGGTCCAGGCTAACCTCTCTGTGAAGGTCAGGAGGTCACTTGAAATGCTTTTCCTTACAGAGAACAATGTACACCTCAGCTTATTTTCTCTGGGATAGCAGCTGCTGATGCTGGGAAAGACTGTGCTCCCTGCCTGGGTTTGCAGTTTGTCCTCTTTCCATTATCACCCGCCCACTGGCTACATCCTCTTGCTAGTACTCAATGAATGTTTGCCTGTCCTGTTATCCACAGCTTCTAAATGGCACTGCTTACTTATTTCCCCCCTAACTTTCCAAGAGTGTCAAGACTATACAGACTCAGAAGAAATGGTACATTTTGAGTGTTTATCATTATTCTAGTGATACAAAATTAACGTTGAGGGACTCTTGCAAGTTAGGGGGGAAATAAGTAAGCATCTAAATTAACAAGAGGGGCAATGGTGGATACACTGAAGTATATTTTGTGTCTAAGATATGAATTAATTACTTTTCTAATGCTGTGGAGAACATCATAGTCAAGGTAACTTGTAAAAAGAGGGGTTTAGCTTATGGCTCCAGAAGGATAATAGTCCTTCATGATGGGGAACTGGGAATAGAGTGAGTCTTAGAAAGCTCAAAGCCAGTTCCCTATGATGTACTGGACATCCCTGTGATGTTCTTCCTACAGTACATCTTACCCGTCCCGAACAGCACAACCAACTGGAACTGAGGATTGAAATGCCTGTGATGGCGGCGACATCTTGCTCAAACCACCACACAATTTAATAAAAGCAGAAGTTGAGAACACTGTACGCTGAACGCATTCGGAAGATAACACTTGTATGTACTCAAATCTTTGGGCATGGTGCTTAGGAGCCAGTAATCAAGATAAGAGGAACTGTTCACTTCTCTTTGACTGTTGAGGTGATGTTTTTGGCTTATGTATATATTTTAATAGAAAAAAGAACACGGAGGGTTCAGTTCATTGTGATCCACTGTCTAATGCACTGTTGACATTTTCAGGGTCATCACAGGACCAACATGATTGCCATTTCTGTAATAGCAAAAGTAGTAGTCACCAAAGATGTCCATTTCCTCATCTTCAGAATAGGTCAATGTTCTCTTACATGAAGAAGTTGTGCAAATGTGATCGAAACAAGGCTTGCAGATAGAGAGGGATTACCCTGTACAACCAGATGAACCCAGTTTTAATTCCAGGAGTCCTTAAAAGTAGTGGATAATGTCTAGCTGCTGCAGAAAATTGGAGATTTCCTTTTGAGAAGTTCATGACCACCATTTTTGGCTGTGGAGACGAAGGGGTTCATCACTAATCATGTGGCCATCTTGATAGTGTATACATCATTTTCTCTCCAGTCTCTAGAAAGAAATACAGTACAGCCCTACAGACACCTTGATTTTGGCCCTCTGAGACCTATGTATTTCTGACTTACAAAAATAAAAGTGGTAAATCCGAATTGGTTGACTAAGCTTAGAACTGATTTTGATAGCTTTTAAGCAAAAATTCTACTATATTCCATAATATCTCAGCTGCCAGAACTGTGTGTGTATGTGTGTGTGTGTGTGTGTGTGTGTGAGAGAGAGAGAGAGAGAGAGAGAGAGAGAGAGAGACAGAGAGACAGAGAGACAGAGCTAGAGAGCTGAAACTTCAGATAAAAGCAGGATTTTCTTACATTCCTAACCAGCAAATGGACTGGGTACTAAAAGGCAAGCAGAAGCCCTTCCCACCATGGTTAATGAAAGGATGATTAAATGGATGTGGGCATCTAGGAACAGGAAAATGGAAATCTACTATTTATATTTGTAATTTACTATAAAGGGACATTTTCATTTGAATTTTATTGAATTTTAGTCATTTGTCCCTTCTGATGTAGTTTAAATATTCAGGTTCCTTCAAAAAGCTGTCAACAACTTGGAGAGTAAAGTAGGCTACTCTTAAGGTCTCTATTCATGTAATAAAAGTAATCCTTCTTATATAGCTTTATCAGTCTCTCCTCTTCTCACCTCTCTGTACCCCTCTACCTTCAAAAACCATGGTACCACTCTACTTCTGTGTTATCAGCATATTTTAGTTCATACATCTGAGAGACAGCATGTGGGATTTGTCTTCTGGCATTAGCTTTGCTTTGTTTCATATTAGGTTTTGCAGTGACATCCATACAGACACAGATGACATGAGTTAATTATTATTTTAAGAGTATTAGTCCATTGTATATATGCTATATTCTCTTTATCCATTCACCTGTTGCAGAGCACATCAGTTGACTCCATGTCTTGGTTATTTTGAATAGCACTGCAATGAACACAGGCATTCAGGTGTCATTTTAGTAGTCTGAGTTCATTTGTTTGGATATATGCCCAGGGGTGAGTTTTTCTGCTGATTTTGACCTGCACACACACTGCAATTATTCTTAAGACAAATGCGTGCTAAATGACTCCTATATTGCTTCTATTGCTGAGTCAGAAAACAGGGAAAGGTGAGTCAATGATAAGGTTCTCCAAAGGGTACAGAGACATGAACTCAATCCTGACTTAGAACACCTCAGTAGATCCTTTTTCCCTTTTCCTTTCAACTACTGGCCTCCATGTCATGCTCTGTACTGAGTCAGTTCATCTAGTTCTGCCAAATCGGAATAATCTTCACACTAGGTGATTCTTCTCCTTCCTCCTCTCTTGCCAGTCCTCACACAGGGTACAAGAGGGCTAGAATCTCTTATGTTTCCTCACCCCTTCCCTGGGTATGTCCATGTTATAGCTGGCACACCACATTGTCCCACTTGTAGGCAGACACTGGCATGTTAGGATCATTTCAATGACTTAAGGGCTGTCCTTATGCTAGCACCACTTTGAGATAACAAGTCAACAGCAAGAAAACCCATCTTCCTGTTCCATTCTCATATTTGACACTACACTTCTCTGGTAAGTCATTTCTCACACTCCTCCCAATATATATATATGTTTGGTTCCCTCATCATTCTGACATTCTTACATTCTCACACTTATCCTTCCTCAACCTATCCTTCCAGGGATCCACAGTTCTTGTGCTAGGATAGCATGTTGGGAAATATTGGGCCCTTAGTGACTGCTGTAACCAGACAATTAGCCAATCAGGTGCCCAGGTACTTTCAGAGCCATCTGTGTTCATGACACTGGCCCACTTTAGTCTCAAGTCTCAGACCAATAATTCTTCATTGTGTCACAATACCTGCTCATATAGATTCACTGTAAAAAAACAATTTAGTAGACATTATTATTATCTATGATTTTATCTCACCAGGCTATAGAGGAAAAAATGATAAAAGCATTGAAATGATTTGTGATATGTTTCTGCAACATTCCTGGGAGGGGTGTTGTTGAGTGATTGTCAACATGGGCTCCTCTCTCAAGTATAGGGTCATTCTACACACTAAATTCAGCAGAAGACCATATGTATAATTTTATCTTATATGTCTGCCAGTAGTATACACTGTCATTTGTGCTTAGGGAAGTGAGTAAATGTATCTAAATATGTTTACCAGATTTTTTTTTGCAATGTAACCACAGAAAATGTCACATGAAAATCAGTGCCATGATTGTACTCTTAATTGATGGTTAACAGCAAAGAGATTGTGCTCTCTAAACAAACTAATTACCAGCATAAGAAAATCCCTAATCTTAACGGCAATTACATGTGTTGTGTTTGTTTTACACGTTGTTCTTCCAAAGCAATCTCATGTTCAATTGACTGCATCACAAACTCTATACTAGCATCCTAAAATTGCCTTTCAAAGGCAGCAAAGCTACAAAAGCGAGCTCTCTGAGTTACCCAAATATCCAGATCATAATGCATATACAGAATTTCAGCAACTGAGGTCTAAATCAGTGTGGCTTAGGGTTATGTAATAGGTTGCTTTTTTTACCGAAATAATTGCAGATTTTCAAATATCAGCTTATTGAAGATGATCAGATATTTTATCATGTTTAGACATACATCGAGGCAGGTCACTTCATGGGTGGGACAGAGCCATAACTGCCTGAAATAAGAATCACTTGAAACTCCTAGTATCAGTTAAAAACTGGCTTTGTAAAGTACTGACTACTTCCCAATTTCTTTTTCAAGGTGAGAATCAAGAAGGGGGAGGGAAATATTTCTGTATGCATTAGTTCTTTGTGCATCACTGAGAACAAAACTCTTGATATTAACAACTAAATGGAAGATGTTTTATTTTGGCTCGCGGTTTCAGAGGTGTTGACCCATTCTGATGGAAAGGCAAAGAGAAAAGGGCCACATGGTGCCCAAGAAGTCTATAGAAGGAGACCAGAATCATAACAGGAGCAGGGTAATATGACCCCTATCTGTAATCCCAACACACAGGAGGATCCAGAGTTCAGGGCCTGGCCAACATGAGATGTAGTCTCAAAATGGAATAAAATCAAACAATAACAGAGCAAACAAAACAAAACAGGAAAGCAAAAACAAGCAGAACTGTGGAAGGAAAGGTATATGGCTACATAAAGCAGCCTCAGTGACCTATTCTTCCAAGCAGATTCCATTTACCATAGATCCATTAGTCTCTCATAGGCTATAAACATTTGAATCAATGTACGGATTAAACCGTCATTATATCAAAGCCATGATGATCTAATGGAATTTTGACATGCCATTGCAGACACAGTCAGAGTTGTGTTTCTCTTGTTTCCTAGGTGGATCTTTATCCACCCAGGTTCAGACTTAACCTTTGAAAGTTTTAAGAGGTTGGCTTAGGTGAATACTTAAAGGTGATGTTAAAGGACAGATTTAAATCTCCTGTTGCAAGGATGCTAATTTTTCATGTCCATCACTGTTTCACATTTTATTACCCAATTTATTAAAGAATGGGATGGAGATTTGAGACAGGATTTGACCACTTATTTAATCAGCAAAACAAAAACCATTTCATGATTATAAAATGATTTTTAAACAAAAATCATGATATATACTTATCATTCTTTAATATTTTATCTCAGTTATATTTTTAGTAAAAAACAAGAGACAATAAAATACAAAGAACAGAGCTTCAGCATTTCTAGGTAGATTTTCAGAGGTCTGATGGCTCATATCTATAATCATATATGGGTGTTGAATCAGGAGGAAAAGTACATAGGCCTTTTCAATCTAGTGTCTCTAATCAGAAAACATGATCACCAGCTATTATTAAAGATATATTTGAACTTCAATAGAAACACATGAGATTATCACATAAAATTTTAATTTACATTGCCTGATATTACTTGGGATTGCTGTTATCATGTGGAAGTTTGTGATTTCTGCATGTTCTTGTAATACAAACAGCATTAAGTTGATCCTTTAGTGTAAAGATCAAAAGAATGTTGGTATTTGATGAAGTTTATAAAAACACAAGATAACAACTGGGTGGTGGCGACACACGCCTTTAATCTCAGCACTTGGGAGGCAGAAACACGTGGAGTTCTGTGATTTTGAGGCCATCCTGGCCTACAGAGTGAGTTCTAGGACAGCCAGGATTGCTTTCTGCTTCACAGAGAAACTGTCTTGAAAAAAACAATTACAGGACTATGTTCAATCTTGCTTTACTGAAGAAAAGCTCCAGGAAGAATCAGCCCCTCAATGAACACAGGTGCTGGGACGTTGTCTTTAGACATTCCAGGCACTAACTCCCAGACCAAAGAAAGGGTGTGGCTTAAAAATCTTTGGAGTAAGGTACACATAGCTTCTTTTATGTTGGCCTTCTACTTTTAAAGAACAATTGCTTTGCCAGAGATAGAAATGAACATCTTCAAATCTTTATAGCTCAGATTTATTGTCTGAGAGCATGCTGGGATATTTTTAATAGCTGGACAGACACACTACCAGCTCCTGGTGAAGATTAATGATGAAAAATGTTCTTTTAGAGGGGCATGGTTCGTGTGCACTAATATATTAATTCAGAACCAAAGTGTTTTGTTATCAAAGAGAATGAGCATTCATACAGTATCTGTTGTCATGCATACTCCACTTTTGTCAAGATACAGTAAGAGGATTTGCTCCCTGTAGCTACAGAAATACGCTGTTTTGCTAAGAGTCTAGGATTTATTATGAGTTATTTGCCACATACATTGTTTTTGAACACGATATTTAGCATGCAACCTCTAATCCTTTATAAATATGGCTTTTCAAGATCCTTTTCAGCAAATTTTGAGATAGGAAGAGCTCATTAAAAGAAAAGGTGAAACTAAGTTCTAATAAAATCCGTAAAATTAAAATAAAATCTACATGTAAGTAGAAAAGGAAATACACTGTACAGTCTTGATTTACCTTAAAATTGTCATCAGAAAAGAAGTCTATTAGGCAAAAGGAAATAAATAAATCTCAGAAACTGTAAAGCACTAGAACAGACTGAGAGTCCTTTGCCATGCAATGCCTTCTGTGTAGAGATCAGACTTCATTGTCTGATTGTCTTCATTCGGTGTCCCTGCCCAAAGACAAGGTTGCTGGAAGGATTTAACCTTGAAGGGAAACAAGTATTCACCAAGAAAAATAATTTACTAAGTAATTACACAGACAAATCTACTGATGACAATGTGCCTTGAAAAGAATGACTTCACTGCGGCTGCCAGGCTGCTAGCGGGGACTGTGTACATGAAGATTCCACAGAGGACTATCACGAGCAGCCCTGTCAGATTATGTAAAATGAGATCCACAAAGTGCTATTATTGCCTTTGAGAAATAAAGGGCTTACATTTCTTTAAGAACTAAAATACCTACAAGCAGAAAATGTAGGTGTAACAGGACAGAGGAAACAAATGTTTGGGCTTTTTTTGGCGGAGTGGGGATGCAATGTGGTGAGATGGGAGTCATCAGGCCTGACATTCCATTATTGACCACATGCCTTGAGCAAAGCAGCTTCTTCTCTTTGAGGCTCCTTATCTTTAAAATGAAGATGATAATATCTACCCTAGAGTTATGAACACAATAGGAAAGGCAAAATGTAGTACCTGTATGAAGGCCATGATGAGTTAGTTCAATCCTTCCCTTGCAGTGTTTAAGAAGGCTTTTGGTCAAAGTTCATAATTAAGATTGGATAAATTTTCATAGAACTAACTTCTTCTTAAGACTAAATTGATGTTTATATAAAGTAACCCACATTCAAAATTCTATGAAAATGTGATGCATTTGACATTCTCTGAGGTCATCAACATACAGGTCTTACAGATATTTCAAGAAAACTCAGTTAGAATAAATACTAGCCTAGTATTTCTACCATTTAGGAAAAACTTTAAAAGATGTTATTAAAACAGCTATCTAATTTATTTAGAATGAAAAGGTACAACTTAAGTTCTTACTGTAACTTACAACATGCAGTATTTCTAGAGTGAAAAAAAAAAACCTACAAGGAATGAGTGAGATCCTGAGCAAATACATGTTGTTGTCATGGGCACAGAGTGTAAAGGTCCTCAAACCCCCAGTCTCATGGGAATGGCAAGGCCTTCCCTGGGAGAGGCTCAGAGGCATGGCAAAGTCTTCCTTTGGTTCATTTGTGGAGATTAAAAGATTTGTTTTGATCAGATAGAACAGACAGACTTTCTGATGTGTCTGTACTTTCTTCATTCGCTTTCAATTACTAGTCTGGGTTCTGGGACCCAAGTGAAACAAGTATATCATAGAAAATGAGATAGATTTTTGCATTTATGTTCTAAAGATATTCCTAAGGAGAATTTACATTTCAAAGAAGCAGCATGAGGTTATTAATTGTGTACCTATTGAGCTTTTAAAAAATGGCATAAAAAAGACAGAGGCTCTCCAAGATGCTTGAAGTATTTCTAACAGGAACAGCAAGGATACACAAAGAACCTCTCTTCTCATGTAGATCAGGAAGTTGTTTACATGTTGAAGGGAAGGATTTAAGGAACAGCATTGCATCTGGGAAGTTAATGTGCAGTGCTGAGATCCTATCACAAGGGAGTGCTTCACACTTCTCTAAACCACTCAGTCCTACAAATCTCCATTATGGAGCTCTTGCATGCTAAAAACTAATTGCCCCAAAGGATTTGGGGTGAGGATACTAATGTCTATTAATTTATCCCAAAACGATAAAGATGATTAGGGTGACAATAAAGACAGAGACCGTTTGCTGAGCCCTCATGATATGCCATGGAACTTTCTAATCCCTTGTATTATCTCATTTAGTTCTGCCAGCAACTCTATAACATGCTTGCTTTGATTTCCCTGTTTGCAAAAAAGGGAGACAAAGATTAATTAAGGCTCTGGACATGGGGGTAACAGACCCAGAAGCTAGACGAATACTTCTTGAATCTCTAGCTTTTGAAAATGCAAATACCGAATGTAAAAAGATAATTGGGCCTTCAAGATCTAGATCAGCACCTATGGAAGAATGGATAATTTCGTAGGTTTGTACTTATTGTATATAATTTCGCAGTAAACTTAAAACTCTCTTACTTAAACAAAAGGGGGAGATGCTGCTGGAGCTCCTTCCACTCCTTCAGCCAATCGCTGCTGAGTTACCAGCCCATTGGGGCGTGGTCTCTCTCTCTTTAAAAAAAGCAGTGGCTGTCCTCCACTCTCTCTCTGGCTTCATCTGCAAAAATAATTCACCCATCACCTTCAAGTGCAAGAAGATGTGGGAATAATCAATGTATTAAAGATCATAGGGACAGACACTTGCTGCATGGCTAGGTAGCACATAAGATATATGCAAAGGGAACATCGGAAAGCTGCCACCAAAGGCCTTGTAAGAATTTAACTGGGTTTTGAATCATTCGTGAGAGTGTGCACTATCCATTAATACAAGTGGTCAGGCTGAGCTCTGAGATGACCTCAGTTGTCCCTGATTCTTGAGGCTGCATCGATTCCTTTCTGAAAAGACTTGGCTTTTTTCAATCAGTTAAACCTCCAGCCCAGTTCGTGCTCTGCTTTGGCAAAGCAGCAGATGGTGGCTCCAGAAGGGACAATCACATCCTCTCCCACCACACCTTAGTCACGTGAAGCAGATGAATAACAGCTGGGTCCTCTTTCCAGTTTAGTAGTAGCTTTCTGAAAAGGCTGTCACTGCTCCTGGGCCTCTGAATGTTTCTGAACCCCATTCTGTAGCTTCTTGGTTGTCTGAGCCTCTGTCTTTGCATCCTTCTCTCTGCATAGGTGAGGCATATTAAGAGGCCTTTTGTCCAATGGGACCCAGGAATCCAGATAGCCTGGAAAGGCTAATTCACAGAGGAGCCTAGTTTTGAAGCAAAGTATACATTGTTTTTCCAGTTCATTTCTTTTTTTTGATTTTCATCCAGTTTGACTTTCTATCAGTTACTGATTCTGTTACTAAAGATTGATTTCTTTACTAATACAAGTTTTCCCTCATGCATTCTAAATTAATTAAAAATTTAATACAATAAGTATAAAGAAGAAGAGACGTGTGTGTGTGTGTGTGTGTGTGTGTGTGTGTGTGTGTGTTTGAAATACATTTGTTCAAATATAACCCTACAAAGGTAGCCCAGTGAATGTATGAGGTCAAATCACAGAGCAAGGGGATACTGGTTTGTAGATGGGGAATACCTACTACAAAAAGTAATAAAAAAATATAAATTAAACAGTAGTGTGGCAAACATGATAGTATTATAGAAACAGGTATTATAACATTTATTACTTCATAAAAGACACCATAAATCAGTGCCAAGTCTATTCAGTAAACATTAGTTGTACCATGGTAAAACTAGGGAAGGTATTGGTTAGATCATTACCTTGCACAATTCAGAAAAATTAAGCTCCAGAGGATTAAAGACCAAAACATCATGTAGTAGCACAAATGTAAAAGACACAAATTTTAACAAAAAAGTAAAAGAAGTTGGTACTTTATCTTAGTTAGGGTTTCTGTTGCTGTGAAGAGACACCATGATCATGGCACCTCTTATAAATGTAAACATTTAATTGAGGTTCTCACTTGAAGTTTCAGAGGTTCAGTCCATTATCATCATTGTGACCCAAAATACAGTTTTGGTCACCATTCCACAGACATTTTAAGAAAACATACATTTTGTTTTTCTGACTCTAATTTAGTATAATCATTGGTAATATAGGTTGATTGTGTTGTCTAAACTTTTTACTTCTATTGAATTGTTTCTATGTTTTATGTTAATAAATATAAAAGTATTGTTAAGTTTTAATGTTTATTTCCATGTTCCCAATTTCTCTCTTTGTTTTACGTAACTAAACAATTTGAGTTTTAGTATGTTTTAGGATTATTGCATCTGAATGATGAATTAATACTTTTATTACTATTGAACCTTTCTTTTTATCTATATGCTAATATTGAATAGGAGGTTACTTTTTGATATTAATATAACCAGAAAGATTTTCTATTTGTGTTTTCACATCCTATTTCTTACATCTTTTAATATCCTTGAATGTACACATTTAAATATATTTTACATCAATGACACTGAGTCCTCCTTTTTAGAAGTCCAACATTCTAGCACCTATCTTTTACTATCAGGCTTAGCCTACTTATATTTCACATATATTATTGGCATAATTGGTTTTTAAGCCACTGAACTGACCTGTTTATTTTGTTTATATCAAGTGTTTCCTGCCTCCCTATTTGTTCTCGTTGTATCATTACTTCTTTACTAGTTCCAACTAATCACTCATATACCATGGTGAACTGACCCATAGATTCATAGACTCAAAGTGACATTACTCTGGTTTTGCAGAAAGATTGTATTCTATAGCTGTGTCATAGGGAGAGAAACATTCTTTCTTGGAGGGAATGGGAAGACTCAAGAGGCTCATGAAACTTTTAAGAGCAGGAAACTCAGCAAGCGTACAGGACTCACAGAGCCCATCCTACAAATTACCCAAATAGCATGCAATTGCTTAGGAGAAAAAAGACCATAAGGTAGATAACTGCCTTAGACTCATATAGGGAGTTCCAGAGATGCGGTTGTGTGAGCAGTCACTCATGATGGGGTAAGACCTCTTAGTTGTGAAGCAACCATTGTCTTACCTGTCCCCTGTGATCAATTCCCACAAGGGCATTATTTCTTTCATGGTCAATCTTGTCAACTTTGTTGGAACTGGAGTCACTACAAGACACATATCTGTAATTTATTAGGGTTTTTTTTTGAAGAATTAATTTTCGGAGAGACCCTCACTTGGAATGAGCAATGCTTTCTACCAGCAGCTCAGCTGGAAGGAATAGCTGTGGATTTTTACCTTCCCATCTGTGTTCTCGCCTTGCTGACAAGTGCGACTCCTTTGTGACTGCCACGACAGCTGTTTGCCTTTGCTGAGATTGGAGTCTGACTGTTTTGGCTTGTTGATAACTACTGCAGACCAGTGACTCTCAAGAGTGGGACTGCTGGGGCACTCTTTCTTATAGACTGAGCAATTACCATGTTCTCAGCCCCTTCGGCTGGCAGACAGCCACTGTTGGGTTGCCCAACCTGAACAGAGTCAGCCAATATAATAAATCTCTTTGTAGTATATGCCCACCCTAGCCATTCTGTTTATCAGGAAACCCTCGCTGACACAGGTTGATTAAGCTGGACATGGACAGAACTGTTTCTTTAGTTAATTGTTGCTCTCTCTTTCTGGCGCAAATAAACCTTAGGGTACATTTCCCAAGGAAAAGGAACTCTACAGGTTCTTTTCTCCATAATGTATGTCTGGGTGAAACTCACAGTCCAGGGTAGCTTCTGTTAATCTACTAAAGTGGATAATTACAGGAAATGGATTATGAAGTAGCAGGAGATGGAGAACTCTCTAATAAGTTCAGTACATAAATGATCACACAAGGATGTGTGATTTCTTTGAAAACAGAATCCAGCTGGAAGCTTGGCAGGTGTATTTGTTTGTCAAGGGTCTTTAACTTTACTCTTTCAGAATAGTTTTCTGGAGGCTCCATTTGAGATTAAACTGTGGTGAGCCAGAAAGACTATAATAAAAGATCCACAGAAAACAGGACGAATGTTCTTTTTGGAGTCACGCATCTTTTAAACCAAAAGTACATGTTGACAGTTTAATCGATTCTGAATGGGTTAAAAATGAATAACCAAGATGACAAGTTCATCAAAGTGTTGGACTCAGCATGGTTCTGGCTTCATGTTTTTCTAATAATGCTATTCTTTCAAGGAACTCAGACATGAGCAGGGATGCAAATGCAGCCACAGAAAGGCATATGCGGAGGACTCTCGGCATTCCTAAACACATGTATCTGCCCCAGTCCCATTGGGCTTAAACATGTGGATTTGTTCCAGTCCCATATGTCCTAAACACGTGCATCTGCTCCAGCCCCATCCCTCCTAGACATGTGTATCTGCCCAGATCCCATCCTGGTCAAGTCTTGTCTCATACCCTGACAACTATTGTCCAATAAAAGGAGACCAAAACAGAAACAAAAAAAAAAAAAGGAAAATCCTTTGACATACACATTGTGGCTGGAAAAAGAATAACAAAGGACAGCTCATAAATATAATCTGAAGCAGCAATAGGTAATTAGACTTGTGCAGAGCAAAGGACTGCTGATATTTATCTTTATTGCTCCACAGGGTTGTTTTGAAGCTCACGTAGTTACCACATATGATAAGCATGAACGGTGCCATACTGTAAACCAACATTTACTATCACTATTACTGACAAGGCTGGTCCTATTACAATGTTTTTCACAGGCTCTGGGGGGAAGTGATTGGTTCACAGCCCACACTAAATGCTAAATTTGAAATCTGAACTAAATGCTAATTATTGGAACTCAGTATTCCTCAGGGCAAACTTCCTCCATTCTAGCTTATTCCAAATCAATTCACGAGGAAGACAATAAAAGATGATTTTCACGCAGAGAAATGAATAAAACTCATGATTTAAAGTTACCATTCTAGCCATAAGGTAGAAAATTAGGAGCTGAATACTGTGTTTAACTTTAATTCATGATGCTTTTATTCATCAGACTTGCACTTTAAAATGCACAATAATCTGCATTTACAGGCTGCACTACCTGGATGCAGAGTTGAGTCAAACTTTATATCCTGCAAATTAGTGATGATGAACAATCAGCAATGTAAATCATTAAGGAAGCAGCAAGTGCAATGCTTCTCAACCTTCCTAACATTGCGACCCTTTATACAGATCCTGGTTTGGTGCTGACCCCAGCCATAAAGTTCGTGTGCTGCTACTTCACAAAGGTAATTTTGCTACTGTTATAAATCATGTAAATATCTGATATGCAGGATATCTGATCTGAGACCCCCATGGGAGTCACCACCCACAGGTTGAGAACCACTCTGCTCGAACTTGTGTGTGAACCTCAGTAGCAGAAATGTCATTTCTGGCCTCTGAACACTCCGATGGGACAAATGATGACAATTTTAAAGTCATCATACTATAGGAAAAGGAAACTAACCACTTCTGCATGCTCTACTGGATACTCCTCAGTAATATCTACAATAATATCTACAGCAATAATATCCGAATCAGACATGCTTCTTTCGCTACTCACTTCAGTAGAGTTCAAGAGTTCTAAAAGACCTGTGGCTATCATGGTAGAATTTTAAGGTCAGGACCCTAAATGCAAGCAGAGGACTATATGCTGTGTACAACTTCAGATTATCAGAAAACAACAGAAAGATTATCTCAAATTTATTTAATAATAAAAATTATAAAAATAATAAGCTTCCATACACAACTCCCGGAGTTCTACTGCTATGTTTCTTCCTTTCAGTGAAAACTCTGCCAGGTTTCAAGTATTTTCAAGAATAATAATAAGAAATTGAACACACTTTGTTTTCATATTTTAATAACACTCAAAAGACATGTTTTCACGAAGCCAGATAAAAATAACAGCTGTAAAGAGGGAGAAGGACGGAAGTCACCACAAGCATGTGCTTACGCGTTGGTAAATGAGGCTCCGCTGCCCTTTCCGACCACTCTTCTACTGCAAGCACACATGTTCAAAGCCCCTTTTACATTAATATAAGTACAGGCATCACTGTGATGCTATGCATTCATCAATGGGAGTGGAGAATTAACTAGAAGATTAATCTCAACTTTGGTATAACAAACAGAAATTTGAAATTCCTTTATATTAGCATACTATTCCTCCAAATTATTTTCTGATAAATAGAATATAGACAACATTTTTTAAGGTAAGGTCTCATATAGCTGACTCTGAATTTACTATCCAGCTAAGTATGACCTTGAAATTATCCTCATATCTCAACCTCCCAAATGTTGTGATTACAGACACATGACACATGTCAATTTGGACTATTTTTGATTAGTACTATGGCTAACTAGTCTATATTTCTTCACTTAGCTATAATAATACAAATGTATATCATAGTTAATTCATAACTGTCCCCTTTCATAGTGCATTTAAAAGGCATGATAAACTCACCTTAGAGAGGCCACCTACTTCCAAATAAAAGCAGATGATGAACACATTCCAGGTGACCCAGAGGGCAGTCCACACTGTATACTGGATAGCAAAGAGTTGAGAGAAAGAGAGAAAAGAAGTAGAGATGAAAACCACATATTTGAAATAAATCAGTAATAGAAATGTCAGTAATTATGTCTTTTGTGAGAAAACAGGGTACAGCCAGAAAACCCTCTTTTTATGAGGTACCCTAAGATTTAAAAGCTGAAAGTCCAATTACTCCTACTGGTTTTAATGGAAGTCTAGAAACCTAGACTTCAAATACTCTTTTCTGTCTTGAAGGCCCAACTTAAATCTGGGTGATCATGTGATTTCTGTTTTCTGTGCATTACCTTTTCAAAAGAAGACAATGGTACAGTTTTCTGTGAGCCATCAATATACCTATACCCGTCTATGTATCTATGTCCTACCCATAATCTCTCTATCTGCTGCCTACCTGCCTGCCTATCTATCTACATAAATATATCTAATATTCAGAGAGATTAGACAGACAAATCTCCAGTTCATAATCATAAATTGCCTAATTTTAGAGATTTAGTGACAATAGAACCTTCATATCTCTGCATGAAGACTATGAGAATGGATATGTGTTATAAAATTATCCAACTCTCCTCTGTTGTGTTATTTTACTAAGAGTGGAGCGCATGCTCCTGTAATCAAATGGTGAAAGTTTAACCATGTGAAATATCTTTAATCTCTCCTTGTTATTTAGCCTGTATGGGTCTGTGGACCTGAGCGTGATTCTCTTTGACTTTACAGGTAACATCCACTTATAAATGAATATATACAGAAGGGATTAAGCAGGAAAGGTGTGCAAGAATCTCCCCAGGAAGGATTAATAGAACAGATTTCAAGGGGTGTACTGGGGGGCAGTTGGGATTGGGAACAGGAGGATCAAGCAGGGGGACAGAAGGAGAAAATACTGAGAGAAATGATTGGAATTGGAGGAATTGGAGTGCAATGAAAGCCCCATTGAATCTATGAGAGTAACCCTAGCAAAGACTCCTAGAAACAGGGGACACAAAACCTGAATTTGGCCTCTTCTGTAACTAGGCAAGGCCTCAAGTGGAGGGATTGTGACACCATCCCAGCCACAAAACCTTCAACCTA
The DNA here is from genome assembly GCF_982192425.1 of Myodes glareolus. Lineage (NCBI taxonomy): Eukaryota > Metazoa > Chordata > Mammalia > Rodentia > Cricetidae > Myodes > Myodes glareolus. Next base: position 52,213,963 of record NC_142041.1, on the reverse strand, counting down.
CAGTTTGGTCTGTCTGTTCTGAAACAATAGTCTAGCAATATCATCGTCAAAGAGACCAGAGTGACTTCATCCAGAGTGACTTAAGAGTGACTAATGGGAGCAGGGGCAGTGTCCCACAACCAAACATTAGGCAGAGCTCAGGAAGTACTGTGGAGGAGGGTAGGAAGGATTGGAGGAATGAGAAAAGTCAGGAACATCAAGAGAATATGTTCCATAGGATCAACTGACTGGGACTCATGGGGGCTCACAGAGATAAGGGAGCTGTAGGAGTGTGGCCTAGGTCTTCAACATATATATTATGACTGAGTAGCTTAATGTTCTTGTGAGATGCCTAAAAGTGGGAGTGGGG